>NW_027184058.1:1576309-1890912 GCF_041296385.1 Aphelocoma coerulescens | reverse complement strand
TCAGGTTCCGCAGTGTCACCATGGTCTCCTTTGATCCGCACTGTCATCATGGACAATTGGTTCCATGAGGCCCCGCAGTGTCACAATGGTCCCTTGCTTCCATAGGTTTGATGTTGTAACAATGGACTCCTTGCTTCTATGAGCTAGCCTGCTTTTTGCAGAGGTGTCTTTGGTTCCAACAAGGCCCCGCTGTGTCTCAGTGCACCCTGGCTTCCATGTGGATGTGGAGTATCACAAAGGCTCCTTGGTTCCACCAGGTCCTGCTGTGTCACAATGGGTCCTGTGGTCCCTGAGGCCCTCCAAAGTCATTGTGGAGGCTTGCTTCCATGAGGTTCCATTATGTGCCAGTGGTCATCTTGGTTCCAGGAGTTTCCTTAGTGTCACAATGCTCTCCATGCTTCCATTAGGCCCTGCTTTGCCACAATGGTCCCCTTGTTTCCATGAGGCCCCGCTGTGTCACAATGGACCTATGGTTCCATGATGTTGCGTGGTGTCACCGTGCTCTTCTTGAATCCGCCGTGTAACCATGGACCATTGGTTCCATGCGGCCTGGCTGTGTCACAATGGGCTCCTTGATTCCATGATTCCCCACGGTGTCACAATGGAGCCTTGTTTCTAGGAGGTTCTGTACTGTCACAATTGCCTCCTTGATGCCATCAGCCCCTGCAGTGTCACAATGGCTCCTTGGTTCCATGAGGAACACAATAGCTTGGCATAAGCATTGAGCAACAGCTGCTGAACACACCTGGCAACATCTGCTTGCATCAAAAGAGGGCTTCAAGCTGACAATGGCACCAGCAGCTTCCATCTGCAACAGAGACCCAGGCAAAGGACAGGCTGTGCCGGTTTGGACAAATGTGGAGGAAAATATCCTCTGGTAGAAGGCAGGTTACACCCAGCCCTCCCCCACCAGGTTCGGGAAAAAAAAATTTTCCTGGGAAGAAAGTGAAAGAGATAAAACCTATTTTTTTAACAAACACACAGGAGAAGGATAACAATGCTAAATGTTAAAACCTCTCGCTGTGGAGAGAAAGCTGGCATAATTTGAGAGTCCTTCCGTGTTTCGGTGGGGTCTCCTGAAACATCCATAGACAGCGAGGCCCGTGCAAAGAAACAGGGAGCGATTCTTGAGAGAAGTTTCAGAGCTCTTTCTTCTCCAGCCACATGGGCGGGGCACTGCCAAAGAACTGAGCAATCACGGCATAACCAGGGCCCTCCTGGCACAGGGCAACACAAAATAAGCAGTGCTGAACAGGATTAGGGCACATGTAAGCAGGGAGACCCCCGTGCCCAGGCCATGCCTCTACCCCAGGGTCCCCTCTCCCATGACCTCATGGCAGGCGGGAGGAACCCCAACACTTCCGTAGGTGTAGCCTCTCTCCTCCTCCTCGGAGCTGGCTCATGGGCCCGCATTCAGGGCCCCCACCTCGGTAGAAAATTCTCCCAATGTGCTCTGATGGTGAAAGAGTCAAGAAGAGAAGAAGGGGAAAAAAAACCCCAAAGTCCCAGGAAAACAAAGTTCAACTCTCCATCTCCCTCCAGAGAAAAGGAGCTGAAAACTGGCTCAAAAGAAACAAAGTTGCTTCCTCCGCTCTTGCTGCAAGCAGGATGCCGAGGAGTGTGTATGTGTGTCCTTGAACAAACGCTCTGAGAAGTTTGTCCGGTTTTTTTTCCTCTCCCCCCTCTCAGGCTCAGTTGAAAGGCACAGAAATGCACAAAGTTCACTTCTGGGCATAGAGCAGCGATAGGGGATACACACAATAAAGTCACCCCAAGACACAGGGAGAGAGAATTCAGTGGAAAGACTCCGAGAATTCTGCTCCCAGACATCATTCATTCCTGCTCACACTGACCCTTGTAGAAAGGGGACATCGTTCCAGGCAGCCTGTACTGAGCATGTGGCTCCTGAGTAGGGTTTGTTGTTTAGGAAACCTGCTCAGGCTTTTCCATTCTTTCCTTCCAAACAGGAAAACTTCTCCTGGGGCTGTGTGCAGGCAGAGCCCTGAGGAGAGCAGGTGGCACATGGTGCGCTGGGCTGGGACAGCCAGCTGCAGAGCTCAAGGGAAGAAGCCCAAAGTGTCACAATGGCTCCTTGCCTTCACATGCAACACCTGGGTCACAATGGTCTCCTTGATTCCATGAGGCCCCACTGTGTCACAATGGCTCCTTGGTTCCATCAGGTTCCGCAGTGTCACCATGGTCTCCTTTGATCCGCATTGTCATCATGGACAATTGGTTCCATGAGGCCCCGCAGTGTCTCAATGGTCCCTTGCTTCCATAGCTTTGATGTTGTAACAATGGACTCCTTGCTTCTATGAGCTAGCCTGCTTTTTGCAGAGGTGTCTTTGGTTCCCACAAGGCCCCGCTGTGTCTCAGTGCACCCTGGCTTCCATGTGGATCTGGAGTATCACAAAGGCTCCTTGGTTCCACCAGGTCCTGCTGTGTCACAATGGGTCCTGTGGTCCCTGAGGCCCTCCAAAGTCATCATGGAGGCTTGCTTCCATGAGGTTCCATTATGTGCCAGTGGTCATCTTGGTTCCAGGAGTTTCCTTAGTGTCACAATGCTCTCCATGCTTCCATGATTCCCCACAATGTCACAATGCTCTCCAGGCTTCCATTAGGCCCTGCTTTGCCACAATGGTCCCCTTGTTTCCATCAGGCCCCGCTGTGTCGCAATGGACGTACGGTTCCATGATGTTGCGTGGTGTCACCGTGCTCTTCTTGAATCCGCCGTGTAACCATGGACCATTGGTTCCATGCAGCCGTGTCACAATGGGCTCCTTGATTCCATGATTCCCCACGGTGTCACAATGGAGCCTTGTTTCTAGGAGGTTCTGTACTGTCACAATTGCCTCCTTGATGCCATCAGCCCCTGCAGTGTCACAATGGCTCCTTGGTTCCATGAGGAACACAATAGCTTGGCATAAGCATTGAGCAACAGCTGCTGAACACACCTGGCAACATCTGCTTGCATCAAAAGAGGGCTTCAAGCTGACAATGGCACCAGCAGCTTCCATCTGCAACAGAGACCCAGGAAAGGACAGGCTGTGCCGGTTTGGACAAATGTGGAGGAAAATATCCTCTGATAGAAGGCAGGTTACACCCAGCCCTCCCCCACCAGGTTTTTGGAAAAAAGAACTTTCCTGGGAAGAAAGTGAAAGAGATAAAACCTATTTTTTTAACAAACACACAGGAAAAGGATAGCAATGCTAAATATTAAAAGCTCTCGCTGTGCAGAGAAAGCTGGGATAATTTGAGAGTCCTTCCGTGTTTCGCTGGGGTCTCCTGAAACATCCATAGACAGCGAGGCCCGTGCAAAGAAACAGGGAGCGATTCTTGAGAGAAGTTTCAGAGCTCTTTCTTCTCCAGCCACATGGGCGGGGCACTGCCAAAGAACTGAGCAATCACAGCACAACCAGGGCCCTCCTCGCACAAGGCAACACAAAATAAGCAGTGCTGAACAGTGTTAAGGGCACATGTGAGCAGGGAGCAGGGAGACCCCCGTGCCCAGGCCATGCCTCTACCCCAGGGTCCCCTCTCCCATGACCTCATGGCAGGGGGGAGGAACCCCAACACTTCCGTAGGTGTAGTCTCTCTCCTCCTCCTTGCAGCTGGCTCATGGGCCCACATTCAGGGCCCCCACCTCGGGAGAAAATTCTCCCAATGTGCTCTGATGTTTAAAGAGTCAAGAAGAGAAGAAGGGAAAAAAAAAACCCCGAAGTCCCAGGAAAACAAAGTTCAACTCTCCATCTCCCCCCAGAGAAAAGGAGCTGAAAACTGGCTAAAAAGAAACAAAGTTGCTTCCTCTGCTCTTGCTGCAAGCAGGATGCAGAGGAGTGTGTATGTGTGTCCTTGAACAAACGCTCTGAGAAGTTTGTCCGGTTTTTTTCCTCTCCCCCCTCTCAGGCTCAGTTGAAAGGCACAGAAACGCACAAAGTTCACTTCTGGGCATAGAGCAGCAATAGGGGATACACACGATAAAGTCACCCCAAGACACAGGGACAGAGAATTCAGTGGAAAGACTCCGAGAATTCTGCTCCCAGAGATCATTCATTCCTGCTCACACTGACCCTTGTAGAAAGGGGACATCGTTCCAGGCAGCCTGTACTGAGCATGTGGCTCCTGAGTGGG
This sequence comes from Aphelocoma coerulescens, assembly GCF_041296385.1. Taxonomy (NCBI): domain Eukaryota; kingdom Metazoa; phylum Chordata; class Aves; order Passeriformes; family Corvidae; genus Aphelocoma; species Aphelocoma coerulescens. Next base: position 1,886,781 of record NW_027184058.1, on the reverse strand, counting down.
GTTTGTTGTTTAGGAAACCTGCTCCGGCTTTTCCATCCTTTCCTTCCAAACAGGAAAACTTCTCCTGGGGCTGTGTGCAGGCAGAGCCCTGAGGAGAGCAGGTGGCACATGGTGCGCTGGGCTGGGACAGCCAGCTGCAGAGCTCAAGGGAAGAAGCCCAAAGTGTCACAATGGCTCCTTGCCTTCACATGCAACACCTGGGTCACAATGGTCTCCTTGATTCCATGAGGCCCCACTGTGTCACAATGGCTCCTTGGTTCCATCAGGTTCCGCAGTGTCACCATGGTCTCCTTTGATCCGCACTGTCATCATGGACAATTGGTTCCATGAGGCCCCGCAGTGTCACAATGGTCCCTTGCTTCCATAGGTTTGATGTTGTAACAATGGACTCCTTGCTTCTATGAGCTAGCCTGCTTTTTGCAGAGGTGTCTTTGGTTCCAACAAGGCCCCGCTGTGTCTCAGTGCACCCTGGCTTCCATGTGGATGTGGAGTATCACAAAGGCTCCGTGGTTCCACCAGGTCCTGCTGTGTCACAATGGGTCCTGTGGTCCCTGAGGCCCTCCAAAGTCATTGTGGATGCTTGCTTCCATGAGGTTCCATTATGTGCCAGTGGTCATCTTGGTTCCAGGAGTTTCTTTAGTGTCACAATGCCCTCCATGCTTCCATTAGGCCCTGCTTTGCCACAATGGTCCCCTTGTTTCCATGAGGCCCCGCTGTGTCACAATGGACCTATGGTTCCATGATGTTGCGTGGTGTCACCGTGCTCTTCTTGAATCCGCAGTGTAACCATGGACCATTGGTTCCATGCGGCGTGTCACAATGGGCTCCTTGATTCCATGATTCCCCACGGTGTCACAATGGAGCCTTGTTTCTAGGAGGTTCTGTACTGTCACAATTGCCTCCTTGATGCCATCAGCCCCTGCAGTGTCACAATGGCTCCTTGGTTCCATGAGGAACACAATAGCTTGGCATAAGCATTGAGCAACAGCTGCTGAACACACCTGGCAACATCTGCTTGCATCAAAAGAGGGCTTCAAGCTGACAATGGCACCAGCAGCTTCCATCTGCAACAGAGACCCAGGAAAGGACAGGCTGTGCCGGTTTGGACAAATTTGGAGGAAAATATCCTCTGATAGAAGGCAGGTTACACCCAGCCCTCCCCCACCAGGTTTTTGGAAAAAAGAACTTTCCTGGGAAGAAAGTGAAAGAGATAAAAACTATTTTTTTAACAAACACACAGGAAAAGGATAGCAATGCTAAATATTAAAAGCTCTCGCTGTGCAGAGAAAGCTGGGATAATTTGAGAGTCCTTCCGTGTTTCGGTGGGGTCTCCTGAAACATCCATAGACAGCGAGGCCCGTGCAAAGAAACAGGGAGCGATTCTTGAGAGAAGTTTCAGAGCTCTTTCTTCTCCAGCCACATGGGCGGGGCACTGCCAAAGAACTGAGCAATCACAGCACAACCAGGGCCCTCCTCGCACAAGGCAACACAAAATAAGCAGTGCTGAACAGGGTTAGGGCACATGTGAGCAGGGAGCAGGGAGACCCCCGTGCCCAGGCCATGCCTCTACCCCAGGGTCCCCTCTCCCATGACCTCATGGCAGGGGGGAGGAACCCCAACACTTCCGTAGGTGTAGTCTCTCTCCTCCTCCTTGCAGCTGGCTCATGGGCCCACATTCAGGGCCCCCACCTCGGGAGAAAATTCTCCCAATGTGCTCTGATGTTGAAAGAGTCAAGAAGAGAAGAAGGGGAAAAAAACCCCCGAAGTCCCAGGAAAACAAAGTTCAACTCTCCATCTCCCCCCAGAGAAAAGGAGCTGAAAACTGGCTAAAAAGAAACAAAGTTGCTTCCTCTGCTCTTGCTGCAAGCAGGATGCAGAGGAGTGTGTATGTGTGTCCTTGAACAAACGCTCTGAGAAGTTTGTCCGGTTTTTTTTTTCCTCTCCCCCCTCTCAGGCTCAGTTGAAAGGCACAGAAATGCACAAAGTTCACTTCTGGGCATAGAGCAGCGATAGGGGATACACACGATAAAGTCACCCCAAGACACAGGGACAGAGAATTCAGTGGAAAGACTCCGAGAATTCTGCTCCCAGAGATCATTCATTCCTGCTCACACTGACCCTTGTAGAAAGGGGACATCGTTCCCGGCAGCCTGTACTGAGCATGTGGCTCCTGAGTGGGGTTTGTTGTTTAGGAAACCTGCTCCGGCTTTTCCATTCTTTCCTTCCAAACAGGAAAACTTCTCCTGGGGCTGTGTGCAGGCAGAGCCCTGAGGAGAGCAGGTGGCACATGGTGCGCTGGGCTGGGACAGCCAGCTGCAGAGCTCAAGGGAAGAAGCCCAAAGTGTCACAATGGCTCCTTGCCTTCCCATGCAACACCTGGGTCATAATGGTCTCCTTGATTCCATGAGGCCCCACTGTGTCACAATGGCTCCTTGGTTCCATCAGGTTCCGCAGTGTCACCATGGTCTCCTTTGATCCGCATTGTCATCATGGACAATTGGTTCCATGAGGCCCCGCAGTGTCACAATGGTCCCTTGGTTCCATAGCTTTTACGTTGTAACAATGGACTCCTTGCTTCTATGAGCTAGCCTGCTTTTTGCAGAGGTGTCTTTGGTTCCAACAAGGCCCCGCTGTGTCTCAGTGCACCCTGGCTTCCATGTGGATGTGGAGTATCACAAAGGCTCCTTGGTTCCACCAGGTCCTGCTGTGTCACAATGGGTCCTGTGGTCCCTGAGGCCCTCCAAAGTCATTGTGGAGGCTTGCTTCCATGAGGTTCCATTATGTGCCAGTGGTCATCTTGGTTCCAGGAGTTTCCTTAGTGTCACAATGCTCTCCATGCTTCCATTAGGCCCTGCTTTGCCACAATGGTCCCCTTGTTTCCATGAGGCCCCGCTGTGTCACAATGGACCTATGGTTCCATGATGTTGCGTGGTGTCACCGTGCTCTTCTTGAATCCGCAGTGTAACCATGGACCATTGGTTCCATGCGGCCTGGCTGTGTCACAATGGGCTCCTTGATTCCATGATTCCCCATGGTGTCACAATGGAGCCTTGTTTCTAGGAGGTTCTGTACTGTCACAATTGCCTCCTTGATGCCATCAGCCCCTGCAGTGTCACAATGGCTCCTTGGTTCCATGAGGAACACAATAGCTTGGCATAAGCATTGAGCAACAGCTGCTGAACACACCTGGCAACATCTGCTTGCATCAAAAGAGGGCTTCAAGCTGACAATGGCACCAGCAGCTTCCATCTGCAACAGAGACCCAGGAAAGGACAGGCTGTGCCGGTTTGGACAAATGTGGAGGAAAATATCCTCTGATAGAAGGCAGGTTACACCCAGCCCTCCCCCACCAGGTTTTTGGAAAAAAGAACTTTCCTGGGAAGAAAGTGAAAGAGATAAAAACTATTTTTTTAACAAACACACAGGAAAAGGATAGCAATGCTAAATATTAAAAGCTCTCGCTGTGCAGAGAAAGCTGGGATAATTTGAGAGTCCTTCCGTGTTTCGGTGGGGTCTCCTGAAACATCCATAGACAGCGAGGCCCGTGCAAAGAAACAGGGAGCGATTCTTGAGAGAAGTTTCAGAGCTCTTTCTTCTCCAGCCACATGGGCGGGGCACTGCCAAAGAACTGAGCAATCACAGCACAACCAGGGCCCTCCTTGCACAGGGCAACACAAAATAAGCAGTGCTGAACAGGATTAGGGCACATGTGAGCAGGGAGCAGGGAGACCCCGTGCCCAGGCCATGCCTCTACCCCAGGGTCCCCTCTCCCATGACCGCATGGCAGGAGGGAGGAACCCCAACACTTCCGTAGGTGTAGTCTCTCTCCTCCTCCTTGCAGCTGGCTCATGGGCCCACATTCAGGGCCCCCACCTCGGGAGAAAATTCTCCCAATGTGCTCTGATGTTGAAAGAGTCAAGAAGAGAAGAAGGGGAAAAAAACCCCCGAAGTCCCAGGAAAACAAAGTTCAACTCTCCATCTCCCCCCAGAGAAAAGGAGCTGAAAACTGGCTCAAAAGAAACAAAGTTGCTTCCTCTGCTCTTGCTGCAAGCAGGATGCAGAGGAGTGTGTATGTGTGTCCTTGAACAAACGCTCTGAGAAGTTTGTCCGGTTTTTTTTTTCCTCTCCCCCCTCTCAGGCTCAGTTGAAAGGCACAGAAATGCACAAAGTTCACTTCTGGGCATAGAGCAGCGATAGGGGATACACACGATAAAGTCACCCCAAGACACAGGGACAGAGAATTCAGTGGAAAGACTCCAAGAATTCTGCTCCCAGAGATCATTCATTCCTGCTCACACTGACCCTTGTAGAAAGGGGACATCGTTCCAGGCAGCCTGTACTGAGCATGTGGCTCCTGAGTGGGGTTTGTTGTTTAGGAAACCTGCTCCGGCTTTTCCATTCTTTCCTTCCAAACAGGAAAACTTCTCCTGGGGCTGTGTGCAGGCAGAGCCCTGAGGAGAGCAGGTGGCACATGGTGCGCTGGGCTGGGACAGCCAGCTGCAGAGCTCAAGGGAAGAAGCCCAAAGTGTCACAATGGCTCCTTGCCTTCCCATGCAACACCTGGGTCACAATGGTCTCCTTGATTCCATGAGGCCCCACTGTGTCACAATGGCTCCTTGGTTCCATCAGGTTCCGCAGTGTCACCATGGTCTCCTTTGATCCGCATTGTCATCATGGACAATTGGTTCCATGAGGCCCCGCAGTGTCACAATGGTCCCTTGGTTCCATAGCTTTTACGTTGTAACAATGGACTCCTTGCTTCTATGAGCTAGCCTGCTTTTTGCAGAGGTGTCTTTGGTTCCAACAAGGCCCCGCTGTGTCTCAGTGCACCCTGGCTTCCATGTGGATCTGGAGTATCACAAAGGCTCCTTGGTTCCACCAGGTCCTGCTGTGTCACAATGGGTCCTGTGGTCCCTGAGGCCCTCCAAAGTCATTGTGGATGCTTGCTTCCATGAGGTTCCATTATGTGCCAGTGGTCATCTTGGTTCCAGGAGTTTCCTTAGTGTCACAATGCCCTCCATGCTTCCATTAGGCCCTGCTTTGCCACAATGGTCCCCTTGTTTCCATGAGGCCCCGCTGTGTCACAATGGACCTTTGGTTCCGTGATGTTGCGTGGTGTCACCGTGCTCTTCTTGAATCCGCCGTGTAACCATGGACCATTGGTTCCATGCAGCCGTGTCACAATGGGCTCCTTGATTCCATTATTCCCCACGGTGTCACAATGGAGCCTTGTTTCTAGGAGGTTCTGTACTGTCACAATTGCCTCCTTGATGCCATCAGCCCCTGCAGTGTCACAATGGCTCCTTGGTTCCATGAGGAACACAAGAGCTTGGCATAAGCATTGAGCAACAGCTGCTGAACACACCTGGCAACATCTGCTTGCATCAAAAGAGGGCTTCAAGCTGACAATGGCACCAGCAGCTTCCATCTGCAACAGAGACCCAGGAAAGGACAGGCTGTGCCGGTTTGGACAAATTTGGAGGAAAATATCCTCTGATAGAAGGCAGGTTACACCCAGCCCTCCCCCACCAGGTTTTTGGAAAAAAGAACTTTCCTGGGAAGAAAGTGAAAGAGATAAAAACTATTTTTTTAACAAACACACAGGAAAAGGATAGCAATGCTAAATATTAAAAGCTCTCGCTGTGCAGAGAAACCTGGGATAATTTGAGAGTCCTTCCGTGTTTCGGTGGGGTCTCCTGAAACATCCATAGACAGCGAGGCCCGTGCAAAGAAACAGGGAGCGATTCTTGAGAGAAGTTTCAGAGCTCTTTCTTCTCCAGCCACATGGGCGGGGCACTGCCAAAGAACTGAGCAATCACAGCACAACCAGGGCCCTCCTCGCACAAGGCAACACAAAATAAGCAGTGCTGAACAGGGTTAGGGCACATGTGAGCAGGGAGACCCCCGTGCCCAGGCCATGCCTCTACCCCAGGGTCCCCTCTCCCATGACCTCATGGCAGGGGGGAGGAACCCCAACACTTCCGTAGGTGTAGTCTCTCTCCTCCTCCTTGCAGCTGGCTCATGGGCCCACATTCAGGGCCCCCACCTCGGGAGAAAATTCTCCCAATGTGCTCTGATGTTGAAAGAGTCAAGAAGAGAAGAAGGGGAAAAAAACCCCCGAAGTCCCAGGAAAACAAAGTTCAACTCTCCATCTCCCCCCAGAGAAAAGGAGATGAAAACTGGCTAAAAAGAAACCAAGTTGCTTCCTCTGCTCTTGCTGCAAGCAGGATGCAGAGGAGTGTGTATGTGTGTCCTTGAACAAACGCTCTGAGAAGTTTGTCCGGTTTTTTTTTTCCTCTCCCCCCTCTCAGGCTCAGTTGAAAGGCACAGAAATGCACAAAGTTCACTTCTGGGCATAGAGCAGCGATAGGGGATACACACGATAAAGTCACCCCAAGACACAGGGACAGAGAATTCAGTGGAAAGACTCCGAGAATTCTGCTCCCAGAGATCATTCATTCCTGCTCACACTGACCCTTGTAGAAAGGGGACATCGTTCCAGGCAGCCTGTACTGAGCATGTGGCTCCTGAGTGGGGTTTGTTGTTTAGGAAACCTGCTCCGGCTTTTCCATTCTTTCCTTCCAAACAGGAAAACTTCTCCTGGGGCTGTGTGCAGGCAGAGCCCTGAGGAGAGCAGGTGGCACATGGTGCGCTGGGCTGGGACAGCCAGCTGCAGAGCTCAAGGGAAGAAGCCCAAAGTGTCACAATGGCTCCTTGCCTTCCCATGCAACACCTGGGTCACAATGGTCTCCTTGATTCCATGAGGCCCCACTGTGTCACAATGGCTCCTTGGTTCCATCAGGTTCCGCAGTGTCACCATGGTCTCCTTTGATCCGCATTGTCATCATGGACAATTGGTTCCATGAGGCCCCGCAGTGTCACAATGGTCCCTTGGTTCCATAGCTTTTACGTTGTAACAATGGACTCCTTGCTTCTATGAGCTAGCCTGCTTTTTGCAGAGGTGTCTTTGGTTCCAACAAGGCCCCGCTGTGTCTCAGTGCACCCTGGCTTCCATGTGGATCTGGAGTATCACAAAGGCTCCTTGGTTCCACCAGGTCCTGCTGTGTCACAATGGGTCCTGTGGTCCCTGAGGCCCTCCAAAGTCATTGTGGAGGCTTGCTTCCATGAGGTTCCATTATGTGCCAGTGGTCATCTTGGTTCCAGGAGTTTCCTTAGTGTCACAATGCTCTCCATGCTTCCATTAGGCCCTGCTTTGCCACAATGGTCCCCTTGTTTCCATGAGGCCCCGCTGTGTCACAATGGACCTATGGTTCCATGATGTTGCGTGGTGTCACCGTGCTCTTCTTGAATCCGCAGTGTAACCATGGACCATTGGTTCCATGCGGCCTGGCTGTGTCACAATGGGCTCCTTGATTCCATGATTCCCCATGGTGTCACAATGGAGCCTTGTTTCTAGGAGGTTCTGTACTGTCACAATTGCCTCCTTGATGCCATCAGCCCCTGCAGTGTCACAATGGCTCCTTGGTTCCATGAGGAACACAATAGCTTGGCATAAGCATTGAGCAACAGCTGCTGAACACACCTGGCAACATCTGCTTGCATCAAAAGAGGGCTTCAAGCTGACAATGGCACCAGCAGCTTCCATCTGCAACAGAGACCCAGGAAAGGACAGGCTGTGCCGGTTTGGACAAATGTGGAGGAAAATATCCTCTGATAGAAGGCAGGTTACACCCAGCCCTCCCCCACCAGGTTTTTGGAAAAAAGAACTTTCCTGGGAAGAAAGTGAAAGAGATAAAAACTATTTTTTTAACAAACACACAGGAAAAGGATAGCAATGCTAAATATTAAAAGCTCTCGCTGTGCAGAGAAAGCTGAGATAATTTGAGAGTCCTTCCGTGTTTCGGTGGGGTCTCCTGAAACATCCATAGACAGCGAGGCCCGTGCAAAGAAACAGGGAGCGATTCTTGAGAGAAGTTTCAGAGCTCTTTCTTCTCCAGCCACATGGGCGGGGCACTGCCAAAGAACTGAGCAATCACAGCACAACCAGGGCCCTCCTCGCACAGGGCAACACAAAATAAGCAGTGCTGAACAGGGTTAGGGCACATGTGAGCAGGGAGCAGGGAGACCCCGTGCCCAGGCCATGCCTCTTCCCCAGGGTCCCCTCTCCCATGACCGCATGGCAGGAGGGAGGAACCCCAACACTTCCGTAGGTGTAGTCTCTCTCCTCCTCCTTGCAGCTGGCTCATGGGCCCACATTCAGGGCCCCCACCTCGGGAGAAAATTCTCCCAATGTGCTCTGATGTTTAAAGAGTCAAGAAGAGAAGAAGGGAAAAAAAACCCCCGAAGTCCCAGGAAAACAAAGTTCAACTCTCCATCTCCCCCCAGAGAAAAGGAGCTGAAAACTGGCTAAAAAGAAACCAAGTTGCTTCCTCTGCTCTTGCTGCAAGCAGGATGCAGAGGAGTGTGTATGTGTGTCCTTGAACAAACGCTCTGAGAAGTTTGTCCGGTTTTTTTTCCTCTCCCCCCTCTCAGGCTCAGTTGAAAGGCACAGAAACGCACAAAGTTCACTTCTGGGCATAGAGCAGCAATAGGGGATACACACGATAAAGTCACCCCAAAACACAGGGACAGAGAATTCAGTGGAAAGACTCCGAGAATTCTGCTCCCAGAGATCATTCATTCCTGCTCACACTGACCCTTGTAGAAAGGGGACATCGTTCCAGGCAGCCTGTACTGAGCATGTGGCTCCTGAGTGGGGTTTGTTGTTTAGGAAACCTGCTCCGGCTTTTCCATCCTTTCCTTCCAAACAGGAAAACTTCTCCTGGGGCTGTGTGCAGGCAGAGCCCTGAGGAGAGCAGGTGGCACATGGTGCGCTGGGCTGGGACAGCCAGCTGCAGAGCTCAAGGGAAGAAGCCCAAAGTGTCACAATGGCTCCTTGCCTTCCCATGCAACACCTGGGTCACAATGGTCTCCTTGATTCCATGAGGCCCCACTGTGTCACAATGGCTCCTTGGTTCCATCAGGTTCCGCAGTGTCACCATGGTCTCCTTTGATCCGCACTGTCATCATGGACAATTGGTTCCATGAGGCCCCGCAGTGTCACAATGGTCCCTTGCTTCCATAGCTTTTACGTTGTAACAATGGACTCCTTGCTTCTATGAGCTAGCCTGCTTTTTGCAGAGGTGTCTTTGGTTCCAACAAGGCCCCGCTGTGTCTCAGTGCACCCTGGCTTCCATGTGGATGTGGAGTATCACAAAGGCTCCTTGGTTCCACCAGGTCCTGCTGTGTCACAATGGGTCCTGTGGTCACTGAGGCCCTCCAAAACCATCGTGGAGGCTTGCTTCCATGAGGTTCCATTATGTTCCAGTGGTCATCTTGGTTCCAGGAGTTTCCTTAGTGTCACAATGCCCTCCATGCTTCCATTAGGCCCTGCTTTGCCACAATGGTCCCCTTGTTTCCATGAGGCCCCGCTGTGTCACAATGGACCTATGGTTCCATGATGTTGCGTGGTGTCACCGTGCTCTTCTTGAATCCGCCGTGTAACCATGGACCATTGGTTCCATGCGGCCTGGCTGTGTCACAATGGGCTCCTTGATTCCATGATTCCCCACGGTGTCACAATGGAGCCTTGTTTCTAGGAGGTTCTGTACTGTCACAATTGCCTCCTTGATGCCATCAGCCCCTGCAGTGTCACAATGGCTCCTTGGTTCCATGAGGAACACAATAGCTTGGCATAAGCATTGAGCAACAGCTGCTGAACACACCTGGCAACATCTGCTTGCATCAAAAGAGGGCTTCAAGCTGACAATGGCACCAGCAGCTTCCATCTGCAACAGAGACCCAGGAAAGGACAGGCTGTGCCGGTTTGGACAAATGTGGAGGAAAATATCCTCTGATAGAAGGCAGGTTACACCCAGCCCTCCCCCACCAGGTTTGGGAAAAAAGAATTTTCCTGGGAAGAAAGTGAAAGAGATAAAACCTATTTTTTTAACAAACACACAGGAAAAGGATACCAATGCTAAATATTAAAACCTCTCCCTGTGGAGAGAAACCTGGGATAATTTGAGAGTCCTTCCGTGTTTCGGTGGGGTCTCCTGAAACATCCATAGACAGCAAGGCCCGTGCAAAGAAACAGGGAGCGATTCTTGAGAGAAGTTTCAGAGCTCTTTCTTCTCCAGCCACATGGGCGGGGCACTGCCAAAGAACTGAGCAATCACGGCACAACCAGGGCCCTCCTCGCACAAGGCAACACAAAATAAGCAGTGCTGAACAGGATTAGGGCACATGTGAGCAGGGAAGAGGGAGACCCCGTGCCCAGGCCATGCCTCTACCCCAGGGTCCCCTCTCCCATAACCTCATGGCAGGGGGGAGGAACCCCAACACTTCCGTAGGTGTAGTCTCTCTCCTCCTCCTTGCAGCTGGCTCATGGGCCCACATTCAGGGCCCCCACCTCGGGAGAAAATTCTCCCAATGTGGTCTGACGTTGAAAGAGTCAAGAAGAGAAGAAGGGAAAAAAACCCCAAAGTCCCAGGAAAACAAAGTTCAACTCTCCATCTCCCCCCAGAGAAAAGGAGCTGAAAAGTGGCTAAAAAGAAATCAAGTTGCTTCCTCCGCTCTTGCTGCAAGCAGGATGCAGAGGAGTGTGTATGTGTGTCCTTGAACAAACGCTCTGAGAAGTTTGTCCGGTTTTTTTCCTCTCCCCCCTCTCAGGCTCAGTTGAAAGGCACAGAAATGCACAAAGTTCACTTCTGGGCATAGAGCAGCGATAGGGGATACACATGATAAAGTCACCCCAAGACACAGGGACAGAGAATTCAGTGGAAAGACTCCGAGAATTCTGCTCCCAGAGATCATTCCTGCTCACACTGACCCTTGTAGCAAGGGGACATCGTTCCAGGCAGCCTGTACTGAGCATGTGGCTCCTGAGTGGGGTTTGTTGTTTAGGAAACCTGCTCCGGCTTTTCCATTCTTTCCTTCCAAACAGGAAAACTTCTCCTGGGGCTGTGTGCAGGCAGAGCCCTGAGGAGAGCAGGTAGCACATGGTGCGCTGGGCTGGGACAGCCAGCTGCAGAGCTCAAGGGAAGAAGCCCAAAGTGTCACAATGGCTCCTTGCCTTCACATGCAACACCTGGGTCACAATGGTCTCCTTGATTCCATGAGGCCCCACTGTGTCACAATGGCTCCTTGGTTCCATCAGGTTCCGCAGTGTCACCATGGTCTCCTTTGATCCGCATTGTCATCATGGACAATTGGTTCCATGAGGCCCTGCAGTGTCACAATGGTCTCTTGGTTCCATAGGTTTTATGTTGGGGAAGATGAAACAGGAAAGCCTTATAAATATGATTGCCTAACAAAAGATTTTGGGAATATGAAATCTGTGAGCGACATCGAAATGAAGGCCATCTTTGAGATATAGAGTCTTAGTTACTGAACAACTAGAAAACAATGGTATAGCCGGCTGAAGGTAATCCCCTCTTGATTGAACAATACCCTCTGCTTGCAGACAGGTCCAAGGGTCAGAGCAGACCCTACTAGCTCAGCAGAAGGGGTCCAAGGAGTAGTTTTTAGAAGTTAAAATGTAACACTCTATGGTAATGTAAGAACTCTTATAGGCTGTATGTAAATGCTATAGGATTTGTACCTTGTATTAGATTGGCTAGTGAGAATTAGAATATTCACTACAGAAGATGATTTATTGTATTGTAACAAGGACCTCGCGGCTCCTCTTAATTCAGCTCTCCTCTTAATTCGTCTCTCTTACCTCTTAGTTCTCTCTCTCTCTCAGTTTACCTCTCTTAGTAACTCTCTTAGCTCTTAGCTCTCTCGCTCACTCTCTCTCCCTCTCTTACACCTTGGGCCTGCTTGGAGCTGCAGCTGGCAGCTCTAAGCAGTGCCTCTGTACCCACGCCCTCTGCAATAAACTGCATGCTCCAAAGACCTGCTTATAGAGATCTCTCGTCGCCGTCCATCTCCGGCCGGGCCCGACCGAACCCACACCCTCATCACGATCAGTTTCGACAAACTGGCGCCCAAACGTGAGTGAAGGCCCGATTCAGCTTCTTCCACCAGTGGGAGACTTCTCCATGGACGGTAGCTAAATGACCAGTTATAGCCACCTGGAACGTGTCGTGAGCACGGCATACCGTTGCTGCGCAGCGTAAAAGCCGGAGCTCTATAACTCTGCCGAGGCAGCCCTCGAGCACGGGGAGCCGTTACTTCGTAGCAATTACCTGGAGCTCTCGGAGGGAGGAAATTGCCTGGCAGTCCTCGAGCACAGACGGCCACTGCTGCGCAGCGGTTACCTGGAGCTCTTTGAGGAAGTTTGCCGCGGTACCCCTCGAGCACGGACACGCTGCTAAGCAGTGCAGACCGGAGCTCTACGGAGGGACCCAGCCGCGCGCCCGAGCACAGGCGGGTATTGCTCAGCACCGCCCGCGCTGGAGCTCTGAGTGGAGACACCTGCGAGGTCCCGAGCACGGAAAGCCGTTGCCAAGCGACGCCTGAAACCGGAGCTCTGAGGAGGGACCCGACAGCAGCGTCCTGAGCGCCGTGTGGAGAGCCTGGCCAGCCCCCCACGACGGATCCCTCACTAAGGACCCTGCCCCCTGCGACATCTAGGTGAGTATCATACTGGTCAATAATGGGACAAACTCACTCTGCCCATGACAGACATCTCTATAAGCAACTTAAGTATTTACTAAGCTCCGGTCCAAGTCAATTACCCAAACAGGAGCTAAAAAACCTCTTAGAATGGACTCTGATTAATTTCCCAAATGCTGACCGTTCAGCCGTCTTTACAAGAGACTTCTGGGACACAGTTGGGGTTAAACTCTTTAATAGTATCTCCCGCCGGGATATGGCTGCCGCGGAGCTGCTCCCGGCTTGCAGAGCGCTTGTGGAGCTGTTTGCTGCGAAGGCGCCGCCCGCAGCACTCACCTCGCCGGGTCCCGCTCCTGCTGCGAGCCCGCCCCTCACCGCCGCGAGCCTGCAACAGGGCACGGCCCCCGCCCCGCCGCCGGACCTCACGGCTCCGGTACCCGCGGTCCGGCTGTCTCGTGCCGCCCCGCCCCACCCCCCCGCGGTCCCTGCACCGGTCACCCCTGCTCCACCGGACCCCACCGCCCCCCCCACCGCCCCCGTCATCTCCACCCCCACGGTCCCGTTAGTCCCTGCTGTCCCGCCTCTCGCGGCTCCGGTAGCCGCGGTCCGACTGACTCGTGCCGCCCCGCCCCCCGCCCCCGCTGTCCCGGCAGCCGTCACCCCTGTCCCACCGGACCCTACGACCCCCTCCACCGCTCCCCCCATCCCCGCCCCCCCCATCCCGTTCCTCCCTGCTGCCCCGGCTCCCGCGGTCCCCGCCCTCGGCTCCAGCGTCTTCGCGGCCCCGTCCCTCGCTCCTCCCACCCCGTCCGCCAGCGCCTTCGCGGCCCCGCCCCCCGCCGATAGCCCCGCGGGGCCAGCGGCTGCTCCCCTGCCACCTACGGGTCCTACCGATCCCCCAGCCGCGCCTGTTATGGCTGTAGCCGCCATCATAGCCGGCCCCCCGCAAAGCCAGGCGGCGACCCTTCTTCCAGCCCCCCAGGTCCCCCTCGCCGCCACCGACACGGCGCCGGTGGTGGCCAACGTCCCGTCCGCGGGACACGGAGCGCCCCAGCCCCGCCAGCTACCTGGTGCCGGCGCTGCAGCGCCTACACAGATGGCTGCTGCCTCTCCCGTGCCTGCCGCTGCTCCAGCCCCGTCTCCTGGCACCGCCGCGCCGGCAGCCACACCAGCCCAGCCTGCAAACTCCCAGCGGCAGCACGCCGCGGTCCAGCCGCCGACTGGCCCACCGTTCGCCATGGCCCCACCGCAACATACTCCCGCCGCCTCCACGCCGGCCCTCCCGCCTCCCGCAGCCCCGGGATCATCTCCTGCCGACGGGACAGCCCTGCCACCTCCCGCTCTCCCCGACACACAGACAGCGGCCATCACAGTCCGCCACGTTGACCTGATGACGCAACCCAAGTATGCTCACACTTCTCCAACCACAGCACTGCTCACGGAACTAGCTCCGCCACCGCCCCCCACGGCTTTCACCTCGCCTTCAATAGATCCACCCGCACCCCCTCGCCCGCTGCCGCGGAGCCAGTTCCCCGCGGCTCCCCCGCCTCCTCGCCCGCCACCGCGGAGATCGGCAGTGCCATCGCCGCCCCCGCCGGGGCCCTCCGGCACCGTGCAGCTGTATCCCTCGGCTACCGCCGCCCAGCTGTATCCCTCCGCGCAGCTCAGCCTCGCCTCACAAGCCGCAAACAGGGGGGGAACGGAGGGCAGTGGTGCAGCTCCAGTGGCAGGGAAGACGGAGAGCCGCTCTGCCGGAGCTGATGCTTTAAATCTAACACCAGGAAACCCTGAAAAGCAGCCAGATTTGTTTGCAATGAGCCCCAGAGTCCCGCCAGCGAGCGGCTGGGATCTTGCAACCCATAAGGAGAAAACGAGTTCTGAGAGTTTGTTAGCGCTACTTTCTGAATCAAAAAATCCTCCAAAGTGCTCAGATTATTCTCAATTAACAGATTGGCATGAAATAAGACGCCAAAGCTGTAAAGATGAAAGTCTATTAGCTAAGCCTGTGATAGCTAGCCAACAGCCTGACAGTCCTAAAACGTGGGTTCCCATCCCCACTCACGAAATTAAAGAACTAAGAAGGGCTGTAAGAGATAGTGGTATTTGCTCACCGTATCTTAAACAACTGCTAAAAAGTACCCTAAAAAGAACACATCAAACCCTAAAACGCATTTTAGATCAACAGAAAGGGGGAGAAGCCCAGGATACACCTCAAAGGAGGTTGAACAAGGCTTTGTATGTGTACAATTTTTTGAATAGCTCTGCAGAAGAGCCTGATCCTCCCATTTATAGACATTTTTTGAACAACAAAAAAGCAAAACTGAAAGAGCGCCCCCCAGTTTTGATTAAAAATCTAGACTCAGGAAAAATAGAAGGACCATACAATCTTATAATGTGGGGGAAGGGGTTTGCGTGTGTTTCCACAGGTGAAGGAATCAAGTGGGTTCCAGCAAAAAACGTGAAGCCATACCTCGCATCAAAGCCTGCCGACGCCTCCACACCAGCCAGTGACCCTGCAAGTGGAAGCCAGGAAGCAAGCACCCAGACCTGAACTGTGCAGAATCACCAGAAGAAAGTGATCTGCCAAAAACAGCTCAAGAAAAGAATGGAGTTTTCTCATTTGCGCGCGTGCATGTTGCTTTTATTCTTTTGTTTTAGTTTTTGTAGTGAAGCTTTACCTGTGAATCAACCAAAGACAAATGTCTGGGTTGCTTTAGCCAAATCCGCAGGCTCCGATACCATCTGTCTATATGACACAAGCCCTGACAAACCTTTTTCAACCTGTTTAGTTGGAATACCTCTTCCAGAAGGTTTTGATAATATTACTCTTGATAAATATTGGCCATAAGACGATCATCATGTATCTCCAACTCCCAGCCATAGACACCAAACTTATATTGATAATTCTAAAATTGATAAATCTGACCTAGCTAACCAAATCACAACAGATGACCCGTCTTGGCTAGACAGTTTGTTTGATGATTGGAGCTTTGCACCTTGGCTAAGGGAACTCTGTAAAATAGGCTTGATTATTCTAGTAGTAATAATTATAGTATTAGTAGCAGTACCTTGTATACTTCAGTGTGTGCAAAAAATAACGAGTAGGACTGTATCTAATATCTTAGTTGTTCATCAGAACGGGGGAGATGTTGGGGAAGATGAAACAGGAAAGCCTTATAAATATGATTGCCTAACAAAAGATTTTGGGAATATGAAAACTGTGAGCGACATCGAAATGAAGGCCATCTTTGAGATATAGAGTCTTAGTTACTGAACAACTAGAAAACAATGGTATAGCCGGCTGAAGGTAATCCCCTCTTGATTGAACAATACCCTCTGCTTGCAGACAGGTCCAAGGGTCAGAGCAGACCCTACTAGCTCAGCAGAAGGGGTCCAAGGAGTAGTTTTTAGAAGTTAAAATGTAACACTCTATGGTAATGTAAGAACTCTTATAGGCTGTATGTAAATGCTATAGGATTTGTACCTTGTATTAGATTGGCTAGTGAGAATTAGAATATTCACTACAGAAGATGATTTATTGTATTGTAACAAGGACCTCGCGGCTCTTCTTAATTCAGCTCTCCTCTTAATTCGTCTCTCTTACCTCTTAGTTCTCTCTCTCTCTCAGTTTACCTCTCTTAGTAACTCTCTTAGCTCTTAGCTCTCTCGCTCACTCTCTCTCCCTCTCTTACACCTTGGGCCTGCTTGGAGCTGCAGCTGGCAGCTCTAAGCAGTGCCTCTGTACCCACGCCCTCTGCAATAAACTGCATGCTCCAAAGACCTGCTTATAGAGATCTCTCGTCGCCGTCCATCTCCGGCCGGGCCCGACCGAACCCATATCCTCATCACAATCAGTTTCGACAGTTTTATGTTGTAACAATGGACTCCTTGCTTCTATGAGCTAGCCTGCTTTTTGCAGAGGTGTCTTTGGTTCCAACAAGGCCCCGCTGTGTCTCAGTGCACCCTGGCTTCCATGTGGATGTGGAGTATCACAAAGGCTCCTTGGTTCCACCAGGTCCTGCTGTGTCACAATGGGTCCTGTGGTCCCTGAGGCCCTCCAAAGTCATCATGGAGGCTTGCTTCCATGAGGTTCCATTATGTGCCAGTGGTCATCTTGGTTCCAGGAGTTTCCTTAGGGTCACAATGCTCTCCATGCTTCCATGATTCCCCACAATGTCCCAATGCTCTCCAGGCTTCCATTAGGCCCTGCTTTGCCACAATGGTCCCCTTGTTTCCATGAGGCCCCGCTGTGTCACAATGGACGCATGGTTCCGTGATGTTGCGTGGTGTCACCGTGCTCTTCTTGAATCCGCAGTGTAACCATGGACCATTGGTTCCGTGCGGCCTGGCCGTGTCACAATGGGCTCCGTGATTCCATGATTCCCCACGGTGTCACAATGGAGCCTTGTTTCTAGGAGGTTCTGTACTGTCACAATTGTCTCCTTGATGCCATCAGCCCCTGCAGTGTCACAATGGCCCCTTGGTTCCATGAGGAACACAATAGCTTGGCATAAGCATTGAGCAACAGCTGCTGAACACACCTGGCAACATCTGCTTGCATCAAAAGAGGGCTTCAAGCTGACAATGGCACCAGCAGCTTCCATCTGCAACAGAGACCCAGGAAAGGACAGGCTGTGCCGGTTTGGACAAATGTGGAGGAAAATATCCTCTGATAGAAGGCAGGTTACACCCAGCCCTCCCCCACCAGGTTTGGGAAAAAATAATTTTCCTGGGAAGAAAGTGAAAGAGATAAAACCTCTTTTTTTAACAAACACACAGGAAAAGGATAACAATGCTAAATATTAAAACCTCTCGCTGTGGAGAGAAACCTGGGATAATTTGAGAGTCCTTCTGTGTTTCGGTGGCGTCTCCTGAAACATCCATAGACAGCGAGGCCCGTGCAAAGAAATAGGGAGCGATTCTTGAGAGAAGTTTCAGAGCTCTTTCTTCTCCAGCCACATGGGCGGGGCACTTCCAAAGAACTGAGCAATCACGGCACAAGCAGGGCCCTCCTGGCACAGGGCAACACAAAATAAGCAGTGCTGAACAGGATTAGGGCACGTGTGAGCAGGGAGCAGGGAGACCCCCCGTGCCCAGGCCATGCCTCTACCCCAGGGTCCCCTCTCCCATGACCTCATGGCAGGGGGGAGGATCCCCAACACTTCCGTAGGTGTAGTCTCTCTCCTCCTCCTTGCAGCTGGCTCATGGGCCCACATTCAGGGCCCCCACCTCGGGAGAAAATTCTCCCAATGTGGTCTGATGTGGAAACAGTCAAGAAGAGAAGAAGGGAAAAAAACCCCCAAAGTCCCAGGAAAACAAAGTTCAACTCTCCATCTCCCTCCAGAGAAAAGGAGCTGAAAACTGGCTAAAAAGAAACAAGGTTGCTTCCTCTGCTCTTGCTGCAAGCAGGATGCAGAGGAGTGTGTATGTGTGGCCTTGAACAAACGCTCTGAGAAGTTTGTCCGTTTTTTTTCCTCTCCCCCCTCTCAGGCTCAGTTGAAAGGCACAGAAATGCACAAAGTTCACTTCTGGGCATAGAGCAGCGATAGGGGATACACATGATAAAGTCACCCCAAGACACAGGGACAGAGAATTCAGTGGAAAGACTCCGAGAATTCTGCTCCCAGAGATCATTCATTCCTGCTCACACTGACCCTTGTAGAAAGGGGACATCGTTCCAGGCAGCCTGTACTGAGCATGTGGCTCCTGAGTGGGGTTTGTTGTTTAGGAAACCTGCTCCGGCTTTTCCATTCTTTCCTTCCAAACAGGAAAACTTCTCCTGGGGCAGAGCCCTGAGGAGAGCAGGTGGCACATGGTGTGCTGGGCTGGGACAGCCAGCTGCAGAGCTCAAGGGAAGAAGCCCAAAGTGTCACAATGGCTCCTTGCCTTCACATGCAACACCTGGGTCACAATGGTCTCCTTGATTCCATGAGGCCCCACTGTGTCACAATGGCTCCTTGGTTCCATCAGGTTCCGCAGTGTCACCATGGTCTCCTTTGATCCGCATTGTCATCATGGACAATTGGTTCCATGAGGCCCCGCAGTGTCACAATGGTCCCTTGCTTCCATAGGTTTGATGTTGTAACAATGGACTCCTTGCTTCTATGAGCTAGCCTGCTTTTTGCAGAGGTGTCTTTGGTTCCCACAAGGCCCCGCTGTGTCTCAGTGCACCCTGGCTTCCATGTGGATCTGGAGTATCACAAAGGCTCCTTGGTTCCACCAGGTCCTGCTGTGTCACAATGGGTCCTGTGGTCCCTGAGGCCCTCCAAAGTCATCATGGAGGCTTGCTTCCATGAGGTTCCATTATGTGCCAGTGGTCATCTTGGTTCCAGGAGTTTCCTTAGTGTCACAATGCTCTCCATGCTTCCATGATTCCCCACAATGTCCCAATGCTCTCCAGGCTTCCATTAGGCCCTGCTTTGCCACAATGGTCCCCTTGTTTCCATGAGGCCCCGCTGTGTCACAATGGACCTATGGTTCCATGATGTTGCGTGGTGTCACCGTGCTCTTCTTGAATCCGCCGTGTAACAATGGACCATTGGTTCCGTGCGGCCTGGCCGTGTCACAATGGGCTCCGTGATTCCATGATTCCCCACGGTGTCACAATGGAGCCTTGCTTCTAGGAGGTTCTGTACTGTCACAATTGTCTCCTTGATGCCATCAGCCCCTGCAGTGTCACAATGGCCCCTTGGTTCCATGAGGAACACAATAGCTTGGCATAAGCATTGAGCAACAGCTGCTGAACACACCTGGCAACATCTGCTTGCATCAAAAGAGGGCGTCAAGCTGACAATGGCACCAGCAGCTTCCATCTGCAACAGACACCCAGGGAAAGGACAGGCTGTGCCAATTTGGACAAATTTGGAGGAAAATATCCTCTGATAGAAGGCAGGTTACACCCAGCCCTCCCCCACCAGGTTCGGGAAAAAAAAATTTTCCTGGGAAGAAAGTAAAAGAGATAAAACCTATTTTTTTAACAAACACACAGGAAAAGGATACCAATGCTAAATATTAAAACCTCCCGCTGTGGAGAGAAACCTGGGATAATTTGAGAGTCCTTCCGTGTTTCGGTGGGGTCTCCTGAAACATCCATAGAGAGCGAGGCCCGTGCAAAGAAACAGGGAGCGATTCTTGAGAGAAGTTTCAGAGCTCTTTCTTCTCCAGCCACATGGGCGGGGCACTGCCAAAGAACTGAGCAATCAAGGGACAACCAGGGCCCTCCTCACACAGGGCAACACAAAATAAGCAGTGCTGAACAGGATTAGGGCACATGTAAGCAGGGAGACCCCCGTGCCCAGGCCATGCCTCTACCCCAGGGTCCCCTCTCCCATGACCTCATGGCAGGGGGGAGGAACCCCAACACTTCCGTAGGTGTAGCCTCTCTCCTCCTCCTTGCAGCTGGCTCATGGGCCCACATTCAGGGCCCCCACCTGGGTAGAAAATTCTCCCAATGTGCTCTGATGTGGAAACAGTCAAGAAGAGAAGAAGGGAAAAAAACCCCCGAAGTCCCAGGAAAACAAAGTTCAACTCTCCATCTCCCTCCAGAGAAAAGGAGCTGAAAACTGGCTAAAAAGAAACAAGGTTGCTTCCTCTGCTCTTGCTGCAAGCAGGATGCAGAGGAGTGTGTATGTGTGGCCTTGAACAAACGCTCTGAGAAGTTTGTCCGGTTTTTTTTCCTCTCCCCCCTCTCAGGCTCAGTTGAAAGGCACAGAAATGCACAAAGTTCACTTCTGGGCATAGAGCAGCGATAGGGGATACACATGATAAAGTCACCCCAAGACACAGGGACAGAGAATTCAGTGGAAAGACTCCGAGAATTCTGCTCCCAGAGATCATTCATTCCTGCTCACACTGACCCTTGTAGAAAGGGGACATCGTTCCAGGCAGCCTGTACTGAGCATGTGGCTCCTGAGTGGGGTTTGTTGTTTAGGAAACCTGCTCCGGCTTTTCCATTCTTTCCTTCCAAACAGGAAAACTTCTCCTGGGGCTGTGTGCAGGCAGAGCCCTGAGGAGAGCAGGTGGCACATGGTGCGCTGGGCTGGGACAGCCAGCTGCAGAGCTCAAGGGAAGAAGCCCAAAGTGTCACAATGGCTCCTTGCCTTCCCATGCAACACCTGGGTCACAATGGTCTCCTTGATTCCATGAGGCCCCACTGTGTCACAATGGCTCCTTGGTTCCATCAGGTTCCGCAGTGTCACCATGGTCTCCTTTGATCCGCATTGTCATCATGGACAATTGGTTCCATGAGGCCCCGCAGTGTCACAATGGTCCCTTGCTTCCATAGGTTTGATGTTGTAACAATGGACTCCTTGCTTCTATGAGCTAGCCTGCTTTTTGCAGAGGTGTCTTTGGTTCCAACAAGGCCCCGCTGTGTCTCAGTGCACCCTGGCTTCCATGTGGATCTGGAGTATCACAAAGGCTCCTTGGTTCCACCAGGTCCTGCTGTGTCACAATGGGTCCTGTGGTCCCTGAGGCCTTCCAAAGTCATCGTGGAGGCTTGCTTCCATGAGGTTCCATTATGTGCCAGTGGTCATCTTGGTTCCAGGAGTTTCCTTAGTGTCACAATGCCCTCCATGCTTCCATTAGGCCCTGCTTTGCCACAATGGTCCCCTTGTTTCCATGAGGCCCCGCTGTGTCACAATGGACGTACGGTTCCATGATGTTGCGTGGTGTCACCGTGCTCTTCTTGAATCCGCCGTGTAACCATGGACCATTGGTTCCATGCAGCCGTGTCACAATGGGCTCCTTGATTCCATGATTCCCCACGGTGTCACAATGGAGCCTTGTTTCTAGGAGGTTCTGTACTGTCACAATTGCCTCCTTGATGCCATCAGCCCCTGCAGTGTCACAATGGCTCCTTGGTTCCATGAGGAACACAATAGCTTGGCATAAGCATTGAGCAACAGCTGCTGAACACACCTGGCAACATCTGCTTGCATCAAAAGAGGGCTTCAAGCTGACAATGGCACCAGCAGCTTCCATCTGCAACAGAGACCCAGGAAAGGACAGGCTGTGCCGGTTTGGACAAATGTGGAGGAAAATATCCTCTGATAGAAGGCAGGTTACACCCAGCCCTCCCCCACCAGGTTTTTGGAAAAAAGAACTTTCCTGGGAAGAAAGTGAAAGAGATAAAAACTATTTTTTTAACAAACACACAGGAAAAGGATAGCAATGCTAAATATTAAAAGCTCTCGCTGTGCAGAGAAAGCTGGGATAATTTGAGAGTCCTTCCGTGTTTCGGTGGGGTCTCCTGAAACATCCATAGACAGCGAGGCCCGTGCAAAGAAACAGGGAGCGATTCTTGAGAGAAGTTTCAGAGCTCTTTCTTCTCCAGCCACATGGGCGGGGCACTGCCAAAGAACTGAGCAATCACAGCACAACCAGGGCCCTCCTCGCACAGGGCAACACAAAATAAGCAGTGCTGAACAGGGTTAGGGCACATGTGAGCAGGGAGCAGGGAGACCCCCGTGCCCAGGCCATGCCTCTACCCCAGGGTCCCCTCTCCCATGACCTCATGGCAGGGGGGAGGAACCCCAACACTTCCGTAGGTGTAGTCTCTCTCCTCCTCCTTGCAGCTGGCTCATGGGCCCACATTCAGGGCCCCCACCTCGGGAGAAAATTCTCCCAATGTGCTCTGATGTTGAAAGAGTCAAGAAGAGAAGAAGGGAAAAAAAACCCCCGAAGTCCCAGGAAAACAAAGTTCAACTCTCCATCTCCCCCCAGAGAAAAGGAGCTGAAAACTGGCTAAAAAGAAACCAAGTTGCTTCCTCTGCTCTTGCTGCAAGCAGGATGCAGAGGAGTGTGTATGTGTGTCCTTGAAAAAACGCTCTGAGAAGTTTGTCCGGTTTTTTTCCTCTCCCCCCTCTCAGGCTCAGTTGAAAGGCACAGAAACGCACAAAGTTCACTTCTGGGCATAGAGCAGCAATAGGGGATACACACAATAAAGTCACCCCAAGACACAGGGACAGAGAATTCAGTGGAAAGACTCCGAGAATTCTGCTCCCAGAGATCATTCATTCCTGCTCACACTGACCCTTGTAGAAAGGGGACATCGTTCCAGGCAGCCTGTACTGAGCATGTGGCTCCTGAGTGGGGTTTGTTGTTTAGGAAACCTGCTCAGGCTTTTCCATTCTTTCCTTCCAAACAGGAAAACTTCTCCTGGGGCTGTGTGCAGGCAGAGCCCTGAGGAGAGCAGGTGGCACATGGTGCGCTGGGCTGGGACAGCCAGCTGCAGAGCTCAAGGGAAGAAGCCCAAAGTGTCACAATGGCTCCTTGCCTTCACATGCAACACCTGGGTCACAATGGTCTCCTTGATTCCATGAGGCCCCACTGTGTCACAATGGCTCCTTGGTTCCATCAGGTTCCGCAGTGTCACCATGGTCTCCTTTGATCCGCACTGTCATCATGGACAATTGGTTCCATGAGGCCCCGCAGTGTCACAATGGTCCCTTGCTTCCATAGCTTTTACGTTGTAACAATGGACTCCTTGCTTCTATGAGCTAGCCTGCTTTTTGCAGAGGTGTCTTTGGTTCCAACAAGGCCCCGCTGTGTCTCAGTGCACCCTGGCTTCCATGTGGATGTGGAGTATCACAAAAGCTCCTTGGTTCCACCAGGTCCTGCTGTGTCACAATGGGTCCTGTGGTCCCTGAGGCCCTCCAAAACCATCGTGGAGGCTTGCTTCCATGAGGTTCCATTATGTTCCAGTGGTCATCTTGGTTCCAGGAGTTTCCTTAGTGTCACAATGCCCTCCATGCTTCCATTAGGCCCTGCTTTGCCACAATGGTCCCCTTGTTTCCATGAGGCCCCGCTGTGTCACAATGGACCTATGGTTCCATGATGTTGCGTGGTGTCACCGTGCTCTTCTTGAATCCGCAGTGTAACCATGGACCATTGGTTCCGTGCGGCCTGGCTGTGTCACAATGGGCTCCTTGATTCCATGATTCCCCACGGTGTCACAATGGAGCCTTGTTTCTAGGAGGTTCTGTACTGTCACAATTGCCTCCTTGATGCCATCAGCCCCTGCAGTGTCACAATGGCTCCTTGGTTCCATGAGGAACACAATAGCTTGGCATAAGCATTGAGCAACAGCTGCTGAACACACCTGGCAACATCTGCTTGCATCAAAAGAGGGCTTCAAGCTGACAATGGCACCAGCAGCTTCCATCTGCAACAGAGACCCAGGAAAGGACAGGCTGTGCCGGTTTGGACAAATTTGGAGGAAAATATCCTCTGATAGAAGGCAGGTTACACCCAGCCCTCCCCCACCAGGTTTTTGGAAAAAAGAACTTTCCTGGGAAGAAAGTGAAAGAGATAAAAACTATTTTTTTAACAAACACACAGGAAAAGGATAGCAATGCTAAATATTAAAAGCTCTCGCTGTGCAGAGAAAGCTGGGATAATTTGAGAGTCCTTCCGTGTTTCGGTGGGGTCTCCTGAAACATCCATAGACAGCGAGGCCCGTGCAAAGAAACAGGGAGCGATTCTTGAGAGAAGTTTCAGAGCTCTTTCTTCTCCAGCCACATGGGCGGGGCACTGCCAAAGAACTGAGCAATCACAGCACAACCAGGGCCCTCCTCGCACAGGGCAACACAAAATAAGCAGTGCTGAACAGGATTAGGGCACATGTGAGCAGGGAGCAGGGAGACCCCGTGCCCAGGCCATGCCTCTACCCCAGGGTCCCCTCTCCCATGACCGCATGGCAGGAGGGAGGAACCCCAACACTTCCGTAGGTGTAGTCTCTCTCCTCCTCCTTGCAGCTGGCTCATGGGCCCACATTCAGGGCCCCCACCTCGGGAGAAAATTCTCCCAATGTGCTCTGATGTTGAAAGAGTCAAGAAGAGAAGAAGGGGAAAAAAACCCCCGAAGTCCCAGGAAAACAAAGTTCAACTCTCCATCTCCCCCCAGAGAAAAGGAGCTGAAAACTGGCTAAAAAGAAACAAAGTTGCTTCCTCTGCTCTTGCTGCAAGCAGGATGCAGAGGAGTGTGTATGTGTGTCCTTGAACAAACGCTCTGAGAAGTTTGTCCGGTTTTTTTTTTCCTCTCCCCCCTCTCAGGCTCAGTTGAAAGGCACAGAAATGCACAAAGTTCACTTCTGGGCATAGAGCAGCGATAGGGGATACACACGATAAAGTCACCCCAAGACACAGGGACAGAGAATTCAGTGGAAAGACTCCGAGAATTCTGCTCCCAGAGATCATTCATTCCTGCTCACACTGACCCTTGTAGAAAGGGGACATCGTTCCAGGCAGCCTGTACTGAGCATGTGGCTCCTGAGTGGGGTTTGTTGTTTAGGAAACCTGCTCCGGCTTTTCCATTCTTTCCTTGCAAACAGGAAAACTTCTCCTGGGGCTGTGTGCAGGCAGAGCCCTGAGGAGAGCAGGTGGCACATGGTGCGCTGGGCTGGGACAGCCAGCTGCAGAGCTCAAGGGAAGAAGCCCAAAGTGTCACAATGGCTCCTTGCCTTCACATGCAACACCTGGGTCACAATGGTCTCCTTGATTCCATGAGGCCCCACTGTGTCACAATGGCTCCTTGGTTCCATCAGGTTCCGCAGTGTCACCATGGTCTCCTTTGATCCGCATTGTCATCATGGACAATTGGTTCCATGAGGCCCCGCAGTGTCACAATGGTCCCTTGCTTCCATAGGTTTGATGTTGTAACAATGGACTCCTTGCTTCTATGAGCTAGCCTGCTTTTTGCAGAGGTGTCTTTGGTTCCCACAAGGCCCCGCTGTGTCTCAGTGCACCCTGGCTTCCATGTGGATCTGGAGTATCACAAAGGCTCCTTGGTTCCACCAGGTCCTGCTGTGTCACAATGGGTCCTGTGGTCCCTGAGGCCCTCCAAAGTCATCATGGAGGCTTGCTTCCATGAGGTTCCATTATGTGCCAGTGGTCATCTTGGTTCCAGGAGTTTCCTTAGTGTCACAATGCTCTCCATGCTTCCATGATTCCCCACAATGTCCCAATGCTCTCCAGGCTTCCATTAGGCCCTGCTTTGCCACAATGGTCCCCTTGTTTCCATGAGGCCCCGCTGTGTCACAATGGACCTATGGTTCCATGATGTTGCGTGGTGTCACCGTGCTCTTCTTGAATCCGCCGTGTTACCATGGACCATTGGTTCCGTGCGGCCTGGCCGTGTCACAATGGGCTCCGTGATTCCATGATTCCCCACGGTGTCACAATGGAGCCTTGCTTCTAGGAGGTTCTGTACTGTCACAATTGTCTCCTTGATGCCATCAGCCCCTGCAGTGTCACAATGGCCCCTTGGTTCCATGAGGAACACAATAGCTTTGCATAAGCATTGAGCAACAGCTGCTGAACACACCTGGCAACATCTGCTTGCATCAAAAGAGGGCGTCAAGCTGACAATGGCACCAGCAGCTTCCATCTGCAACAGACACCCAGGGAAAGGACAGGCTGTGCCAATTTGGACAAATTTGGAGGAAAATATCCTCTGATAGAAGGCAGGTTACACCCAGCCCTCCCCCACCAGGTTTGGGAAAAAAGAATTTTCCTGGGAAGAAAGTAAAAGAGATAAAACCTATTTTTTTAACAAACACACAGGAAAAGGATACCAATGCTAAATATTAAAACCTCCCGCTGTGGAGAGAAACCTGGGATAATTTGAGAGTCCTTCCGTGTTTCGGTGGGGTCTCCTGAAACATCCATAGAGAGCGAGGCCCGTGCAAAGAAACAGGGAGCGATTCTTGAGAGAAGTTTCAGAGCTCTTTCTTCTCCAGCCACATGGGCGGGGCACTGCCAAAGAACTGAGCAATCAAGGGACAACCAGGGCCCTCCTCACACAGGGCAACACAAAATAAGCAGTGCTGAACAGGATTAGGGCACATGTAAGCAGGGAGACCCCCGTGCCCAGGCCATGCCTCTACCCCAGGGTCCCCTCTCCCATGACCTCATGGCAGGGGGGAGGAACCCCAACACTTCCGTAGGTGTAGCCTCTCTCCTCCTCCTTGCAGCTGGCTCATGGGCCCACATTCAGGGCCCCCACCTGGGTAGAAAATTCTCCCAATGTGCTCTGATGTGGAAACAGTCAAGAAGAGAAGAAGGGAAAAAAAACCCCGAAGTCCCAGGAAAACAAAGTTCAACTCTCCATCTCCCTCCAGAGAAAAGGAGCTGAAAACTGGCTAAAAAGAAACAAGGTTGCTTCCTCTGCTCTTGCTGCAAGCAGGATGCAGAGGAGTGTGTATGTGTGTCCTTGAACAAACGCTCTGAGAAGTTTGTCCGGTTTTTTTTCCTCTCCCCCCTCTCAGGCTCAGTTGAAAGGCACAGAAATGCACAAAGTTCACTTCTGGGCATAGAGCAGCGATAGGGGATACACATGATAAAGTCACCCCAAGACACAGGGACAGAGAATTCAGTGGAAAGACTCCGAGAATTCTGCTCCCAGAGATCATTCATTCCTGCTCACACTGACCCTTGTAGAAAGGGGACATCGTTCCAGGCAGCCTGTACTGAGCATGTGGCTCCTGAGTGGGGTTTGTTGTTTAGGAAACCTGCTCCGGCTTTTCCATTCTTTCCTTCCAAACAGGAAAACTTCTCCTGGGGCTGTGTGCAGGCAGAGCCCTGAGGAGAGCAGGTGGCACATGGTGCGCTGGGCTGGGACAGCCAGCTGCAGAGCTCAAGGGAAGAAGCCCAAAGTGTCACAATGGCTCCTTGCCTTCCCATGCAACACCTGGGTCACAATGGTCTCCTTGATTCCATGAGGCCCCACTGTGTCACAATGGCTCCTTGGTTCCATCAGGTTCCGCAGTGTCACCATGGTCTCCTTTGATCCGCATTGTCATCATGGACAATTGGTTCCATGAGGCCCCGCAGTGTCACAATGGTCCCTTGCTTCCATAGGTTTGATGTTGTAACAATGGACTCCTTGCTTCTATGAGCTAGCCTGCTTTTTGCAGAGGTGTCTTTGGTTCCAACAAGGCCCCGCTGTGTCTCAGTGCACCCTGGCTTCCATGTGGATCTGGAGTATCACAAAGGCTCCTTGGTTCCACCAGGTCCTGCTGTGTCACAATGGGTCCTGTGGTCCCTGAGGCCTTCCAAAGTCATCGTGGAGGCTTGCTTCCATGAGGTTCCATTATGTGCCAGTGGTCATCTTGGTTCCAGGAGTTTCCTTAGTGTCACAATGCCCTCCATGCTTCCATTAGGCCCTGCTTTGCCACAATGGTCCCCTTGTTTCCATGAGGCCCCGCTGTGTCACAATGGACGTACGGTTCCATGATGTTGCGTGGTGTCACCGTGCTCTTCTTGAATCCGCCGTGTAACCATGGACCATTGGTTCCATGCAGCCGTGTCACAATGGGCTCCTTGATTCCATGATTCCCCACGGTGTCACAATGGAGCCTTGTTTCTAGGAGGTTCTGTACTGTCACAATTGCCTCCTTGATGCCATCAGCCCCTGCAGTGTCACAATGGCTCCTTGGTTCCATGAGGAACACAATAGCTTGGCATAAGCATTGAGCAACAGCTGCTGAACACACCTGGCAACATCTGCTTGCATCAAAAGAGGGCTTCAAGCTGACAATGGCACCAGCAGCTTCCATCTGCAACAGAGACCCAGGAAAGGACAGGCTGTGCCGGTTTGGACAAATGTGGAGGAAAATATCCTCTGATAGAAGGCAGGTTACACCCAGCCCTCCCCCACCAGGTTTTTGGAAAAAAGAACTTTCCTGGGAAGAAAGTGAAAGAGATAAAAACTATTTTTTTAACAAACACACAGGAAAAGGATAGCAATGCTAAATATTAAAAGCTCTCGCTGTGCAGAGAAAGCTGGGATAATTTGAGAGTCCTTCCGTGTTTCGGTGGGGTCTCCTGAAACATCCATAGACAGCGAGGCCCGTGCAAAGAAACAGGGAGCGATTCTTGAGAGAAGTTTCAGAGCTCTTTCTTCTCCAGCCACATGGGCGGGGCACTGCCAAAGAACTGAGCAATCACAGCACAACCAGGGCCCTCCTCGCACAGGGCAACACAAAATAAGCAGTGCTGA
This sequence comes from Aphelocoma coerulescens, assembly GCF_041296385.1. Taxonomy (NCBI): domain Eukaryota; kingdom Metazoa; phylum Chordata; class Aves; order Passeriformes; family Corvidae; genus Aphelocoma; species Aphelocoma coerulescens. Next base: position 1,858,221 of record NW_027184058.1, on the reverse strand, counting down.
ACAGGGTTAGGGCACATGTGAGCAGGGAGCAGGGAGACCCCCGTGCCCAGGCCATGCCTCTACCCCAGGGTCCCCTCTCCCATGACCTCATGGCAGGGGGGAGGAACCCCAACACTTCCGTAGGTGTAGTCTCTCTCCTCCTCCTTGCAGCTGGCTCATGGGCCCACATTCAGGGCCCCCACCTCGGGAGAAAATTCTCCCAATGTGCTCTGATGTTGAAAGAGTCAAGAAGAGAAGAAGGGAAAAAAAACCCCCGAAGTCCCAGGAAAACAAAGTTCAACTCTCCATCTCCCCCCAGAGAAAAGGAGCTGAAAACTGGCTAAAAAGAAACCAAGTTGCTTCCTCTGCTCTTGCTGCAAGCAGGATGCAGAGGAGTGTGTATGTGTGTCCTTGAAAAAACGCTCTGAGAAGTTTGTCCGGTTTTTTTCCTCTCCCCCCTCTCAGGCTCAGTTGAAAGGCACAGAAACGCACAAAGTTCACTTCTGGGCATAGAGCAGCAATAGGGGATACACACAATAAAGTCACCCCAAGACACAGGGACAGAGAATTCAGTGGAAAGACTCCGAGAATTCTGCTCCCAGAGATCATTCATTCCTGCTCACACTGACCCTTGTAGAAAGGGGACATCGTTCCAGGCAGCCTGTACTGAGCATGTGGCTCCTGAGTGGGGTTTGTTGTTTAGGAAACCTGCTCAGGCTTTTCCATTCTTTCCTTCCAAACAGGAAAACTTCTCCTGGGGCTGTGTGCAGGCAGAGCCCTGAGGAGAGCAGGTGGCACATGGTGCGCTGGGCTGGGACAGCCAGCTGCAGAGCTCAAGGGAAGAAGCCCAAAGTGTCACAATGGCTCCTTGCCTTCACATGCAACACCTGGGTCACAATGGTCTCCTTGATTCCATGAGGCCCCACTGTGTCACAATGGCTCCTTGGTTCCATCAGGTTCCGCAGTGTCACCATGGTCTCCTTTGATCCGCACTGTCATCATGGACAATTGGTTCCATGAGGCCCCGCAGTGTCACAATGGTCCCTTGCTTCCATAGCTTTTACGTTGTAACAATGGACTCCTTGCTTCTATGAGCTAGCCTGCTTTTTGCAGAGGTGTCTTTGGTTCCAACAAGGCCCCGCTGTGTCTCAGTGCACCCTGGCTTCCATGTGGATGTGGAGTATCACAAAAGCTCCTTGGTTCCACCAGGTCCTGCTGTGTCACAATGGGTCCTGTGGTCCCTGAGGCCCTCCAAAACCATCGTGGAGGCTTGCTTCCATGAGGTTCCATTATGTTCCAGTGGTCATCTTGGTTCCAGGAGTTTCCTTAGTGTCACAATGCCCTCCATGCTTCCATTAGGCCCTGCTTTGCCACAATGGTCCCCTTGTTTCCATGAGGCCCCGCTGTGTCACAATGGACCTATGGTTCCATCAGGTTCCGCAGTGTCACCATGGTCTCCTTTGATCCGCACTGTCATCATGGACAATTGGTTCCATGAGGCCCCGCAGTGTCACAATGGTCCCTTGCTTCCATAGCTTTTACGTTGTAACAATGGACTCCTTGCTTCTATGAGCTAGCCTGCTTTTTGCAGAGGTGTCTTTGGTTCCAACAAGGCCCCACTGTGTCTCAGTGCACCCTGGCTTCCATGTGGATCTGGAGTATCACAAAGGCTCCTTGGTTCCACCAGGTCCTGCTGTGTCACAATGGGTCCTGTGGTCCCTGAGGCCCTCCAAAGTCATCATGGATGCTTGCTTCCATGAGGTTCCATTATGTGCCAGTGGTCATCTTGGTTCCAGGAGTTTCCTTAGTGTCACAATGCTCTCCATGTTTCCATGATTCCCCACAATGTCACAATGCTCTCCAGGCTTCCATTAGGCCCTGCTTTGCCACAATGTTCCCCTTGTTTCCATGCGGCCTTGCTGTGTCACAATGGACGTACGGTTCCATGATGTTGCGTGGTGTCACCGTGCTCTTCTTGAATCCGCCGTGTAACCATGGACCATTGGTTCCATGCAGCCGTGTCACAATGGGCTCCTTGATTCCATGATTCCCCACGGTGTCACAATGGAGCCTTGTTTCTAGGAGGTTCTGTACTGTCACAATTGCCTCCTTGATGCCATCAGCCCCTGCAGTGTCACAATGGCTCCTTGGTTCCATGAGGAACACAATAGCTTGGCATAAGCATTGAGCAACAGCTGCTGAACACACCTGGCAACATCTGCTTGCATCAAAAGAGGGCTTCAAGCTGACAATGGCACCAGCAGCTTCCATCTGCAACAGACACCCAGGGAAAGGACAGGCTGTGCCGGTTTGGACAAATGTGGAGGAAAATATCCTCTGATAGAAGGCAGGTTACACCCAGCCCTCCCCCACCAGCTTCGGGAAAAAAGAATTTTCCTGGGAAGAAAGTGAAAGAGATAAAAACTACTTTTTTAACAAACACACAGGAAAAGGATAACAATGCTAAATATTAAAACCTCTCGCTGTGCAGAGAAAGCTGGGATAATTTGAGAGTCCTTCCGTGTTTCGGTGGGGTCTCCTGAAACATCCATAGACAGCGAGGCCCGTGCAAAGAAACAGGGAGCAATTCTTGAGAGAAGTTTCAGAGCTCTTTCTTCTCCAGCCACATGGGCGGGGCACTGCCAAAGAACTGAGCAATCACAGCACAACCAGGGCCCTCCTCGCACAGGGCAACACAAAATAAGCAGTGCTGAACAGGATTAGGGCACATGTGAGCAGGGAGCAGGGAGACCCCGTGCCCAGGCCATGCCTCTACCCCAGGGTCCCCTCTCCCATGACCTCATGGCAGGGGGGAGGAACCCCAACACTTCCGTAGGTGCAGTCTCTCTCCTCCTCCTTGCAGCTGGCTCATGGGCCCACATTCAGGGCCCCCACCTCGGGAGAAAATTCTCCCAATGTGCTCTGATGTTGAAAGAGTCAAGAAGAGAAGAAGGGAAAAAAAACCCCCGAAGTCCCAGGAAAACAAAGTTCAACTCTCCATCTCCCCCCAGAGAAAAGGAGCTGAAAACTGGCTAAAAAGAAACAAAGTTGCTTCCCTCTGCTCTTGCTGCAAGCAGGATGCAGAGGAGTGTGTATGTGTGTCCTTGAACAAACGCTCTGAGAAGTTTGTCCGGTTTTTTTTCCTCTCCCCCCTCTCAGGCTCAGTTGAAAGGCACAGAAATGCACAAAGTTCACTTCTGGGCATAGAGCAGCAATAGGGGATACACATGATAAAGTCACCCCAAGACACAGGGAGAGAGAATTCAGTGGAAAGACTCCGAGAATTCTGCTCCCAGAGATCATTCATTCCTGCTCACACTGACCCTTGTAGAAAGGGGACATCGTTCCAGGCAGCCTGTACTGAGCATGTGGCTCCTGAGTAGGGTTTGTTGTTTAGGAAACCTGCTCCGGCTTTTCCATTCTTTCCTTGCAAACAGGAAAACTTCTCCTGGGGCTGTGTGCAGGCAGAGCCCTGAGGAGAGCAGGTGGCACATGGTGCGCTGGGCTGGGACAGCCAGCTGCAGAGCTCAAGGGAAGAAGCCCAAAGTGTCACAATGGCTCCTTGCCTTCCCATGCAACACCTGGGTCACAATGGTCTCCTTGATTCCATGAGGCCCCACTGTGTCACAATGGCTCCTTGGTTCCATCAGGTTCCGCAGTGTCACCATGGTCTCCTTTGATCCGCACTGTCATCATGGACAATTGGTTCCATGAGGCCCCGCAGTGTCACAATGGTCCCTTGCTTCCATAGCTTTGATGTTGTAACAAAGGACTCCTTGCTTCTATGAGCTAGCCTGCTTTTTGCAGAGGTGTCTTTGGTTCCAACAAGGCCCCGCTGTGTCTCAGTGCACCCTGGCTTCCATGTGGATGTGGAGTATCACAAAGGCTCCTTGGTTCCACCAGGTCCTGCTGTGTCACAATGGGTCCTGTGGTCCCTGAGGCCCTCCAAAACCATCGTGGAGGCTTGCTTCCATGAGGTTCCATTATGTGCCAGTGGTCATCTTGGTTCCAGGAGTTTCCTTAGTGTCACAATGCTCTCCATGTTTCCATGATTCCCCACAATGTCACAATGCTCTCCAGGCTTCCATTAGGCCCTGCTTTGCCACAATGGTCCCCTTGTTTCCATGCGGCCTTGCTGTGTCACAATGGATGTACGGTTCCATGATGTTGCGTGGTGTCACCGTGCTCTTCTTGAATCAGCCGTGTAACCATGGACCATTGGTTCCATGCATCCGTGTCACAATGGGCTCCGTGATTCCATGATTCCCCACGGTGTCACAATGGAGCCTTGTTTCTAGGAGGTTCTGTACTGTCACAATTGCCTCCTTGATGCCATCAGCCCCTGCAGTGTCACAATGCCTCCTTGGTTCCATGAGGAACACAATAGCTTGGCATAAGCATTGAGCAACAGCTGCTGAACACACCTGGCAACATCTGCTTGCATCAAAAGAGGGCTTCAAGCTGACAATGGCACCAGCAGCTTCCATCTGCAACAGAGACCCAGGAAAGGACAGGCTGTGCCGGTTTGGACAAATGTGGAGGAAAATATCCTCTGATAGAAGGCAGGTTACACCCAGCCCTCCCCCACCAGGTTTTTGGAAAAAAGAACTTTCCTGGGAAGAAAGTGAAAGAGATAAAAACTATTTTTTTAACAAACACACAGGAAAAGGATAACAATGCTAAATATTAAAAGCTCTCGCTGTGCAGAGAAAGCTGGGATAATTTGAGAGTCCTTCTGTGTTTCGGTGGGGTCTCCTGAAACATCCATAGACAGCGAGGCCCGTGCAAAGAAACAGGGAGCGATTCTTGAGAGAAGTTTCAGAGCTCTTTCTTCTCCAGCCACATGGGCGGGGCACTGCCAAAGAACTGAGCAATCACGGCACAACCAGGGCCCTCCTCGCACAGGGCAACACCAATAAGCAGTGCTGAACAGGATTAGGGCACATGTGAGCAGGGAGCAGGGAGACCCCGTGCCCAGGCCATGCCTCTACCCCAGGGTCCCCTCTCCCATGACCTCATGGCAGGGGGGAGGAACCCCAACACTTCCGTAGGTGTAGTCTCTCTCCTCCTCCTTGCAGCTGGCTCATGGGCCCACATTCAGGGCCCCCACCTCGGGAGAAAATTCTCCCAATGTGCTCTGATGTTGAAAGAGTCAAGAAGAGAAGAAGGGAAAAAAACCCCCGAAGTCCCAGGAAAACAAAGTTCAACTCTCCATCTCCCCCCAGAGAAAAGGAGCTGAAAACTGGCTAAAAAGAAACAAAGTTGCTTCCTCTGCTCTTGCTGCAAGCAGGATGCAGAGGAGTGTGTATGTGTGTCCTTGAACAAACGCTCTGAGAAGTTTGTCCGGTTTTTTTCCTCTCCCCCCTCTCAGGCTCAGTTGAAAGGCACAGAAATGCACAAAGTTCACTTCTGGGCATAGAGCAGCAATAGGGGATACACACGATAAAGTCACCCCAAGACACAGGGAGAGAGAATTCAGTGGAAAGACTCCGAGAATTCTGCTCCCAGAGATCATTCATTCCTGCTCACACTGACCCTTGTAGAAAGGGGACATCGTTCCAGGCAGCCTGTACTGAGCATGTGGCTCCTGAGTGGGGTTTGTTGTTTAGGAAACCTGCTCCGGCTTTTCCATTCTTTCCTTGCAAACAGGAAAACTTCTCCTGGGGCTGTGTGCAGGCAGAGCCCTGAGGAGAGCAGGTGGCACATGGTGCACTGGGCTGGGACAGCCAGCTGCAGAGCTCAAGGGAAGAAGCCCAAAGTGTCACAATGGCTCCTTGCCTTCCCATGCAACACCTGGGTCACAATGGTCTCCTTGATTCCATGAGGCCCCACTGTGTCACAATGGCTCCTTGGTTCCATCAGGTTCCGCAGTGTCACCATGGTCTCCTTTGATCCGCACTGTCATCATGGACAATTGGTTCCATGAGGCCCCGCAGTGTCACAATGGTCCCTTGGTTCCATAGCTTTGATGTTGTAACAAAGGACTCCTTGCTTCTATGGGCTAGCCTGCTTTTTGCAGAGGTGTCTTTGGTTCCAACAAGGCCCCGCTGTGTCTCAGTGCACCCTGGCTTCCATGTGGATCTGGAGTATCACAAAGGCTCCTTGGTTCCACCAGGTCCTGCTGTGTCACAATGGGTCCTGTGGTCCCTGAGGCCCTCCAAAGTCATTGTGGAGGCTTGCTTCCATGAGGTTCCATTATGTGCCAGTGGTCATCTTGGTTCCAGGAGTTTCCTTAGTGTCACAATGCTCTCCATGCTTCCATTAGGCCCTGCTTTGCCACAATGGTCCCCTTGTTTCCATGAGGCCCCGCTGTGTCACAATGGACCTATGGTTCCGTGATGTTGCGTGGTGTCACCGTGCTCTTCTTGAATCCGCCGTGTAACCATGGACCATTGGTTCCATGCAGCCGTGTCACAATGGGCTCCTTGATTCCATGATTCCCCACGGTGTCACAATGGAGCCTTGTTTCTAGGAGGTTCTGTACTGTCACAATTGCCTCCTTGATGCCATCAGCCCCTGCAGTGTCACAATGGCTCCTTGGTTCCATGAGGAACACAATAGCTTGGCATAAGCATTGAGCAACAGCTGCTGAACACACCTGGCAACATCTGCTTGCATCAAAAGAGGGCTTCAAGCTGACAATGGCACCAGCAGCTTCCATCTGCAACAGAGACCCAGGAAAGGACAGGCTGTGCCGGTTTGGACAAATGTGGAGGAAAATATCCTCTGATAGAAGGCAGGTTACACCCAGCCCTCCCCCACCAGGTTTTTGGAAAAAAGAACTTTCCTGGGAAGAAAGTGAAAGAGATAAAAACTATTTTTTTAACAAACACACAGGAAAAGGATAGCAATGCTAAATATTAAAAGCTCTCGCTGTGCAGAGAAAGCTGGGATAATTTGAGAGTCCTTCCGTGTTTCGGTGGGGTCTCCTGAAACATCCATAGACAGCGAGGCCCGTGCAAAGAAACAGGGAGCGATTCTTGAGAGAAGTTTCAGAGCTCTTTCTTCTCCAGCCACATGGGCGGGGCACTGCCAAAGAACTGAGCAATCACAGCACAACCAGGGCCCTCCTCGCACAGGGCAACACAAAATAAGCAGTGCTGAACAGGATTAGGGCACATGTGAGCAGGGAGCAGGGAGACCCCGTGCCCAGGCCATGCCTCTACCCCAGGGTCCCCTCTCCCATGACCTCATGGCAGGGGGGAGGAACCCCAAAACTTCCGTAGGTGCAGTCTCTCTCCTCCTCCTTGCAGCTGGCTCATGGGCCCACATTCAGGGCCCCCACCTCGGGAGAAAATTCTCCCAATGTGCTCTGATGTTGAAAGAGTCAAGAAGAGAAGAAGGGAAAAAAACCCCCGAAGTCCCAGGAAAACAAAGTTCAACTCTCCATCTCCCCCCAGAGAAAAGGAGCTGAAAACTGGCTAAAAAGAAACAAAGTTGCTTCCCTCTGCTCTTGCTGCAAGCAGGATGCAGAGGAGTGTGTATGTGTGTCCTTGAACAAACGCTCTGAGAAGTTTGTCCGGTTTTTTTTCCTCTCCCCCCTCTCAGGCTCAGTTGAAAGGCACAGAAATGCACAAAGTTCACTTCTGGGCATAGAGCAGCAATAGGGGATACACATGATAAAGTCACCCCAAGACACAGGGACAGAGAATTCAGTGGAAAGACTCCGAGAATTCTGCTCCCAGAGATCATTCATTCCTGCTCACACTGACCCTTGTAGAAAGGGGACATCGTTCCAGGCAGCCTGTACTGAGCATGTGGCTCCTGAGTGGGGTTTGTTGTTTAGGAAACCTGCTCAGGCTTTTCCATTCTTTCCTTCCAAACAGGAAAACTTCTCCTGGGGCTGTGTGCAGGCAGAGCCCTGAGGAGAGCAGGTGGCACATGGTGCGCTGGGCTGGGACAGCCAGCTGCAGAGCTCAAGGGAAGAAGCCCAAAGTGTCACAATGGCTCCTTGCCTTCACATGCAACACCTGGGTCACAATGGTCTCCTTGATTCCATGAGGCCCCACTGTGTCACAATGGCTCCTTGGTTCCATCAGGTTCCGCAGTGTCACCATGGTCTCCTTTGATCCGCACTGTCATCATGGACAATTGGTTCCATGAGGCCCCGCAGTGTCACAATGGTCCCTTGCTTCCATAGCTTTTACGTTGTAACAATGGACTCCTTGCTTCTATGAGCTAGCCTGCTTTTTGCAGAGGTGTCTTTGGTTCCAACAAGGCCCCGCTGTGTCTCAGTGCACCCTGGCTTCCATGTGGATGTGGAGTATCACAAAAGCTCCTTGGTTCCACCAGGTCCTGCTGTGTCACAATGGGTCCTGTGGTCCCTGAGGCCCTCCAAAACCATCGTGGAGGCTTGCTTCCATGAGGTTCCATTATGTTCCAGTGGTCATCTTGGTTCCAGGAGTTTCCTTAGTGTCACAATGCCCTCCATGCTTCCATTAGGCCCTGCTTTGCCACAATGGTCCCCTTGTTTCCATGAGGCCCCGCTGTGTCACAATGGACCTATGGTTCCATGATGTTGCGTGGTGTCACCGTGCTCTTCTTGAATCCGCAGTGTAACCATGGACCATTGGTTCCGTGTGGCCTGGCTGTGTCACAATGGGCTCCTTGATTCCATGATTCCCCACGGTGTCACAATGGAGCCTTGTTTCTAGGAGGTTCTGTACTGTCACAATTGCCTCCTTGATGCCATCAGCCCCTGCAGTGTCACAATGGCTCCTTGGTTCCATGAGGAACACAATAGCTTGGCATAAGCATTGAGCAACAGCTGCTGAACACACCTGGCAACATCTGCTTGCATCAAAAGAGGGCTTCAAGCTGACAATGGCACCAGCAGCTTCCATCTGCAACAGAGACCCAGGAAAGGACAGGCTGTGCCGGTTTGGACAAATTTGGAGGAAAATATCCTCTGATAGAAGGCAGGTTACACCCAGCCCTCCCCCACCAGGTTTTTGGAAAAAAGAACTTTCCTGGGAAGAAAGTGAAAGAGATAAAAACTATTTTTTTAACAAACACACAGGAAAAGGATAGCAATGCTAAATATTAAAAGCTCTCGCTGTGCAGAGAAAGCTGGGATAATTTGAGAGTCCTTCCGTGTTTCGGTGGGGTCTCCTGAAACATCCATAGACAGCGAGGCCCGTGCAAAGAAACAGGGAGCGATTCTTGAGAGAAGTTTCAGAGCTCTTTCTTCTCCAGCCACATGGGCGGGGCACTGCCAAAGAACTGAGCAATCACAGCACAACCAGGGCCCTCCTCGCACAGGGCAACACAAAATAAGCAGTGCTGAACAGGATTAGGGCACATGTGAGCAGGGAGCAGGGAGACCCCGTGCCCAGGCCATGCCTCTACCCCAGGGTCCCCTCTCCCATGACCGCATGGCAGGAGGGAGGAACCCCAACACTTCCGTAGGTGTAGTCTCTCTCCTCCTCCTTGCAGCTGGCTCATGGGCCCACATTCAGGGCCCCCACCTCGGGAGAAAATTCTCCCAATGTGCTCTGATGTTGAAAGAGTCAAGAAGAGAAGAAGGGGAAAAAAACCCCCGAAGTCCCAGGAAAACAAAGTTCAACTCTCCATCTCCCCCCAGAGAAAAGGAGCTGAAAACTGGCTAAAAAGAAACAAAGTTGCTTCCTCTGCTCTTGCTGCAAGCAGGATGCAGAGGAGTGTGTATGTGTGTCCTTGAACAAACGCTCTGAGAAGTTTGTCCGGTTTTTTTTTTCCTCTCCCCCCTCTCAGGCTCAGTTGAAAGGCACAGAAATGCACAAAGTTCACTTCTGGGCATAGAGCAGCGATAGGGGATACACACGATAAAGTCACCCCAAGACACAGGGACAGAGAATTCAGTGGAAAGACTCCGAGAATTCTGCTCCCAGAGATCATTCATTCCTGCTCACACTGACCCTTGTAGAAAGGGGACATCGTTCCAGGCAGCCTGTACTGAGCATGTGGCTCCTGAGTGGGGTTTGTTGTTTAGGAAACCTGCTCCGGCTTTTCCATTCTTTCCTTGCAAACAGGAAAACTTCTCCTGGGGCTGTGTGCAGGCAGAGCCCTGAGGAGAGCAGGTGGCACATGGTGCGCTGGGCTGGGACAGCCAGCTGCAGAGCTCAAGGGAAGAAGCCCAAAGTGTCACAATGGCTCCTTGCCTTCACATGCAACACCTGGGTCACAATGGTCTCCTTGATTCCATGAGGCCCCACTGTGTCACAATGGCTCCTTGGTTCCATCAGGTTCCGCAGTGTCACCATGGTCTCCTTTGATCCGCATTGTCATCATGGACAATTGGTTCCATGAGGCCCCGCAGTGTCACAATGGTCCCTTGGTTCCATAGCTTTTACGTTGTAACAATGGACTCCTTGCTTCTATGAGCTAGCCTGCTTTTTGCAGAGGTGTCTTTGGTTCCAACAAGGCCCCGCTGTGTCTCAGTGCACCCTGGCTTCCATGTGGATGTGGAGTATCACAAAGGCTCCTTGGTTCCACCAGGTCCTGCTGTGTCACAATGGGTCCTGTGGTCCCTGAGGCCCTCCAAAGTCATTGTGGAGGCTTGCTTCCATGAGGTTCCATTATGTGCCAGTGGTCATCTTGGTTCCAGGAGTTTCCTTAGTGTCACAATGCTCTCCATGCTTCCATTAGGCCCTGCTTTGCCACAATGGTCCCCTTGTTTCCATGAGGCCCCGCTGTGTCACAATGGACCTATGGTTCCATCAGGTTCCGCAGTGTCACCATGGTCTCCTTTGATCCGCACTGTCATCATGGACAATTGGTTCCATGAGGCCCCGCAGTGTCACAATGGTCCCTTGCTTCCATAGCTTTTACGTTGTAACAATGGACTCCTTGCTTCTATGAGCTAGCCTGCTTTTTGCAGAGGTGTCTTTGGTTCCAACAAGGCCCCACTGTGTCTCAGTGCACCCTGGCTTCCATGTGGATCTGGAGTATCACAAAGGCTCCTTGGTTCCACCAGGTCCTGCTGTGTCACAATGGGTCCTGTGGTCCCTGAGGCCCTCCAAAGTCATCATGGATGCTTGCTTCCATGAGGTTCCATTATGTGCCAGTGGTCATCTTGGTTCCAGGAGTTTCCTTAGTGTCACAATGCTCTCCATGTTTCCATGATTCCCCACAATGTCACAATGCTCTCCAGGCTTCCATTAGGCCCTGCTTTGCCACAATGTTCCCCTTGTTTCCATGCGGCCTTGCTGTGTCACAATGGACGTACGGTTCCATGATGTTGCGTGGTGTCACCGTGCTCTTCTTGAATCCGCCGTGTAACCATGGACCATTGGTTCCATGCAGCCGTGTCACAATGGGCTCCTTGATTCCATGATTCCCCACGGTGTCACAATGGAGCCTTGTTTCTAGGAGGTTCTGTACTGTCACAATTGCCTCCTTGATGCCATCAGCCCCTGCAGTGTCACAATGCCTCCTTGGTTCCATGAGGAACACAATAGCTTGGCATAAGCATTGAGCAACAGCTGCTGAACACACCTGGCAACATCTGCTTGCATCAAAAGAGGGCTTCAAGCTGACAATGGCACCAGCAGCTTCCATCTGCAACAGACACCCAGGGAAAGGACAGGCTGTGCCGGTTTGGACAAATGTGGAGGAAAATATCCTCTGATAGAAGGCAGGTTACACCCAGCCCTCCCCCACCAGCTTCGGGAAAAAAGAATTTTCCTGGGAAGAAAGTGAAAGAGATAAAAACTACTTTTTTAACAAACACACAGGAAAAGGATAACAATGCTAAATATTAAAACCTCTCGCTGTGCAGAGAAAGCTGGGATAATTTGAGAGTCCTTCCGTGTTTCGGTGGGGTCTCCTGAAACATCCATAGACAGCGAGGCCCGTGCAAAGAAACAGGGAGCAATTCTTGAGAGAAGTTTCAGAGCTCTTTCTTCTCCAGCCACATGGGCGGGGCACTGCCAAAGAACTGAGCAATCACAGCACAACCAGGGCCCTCCTCGCACAGGGCAACACAAAATAAGCAGTGCTGAACAGGATTAGGGCACATGTGAGCAGGGAGCAGGGAGACCCCGTGCCCAGGCCATGCCTCTACCCCAGGGTCCCCTCTCCCATGACCTCATGGCAGGGGGGAGGAACCCCAACACTTCCGTAGGTGTAGCCTCTCTCCTCCTCCTTGCAGCTGGCTCATGGGCCCACATTCAGGGCCCCCACCTGGGTAGAAAATTCTCCCAATGTGCTCTGATGTGGAAACAGTCAAGAAGAGAAGAAGGGAAAAAAAACCCCGAAGTCCCAGGAAAACAAAGTTCAACTCTCCATCTCCCTCCAGAGAAAAGGAGCTGAAAACTGGCTAAAAAGAAACAAGGTTGCTTCCTCTGCTCTTGCTGCAAGCAGGATGCAGAGGAGTGTGTATGTGTGTCCTTGAACAAACGCTCTGAGAAGTTTGTCCGGTTTTTTTTCCTCTCCCCCCTCTCAGGCTCAGTTGAAAGGCACAGAAATGCACAAAGTTCACTTCTGGGCATAGAGCAGCGATAGGGGATACACATGATAAAGTCACCCCAAGACACAGGGACAGAGAATTCAGTGGAAAGACTCCGAGAATTCTGCTCCCAGAGATCATTCATTCCTGCTCACACTGACCCTTGTAGAAAGGGGACATCGTTCCAGGCAGCCTGTACTGAGCATGTGGCTCCTGAGTGGGGTTTGTTGTTTAGGAAACCTGCTCCGGCTTTTCCATTCTTTCCTTCCAAACAGGAAAACTTCTCCTGGGGCTGTGTGCAGGCAGAGCCCTGAGGAGAGCAGGTGGCACATGGTGCGCTGGGCTGGGACAGCCAGCTGCAGAGCTCAAGGGAAGAAGCCCAAAGTGTCACAATGGCTCCTTGCCTTCCCATGCAACACCTGGGTCACAATGGTCTCCTTGATTCCATGAGGCCCCACTGTGTCACAATGGCTCCTTGGTTCCATCAGGTTCCGCAGTGTCACCATGGTCTCCTTTGATCCGCATTGTCATCATGGACAATTGGTTCCATGAGGCCCCGCAGTGTCACAATGGTCCCTTGCTTCCATAGGTTTGATGTTGTAACAATGGACTCCTTGCTTCTATGAGCTAGCCTGCTTTTTGCAGAGGTGTCTTTGGTTCCAACAAGGCCCCGCTGTGTCTCAGTGCACCCTGGCTTCCATGTGGATCTGGAGTATCACAAAGGCTCCTTGGTTCCACCAGGTCCTGCTGTGTCACAATGGGTCCTGTGGTCCCTGAGGCCTTCCAAAGTCATCGTGGAGGCTTGCTTCCATGAGGTTCCATTATGTGCCAGTGGTCATCTTGGTTCCAGGAGTTTCCTTAGTGTCACAATGCCCTCCATGCTTCCATTAGGCCCTGCTTTGCCACAATGGTCCCCTTGTTTCCATGAGGCCCCGCTGTGTCACAATGGACGTACGGTTCCATGATGTTGCGTGGTGTCACCGTGCTCTTCTTGAATCCGCCGTGTAACCATGGACCATTGGTTCCATGCAGCCGTGTCACAATGGGCTCCTTGATTCCATGATTCCCCACGGTGTCACAATGGAGCCTTGTTTCTAGGAGGTTCTGTACTGTCACAATTGCCTCCTTGATGCCATCAGCCCCTGCAGTGTCACAATGGCTCCTTGGTTCCATGAGGAACACAATAGCTTGGCATAAGCATTGAGCAACAGCTGCTGAACACACCTGGCAACATCTGCTTGCATCAAAAGAGGGCTTCAAGCTGACAATGGCACCAGCAGCTTCCATCTGCAACAGAGACCCAGGAAAGGACAGGCTGTGCCGGTTTGGACAAATGTGGAGGAAAATATCCTCTGATAGAAGGCAGGTTACACCCAGCCCTCCCCCACCAGGTTTTTGGAAAAAAGAACTTTCCTGGGAAGAAAGTGAAAGAGATAAAAACTATTTTTTTAACAAACACACAGGAAAAGGATAGCAATGCTAAATATTAAAAGCTCTCGCTGTGCAGAGAAAGCTGGGATAATTTGAGAGTCCTTCCGTGTTTCGGTGGGGTCTCCTGAAACATCCATAGACAGCGAGGCCCGTGCAAAGAAACAGGGAGCGATTCTTGAGAGAAGTTTCAGAGCTCTTTCTTCTCCAGCCACATGGGCGGGGCACTGCCAAAGAACTGAGCAATCACAGCACAACCAGGGCCCTCCTCGCACAGGGCAACACAAAATAAGCAGTGCTGAACAGGGTTAGGGCACATGTGAGCAGGGAGCAGGGAGACCCCCGTGCCCAGGCCATGCCTCTACCCCAGGGTCCCCTCTCCCATGACCTCATGGCAGGGGGGAGGAACCCCAACACTTCCGTAGGTGTAGTCTCTCTCCTCCTCCTTGCAGCTGGCTCATGGGCCCACATTCAGGGCCCCCACCTCGGGAGAAAATTCTCCCAATGTGCTCTGATGTTGAAAGAGTCAAGAAGAGAAGAAGGGAAAAAAAACCCCCGAAGTCCCAGGAAAACAAAGTTCAACTCTCCATCTCCCCCCAGAGAAAAGGAGCTGAAAACTGGCTAAAAAGAAACCAAGTTGCTTCCTCTGCTCTTGCTGCAAGCAGGATGCAGAGGAGTGTGTATGTGTGTCCTTGAAAAAACGCTCTGAGAAGTTTGTCCGGTTTTTTTCCTCTCCCCCCTCTCAGGCTCAGTTGAAAGGCACAGAAACGCACAAAGTTCACTTCTGGGCATAGAGCAGCAATAGGGGATACACACAATAAAGTCACCCCAAGACACAGGGACAGAGAATTCAGTGGAAAGACTCCGAGAATTCTGCTCCCAGAGATCATTCATTCCTGCTCACACTGACCCTTGTAGAAAGGGGACATCGTTCCAGGCAGCCTGTACTGAGCATGTGGCTCCTGAGTGGGGTTTGTTGTTTAGGAAACCTGCTCAGGCTTTTCCATTCTTTCCTTCCAAACAGGAAAACTTCTCCTGGGGCTGTGTGCAGGCAGAGCCCTGAGGAGAGCAGGTGGCACATGGTGCGCTGGGCTGGGACAGCCAGCTGCAGAGCTCAAGGGAAGAAGCCCAAAGTGTCACAATGGCTCCTTGCCTTCACATGCAACACCTGGGTCACAATGGTCTCCTTGATTCCATGAGGCCCCACTGTGTCACAATGGCTCCTTGGTTCCATCAGGTTCCGCAGTGTCACCATGGTCTCCTTTGATCCGCACTGTCATCATGGACAATTGGTTCCATGAGGCCCCGCAGTGTCACAATGGTCCCTTGCTTCCATAGCTTTTACGTTGTAACAATGGACTCCTTGCTTCTATGAGCTAGCCTGCTTTTTGCAGAGGTGTCTTTGGTTCCAACAAGGCCCCGCTGTGTCTCAGTGCACCCTGGCTTCCATGTGGATGTGGAGTATCACAAAAGCTCCTTGGTTCCACCAGGTCCTGCTGTGTCACAATGGGTCCTGTGGTCCCTGAGGCCCTCCAAAACCATCGTGGAGGCTTGCTTCCATGAGGTTCCATTATGTTCCAGTGGTCATCTTGGTTCCAGGAGTTTCCTTAGTGTCACAATGCCCTCCATGCTTCCATTAGGCCCTGCTTTGCCACAATGGTCCCCTTGTTTCCATGAGGCCCCGCTGTGTCACAATGGACCTATGGTTCCATCAGGTTCCGCAGTGTCACCATGGTCTCCTTTGATCCGCACTGTCATCATGGACAATTGGTTCCATGAGGCCCCGCAGTGTCACAATGGTCCCTTGCTTCCATAGCTTTTACGTTGTAACAATGGACTCCTTGCTTCTATGAGCTAGCCTGCTTTTTGCAGAGGTGTCTTTGGTTCCAACAAGGCCCCACTGTGTCTCAGTGCACCCTGGCTTCCATGTGGATCTGGAGTATCACAAAGGCTCCTTGGTTCCACCAGGTCCTGCTGTGTCACAATGGGTCCTGTGGTCCCTGAGGCCCTCCAAAGTCATCATGGATGCTTGCTTCCATGAGGTTCCATTATGTGCCAGTGGTCATCTTGGTTCCAGGAGTTTCCTTAGTGTCACAATGCTCTCCATGTTTCCATGATTCCCCACAATGTCACAATGCTCTCCAGGCTTCCATTAGGCCCTGCTTTGCCACAATGTTCCCCTTGTTTCCATGCGGCCTTGCTGTGTCACAATGGACGTACGGTTCCATGATGTTGCGTGGTGTCACCGTGCTCTTCTTGAATCCGCCGTGTAACCATGGACCATTGGTTCCATGCAGCCGTGTCACAATGGGCTCCTTGATTCCATGATTCCCCACGGTGTCACAATGGAGCCTTGTTTCTAGGAGGTTCTGTACTGTCACAATTGCCTCCTTGATGCCATCAGCCCCTGCAGTGTCACAATGGCTCCTTGGTTCCATGAGGAACACAATAGCTTGGCATAAGCATTGAGCAACAGCTGCTGAACACACCTGGCAACATCTGCTTGCATCAAAAGAGGGCTTCAAGCTGACAATGGCACCAGCAGCTTCCATCTGCAACAGACACCCAGGGAAAGGACAGGCTGTGCCGGTTTGGACAAATGTGGAGGAAAATATCCTCTGATAGAAGGCAGGTTACACCCAGCCCTCCCCCACCAGCTTCGGGAAAAAAGAATTTTCCTGGGAAGAAAGTGAAAGAGATAAAAACTACTTTTTTAACAAACACACAGGAAAAGGATAACAATGCTAAATATTAAAACCTCTCGCTGTGCAGAGAAAGCTGGGATAATTTGAGAGTCCTTCCGTGTTTCGGTGGGGTCTCCTGAAACATCCATAGACAGCGAGGCCCGTGCAAAGAAACAGGGAGCAATTCTTGAGAGAAGTTTCAGAGCTCTTTCTTCTCCAGCCACATGGGCGGGGCACTGCCAAAGAACTGAGCAATCACAGCACAACCAGGGCCCTCCTCGCACAGGGCAACACAAAATAAGCAGTGCTGAACAGGATTAGGGCACATGTGAGCAGGGAGCAGGGAGACCCCGTGCCCAGGCCATGCCTCTACCCCAGGGTCCCCTCTCCCATGACCTCATGGCAGGGGGGAGGAACCCCAACACTTCCGTAGGTGCAGTCTCTCTCCTCCTCCTTGCAGCTGGCTCATGGGCCCACATTCAGGGCCCCCACCTCGGGAGAAAATTCTCCCAATGTGCTCTGATGTTGAAAGAGTCAAGAAGAGAAGAAGGGAAAAAAAACCCCCGAAGTCCCAGGAAAACAAAGTTCAACTCTCCATCTCCCCCCAGAGAAAAGGAGCTGAAAACTGGCTAAAAAGAAACAAAGTTGCTTCCCTCTGCTCTTGCTGCAAGCAGGATGCAGAGGAGTGTGTATGTGTGTCCTTGAACAAACGCTCTGAGAAGTTTGTCCGGTTTTTTTTCCTCTCCCCCCTCTCAGGCTCAGTTGAAAGGCACAGAAATGCACAAAGTTCACTTCTGGGCATAGAGCAGCAATAGGGGATACACATGATAAAGTCACCCCAAGACACAGGGAGAGAGAATTCAGTGGAAAGACTCCGAGAATTCTGCTCCCAGAGATCATTCATTCCTGCTCACACTGACCCTTGTAGAAAGGGGACATCGTTCCAGGCAGCCTGTACTGAGCATGTGGCTCCTGAGTAGGGTTTGTTGTTTAGGAAACCTGCTCCGGCTTTTCCATTCTTTCCTTGCAAACAGGAAAACTTCTCCTGGGGCTGTGTGCAGGCAGAGCCCTGAGGAGAGCAGGTGGCACATGGTGCGCTGGGCTGGGACAGCCAGCTGCAGAGCTCAAGGGAAGAAGCCCAAAGTGTCACAATGGCTCCTTGCCTTCCCATGCAACACCTGGGTCACAATGGTCTCC
Organism: Aphelocoma coerulescens; assembly: GCF_041296385.1. Classification (NCBI taxonomy): domain Eukaryota; kingdom Metazoa; phylum Chordata; class Aves; order Passeriformes; family Corvidae; genus Aphelocoma; species Aphelocoma coerulescens. The sequence goes on along the minus strand of NW_027184058.1, from coordinate 1,840,506 downwards.
TTGATTCCATGAGGCCCCACTGTGTCACAATGGCTCCTTGGTTCCATCAGGTTCCGCAGTGTCACCATGGTCTCCTTTGATCCGCACTGTCATCATGGACAATTGGTTCCATGAGGCCCCGCAGTGTCACAATGGTCCCTTGCTTCCATAGCTTTGATGTTGTAACAAAGGACTCCTTGCTTCTATGAGCTAGCCTGCTTTTTGCAGAGGTGTCTTTGGTTCCAACAAGGCCCCGCTGTGTCTCAGTGCACCCTGGCTTCCATGTGGATGTGGAGTATCACAAAGGCTCCTTGGTTCCACCAGGTCCTGCTGTGTCACAATGGGTCCTGTGGTCCCTGAGGCCCTCCAAAACCATCGTGGAGGCTTGCTTCCATGAGGTTCCATTATGTGCCAGTGGTCATCTTGGTTCCAGGAGTTTCCTTAGTGTCACAATGCTCTCCATGTTTCCATGATTCCCCACAATGTCACAATGCTCTCCAGGCTTCCATTAGGCCCTGCTTTGCCACAATGGTCCCCTTGTTTCCATGCGGCCTTGCTGTGTCACAATGGATGTACGGTTCCATGATGTTGCGTGGTGTCACCGTGCTCTTCTTGAATCAGCCGTGTAACCATGGACCATTGGTTCCATGCATCCGTGTCACAATGGGCTCCGTGATTCCATGATTCCCCACGGTGTCACAATGGAGCCTTGTTTCTAGGAGGTTCTGTACTGTCACAATTGCCTCCTTGATGCCATCAGCCCCTGCAGTGTCACAATGCCTCCTTGGTTCCATGAGGAACACAATAGCTTGGCATAAGCATTGAGCAACAGCTGCTGAACACACCTGGCAACATCTGCTTGCATCAAAAGAGGGCTTCAAGCTGACAATGGCACCAGCAGCTTCCATCTGCAACAGAGACCCAGGAAAGGACAGGCTGTGCCGGTTTGGACAAATGTGGAGGAAAATATCCTCTGATAGAAGGCAGGTTACACCCAGCCCTCCCCCACCAGGTTTTTGGAAAAAAGAACTTTCCTGGGAAGAAAGTGAAAGAGATAAAAACTATTTTTTTAACAAACACACAGGAAAAGGATAACAATGCTAAATATTAAAAGCTCTCGCTGTGCAGAGAAAGCTGGGATAATTTGAGAGTCCTTCTGTGTTTCGGTGGGGTCTCCTGAAACATCCATAGACAGCGAGGCCCGTGCAAAGAAACAGGGAGCGATTCTTGAGAGAAGTTTCAGAGCTCTTTCTTCTCCAGCCACATGGGCGGGGCACTGCCAAAGAACTGAGCAATCACGGCACAACCAGGGCCCTCCTCGCACAGGGCAACACCAATAAGCAGTGCTGAACAGGATTAGGGCACATGTGAGCAGGGAGCAGGGAGACCCCGTGCCCAGGCCATGCCTCTACCCCAGGGTCCCCTCTCCCATGACCTCATGGCAGGGGGGAGGAACCCCAACACTTCCGTAGGTGTAGTCTCTCTCCTCCTCCTTGCAGCTGGCTCATGGGCCCACATTCAGGGCCCCCACCTCGGGAGAAAATTCTCCCAATGTGCTCTGATGTTGAAAGAGTCAAGAAGAGAAGAAGGGAAAAAAACCCCCGAAGTCCCAGGAAAACAAAGTTCAACTCTCCATCTCCCCCCAGAGAAAAGGAGCTGAAAACTGGCTAAAAAGAAACAAAGTTGCTTCCTCTGCTCTTGCTGCAAGCAGGATGCAGAGGAGTGTGTATGTGTGTCCTTGAACAAACGCTCTGAGAAGTTTGTCCGGTTTTTTTCCTCTCCCCCCTCTCAGGCTCAGTTGAAAGGCACAGAAATGCACAAAGTTCACTTCTGGGCATAGAGCAGCAATAGGGGATACACACGATAAAGTCACCCCAAGACACAGGGAGAGAGAATTCAGTGGAAAGACTCCGAGAATTCTGCTCCCAGAGATCATTCATTCCTGCTCACACTGACCCTTGTAGAAAGGGGACATCGTTCCAGGCAGCCTGTACTGAGCATGTGGCTCCTGAGTGGGGTTTGTTGTTTAGGAAACCTGCTCCGGCTTTTCCATTCTTTCCTTGCAAACAGGAAAACTTCTCCTGGGGCTGTGTGCAGGCAGAGCCCTGAGGAGAGCAGGTGGCACATGGTGCACTGGGCTGGGACAGCCAGCTGCAGAGCTCAAGGGAAGAAGCCCAAAGTGTCACAATGGCTCCTTGCCTTCCCATGCAACACCTGGGTCACAATGGTCTCCTTGATTCCATGAGGCCCCACTGTGTCACAATGGCTCCTTGGTTCCATCAGGTTCCGCAGTGTCACCATGGTCTCCTTTGATCCGCACTGTCATCATGGACAATTGGTTCCATGAGGCCCCGCAGTGTCACAATGGTCCCTTGGTTCCATAGCTTTGATGTTGTAACAAAGGACTCCTTGCTTCTATGGGCTAGCCTGCTTTTTGCAGAGGTGTCTTTGGTTCCAACAAGGCCCCGCTGTGTCTCAGTGCACCCTGGCTTCCATGTGGATCTGGAGTATCACAAAGGCTCCTTGGTTCCACCAGGTCCTGCTGTGTCACAATGGGTCCTGTGGTCCCTGAGGCCCTCCAAAGTCATTGTGGAGGCTTGCTTCCATGAGGTTCCATTATGTGCCAGTGGTCATCTTGGTTCCAGGAGTTTCCTTAGTGTCACAATGCTCTCCATGCTTCCATTAGGCCCTGCTTTGCCACAATGGTCCCCTTGTTTCCATGAGGCCCCGCTGTGTCACAATGGACCTATGGTTCCGTGATGTTGCGTGGTGTCACCGTGCTCTTCTTGAATCCGCCGTGTAACCATGGACCATTGGTTCCATGCAGCCGTGTCACAATGGGCTCCTTGATTCCATGATTCCCCACGGTGTCACAATGGAGCCTTGTTTCTAGGAGGTTCTGTACTGTCACAATTGCCTCCTTGATGCCATCAGCCCCTGCAGTGTCACAATGGCTCCTTGGTTCCATGAGGAACACAATAGCTTGGCATAAGCATTGAGCAACAGCTGCTGAACACACCTGGCAACATCTGCTTGCATCAAAAGAGGGCTTCAAGCTGACAATGGCACCAGCAGCTTCCATCTGCAACAGAGACCCAGGAAAGGACAGGCTGTGCCGGTTTGGACAAATGTGGAGGAAAATATCCTCTGATAGAAGGCAGGTTACACCCAGCCCTCCCCCACCAGGTTTTTGGAAAAAAGAACTTTCCTGGGAAGAAAGTGAAAGAGATAAAAACTATTTTTTTAACAAACACACAGGAAAAGGATAGCAATGCTAAATATTAAAAGCTCTCGCTGTGCAGAGAAAGCTGGGATAATTTGAGAGTCCTTCCGTGTTTCGGTGGGGTCTCCTGAAACATCCATAGACAGCGAGGCCCGTGCAAAGAAACAGGGAGCGATTCTTGAGAGAAGTTTCAGAGCTCTTTCTTCTCCAGCCACATGGGCGGGGCACTGCCAAAGAACTGAGCAATCACAGCACAACCAGGGCCCTCCTCGCACAGGGCAACACAAAATAAGCAGTGCTGAACAGGATTAGGGCACATGTGAGCAGGGAGCAGGGAGACCCCGTGCCCAGGCCATGCCTCTACCCCAGGGTCCCCTCTCCCATGACCTCATGGCAGGGGGGAGGAACCCCAAAACTTCCGTAGGTGCAGTCTCTCTCCTCCTCCTTGCAGCTGGCTCATGGGCCCACATTCAGGGCCCCCACCTCGGGAGAAAATTCTCCCAATGTGCTCTGATGTTGAAAGAGTCAAGAAGAGAAGAAGGGAAAAAAACCCCCGAAGTCCCAGGAAAACAAAGTTCAACTCTCCATCTCCCCCCAGAGAAAAGGAGCTGAAAACTGGCTAAAAAGAAACAAAGTTGCTTCCCTCTGCTCTTGCTGCAAGCAGGATGCAGAGGAGTGTGTATGTGTGTCCTTGAACAAACGCTCTGAGAAGTTTGTCCGGTTTTTTTTCCTCTCCCCCCTCTCAGGCTCAGTTGAAAGGCACAGAAATGCACAAAGTTCACTTCTGGGCATAGAGCAGCAATAGGGGATACACATGATAAAGTCACCCCAAGACACAGGGACAGAGAATTCAGTGGAAAGACTCCGAGAATTCTGCTCCCAGAGATCATTCATTCCTGCTCACACTGACCCTTGTAGAAAGGGGACATCGTTCCAGGCAGCCTGTACTGAGCATGTGGCTCCTGAGTGGGGTTTGTTGTTTAGGAAACCTGCTCAGGCTTTTCCATTCTTTCCTTCCAAACAGGAAAACTTCTCCTGGGGCTGTGTGCAGGCAGAGCCCTGAGGAGAGCAGGTGGCACATGGTGCGCTGGGCTGGGACAGCCAGCTGCAGAGCTCAAGGGAAGAAGCCCAAAGTGTCACAATGGCTCCTTGCCTTCACATGCAACACCTGGGTCACAATGGTCTCCTTGATTCCATGAGGCCCCACTGTGTCACAATGGCTCCTTGGTTCCATCAGGTTCCGCAGTGTCACCATGGTCTCCTTTGATCCGCACTGTCATCATGGACAATTGGTTCCATGAGGCCCCGCAGTGTCACAATGGTCCCTTGCTTCCATAGCTTTTACGTTGTAACAATGGACTCCTTGCTTCTATGAGCTAGCCTGCTTTTTGCAGAGGTGTCTTTGGTTCCAACAAGGCCCCGCTGTGTCTCAGTGCACCCTGGCTTCCATGTGGATGTGGAGTATCACAAAAGCTCCTTGGTTCCACCAGGTCCTGCTGTGTCACAATGGGTCCTGTGGTCCCTGAGGCCCTCCAAAACCATCGTGGAGGCTTGCTTCCATGAGGTTCCATTATGTTCCAGTGGTCATCTTGGTTCCAGGAGTTTCCTTAGTGTCACAATGCCCTCCATGCTTCCATTAGGCCCTGCTTTGCCACAATGGTCCCCTTGTTTCCATGAGGCCCCGCTGTGTCACAATGGACCTATGGTTCCATGATGTTGCGTGGTGTCACCGTGCTCTTCTTGAATCCGCAGTGTAACCATGGACCATTGGTTCCGTGTGGCCTGGCTGTGTCACAATGGGCTCCTTGATTCCATGATTCCCCACGGTGTCACAATGGAGCCTTGTTTCTAGGAGGTTCTGTACTGTCACAATTGCCTCCTTGATGCCATCAGCCCCTGCAGTGTCACAATGGCTCCTTGGTTCCATGAGGAACACAATAGCTTGGCATAAGCATTGAGCAACAGCTGCTGAACACACCTGGCAACATCTGCTTGCATCAAAAGAGGGCTTCAAGCTGACAATGGCACCAGCAGCTTCCATCTGCAACAGAGACCCAGGAAAGGACAGGCTGTGCCGGTTTGGACAAATTTGGAGGAAAATATCCTCTGATAGAAGGCAGGTTACACCCAGCCCTCCCCCACCAGGTTTTTGGAAAAAAGAACTTTCCTGGGAAGAAAGTGAAAGAGATAAAAACTATTTTTTTAACAAACACACAGGAAAAGGATAGCAATGCTAAATATTAAAAGCTCTCGCTGTGCAGAGAAAGCTGGGATAATTTGAGAGTCCTTCCGTGTTTCGGTGGGGTCTCCTGAAACATCCATAGACAGCGAGGCCCGTGCAAAGAAACAGGGAGCGATTCTTGAGAGAAGTTTCAGAGCTCTTTCTTCTCCAGCCACATGGGCGGGGCACTGCCAAAGAACTGAGCAATCACAGCACAACCAGGGCCCTCCTCGCACAGGGCAACACAAAATAAGCAGTGCTGAACAGGATTAGGGCACATGTGAGCAGGGAGCAGGGAGACCCCGTGCCCAGGCCATGCCTCTACCCCAGGGTCCCCTCTCCCATGACCGCATGGCAGGAGGGAGGAACCCCAACACTTCCGTAGGTGTAGTCTCTCTCCTCCTCCTTGCAGCTGGCTCATGGGCCCACATTCAGGGCCCCCACCTCGGGAGAAAATTCTCCCAATGTGCTCTGATGTTGAAAGAGTCAAGAAGAGAAGAAGGGGAAAAAAACCCCCGAAGTCCCAGGAAAACAAAGTTCAACTCTCCATCTCCCCCCAGAGAAAAGGAGCTGAAAACTGGCTAAAAAGAAACAAAGTTGCTTCCTCTGCTCTTGCTGCAAGCAGGATGCAGAGGAGTGTGTATGTGTGTCCTTGAACAAACGCTCTGAGAAGTTTGTCCGGTTTTTTTTTTCCTCTCCCCCCTCTCAGGCTCAGTTGAAAGGCACAGAAATGCACAAAGTTCACTTCTGGGCATAGAGCAGCGATAGGGGATACACACGATAAAGTCACCCCAAGACACAGGGACAGAGAATTCAGTGGAAAGACTCCGAGAATTCTGCTCCCAGAGATCATTCATTCCTGCTCACACTGACCCTTGTAGAAAGGGGACATCGTTCCAGGCAGCCTGTACTGAGCATGTGGCTCCTGAGTGGGGTTTGTTGTTTAGGAAACCTGCTCCGGCTTTTCCATTCTTTCCTTGCAAACAGGAAAACTTCTCCTGGGGCTGTGTGCAGGCAGAGCCCTGAGGAGAGCAGGTGGCACATGGTGCGCTGGGCTGGGACAGCCAGCTGCAGAGCTCAAGGGAAGAAGCCCAAAGTGTCACAATGGCTCCTTGCCTTCACATGCAACACCTGGGTCACAATGGTCTCCTTGATTCCATGAGGCCCCACTGTGTCACAATGGCTCCTTGGTTCCATCAGGTTCCGCAGTGTCACCATGGTCTCCTTTGATCCGCATTGTCATCATGGACAATTGGTTCCATGAGGCCCCGCAGTGTCACAATGGTCCCTTGGTTCCATAGCTTTTACGTTGTAACAATGGACTCCTTGCTTCTATGAGCTAGCCTGCTTTTTGCAGAGGTGTCTTTGGTTCCAACAAGGCCCCGCTGTGTCTCAGTGCACCCTGGCTTCCATGTGGATGTGGAGTATCACAAAGGCTCCTTGGTTCCACCAGGTCCTGCTGTGTCACAATGGGTCCTGTGGTCCCTGAGGCCCTCCAAAGTCATTGTGGAGGCTTGCTTCCATGAGGTTCCATTATGTGCCAGTGGTCATCTTGGTTCCAGGAGTTTCCTTAGTGTCACAATGCTCTCCATGCTTCCATTAGGCCCTGCTTTGCCACAATGGTCCCCTTGTTTCCATGAGGCCCCGCTGTGTCACAATGGACCTATGGTTCCATCAGGTTCCGCAGTGTCACCATGGTCTCCTTTGATCCGCACTGTCATCATGGACAATTGGTTCCATGAGGCCCCGCAGTGTCACAATGGTCCCTTGCTTCCATAGCTTTTACGTTGTAACAATGGACTCCTTGCTTCTATGAGCTAGCCTGCTTTTTGCAGAGGTGTCTTTGGTTCCAACAAGGCCCCACTGTGTCTCAGTGCACCCTGGCTTCCATGTGGATCTGGAGTATCACAAAGGCTCCTTGGTTCCACCAGGTCCTGCTGTGTCACAATGGGTCCTGTGGTCCCTGAGGCCCTCCAAAGTCATCATGGATGCTTGCTTCCATGAGGTTCCATTATGTGCCAGTGGTCATCTTGGTTCCAGGAGTTTCCTTAGTGTCACAATGCTCTCCATGTTTCCATGATTCCCCACAATGTCACAATGCTCTCCAGGCTTCCATTAGGCCCTGCTTTGCCACAATGTTCCCCTTGTTTCCATGCGGCCTTGCTGTGTCACAATGGACGTACGGTTCCATGATGTTGCGTGGTGTCACCGTGCTCTTCTTGAATCCGCCGTGTAACCATGGACCATTGGTTCCATGCAGCCGTGTCACAATGGGCTCCTTGATTCCATGATTCCCCACGGTGTCACAATGGAGCCTTGTTTCTAGGAGGTTCTGTACTGTCACAATTGCCTCCTTGATGCCATCAGCCCCTGCAGTGTCACAATGCCTCCTTGGTTCCATGAGGAACACAATAGCTTGGCATAAGCATTGAGCAACAGCTGCTGAACACACCTGGCAACATCTGCTTGCATCAAAAGAGGGCTTCAAGCTGACAATGGCACCAGCAGCTTCCATCTGCAACAGACACCCAGGGAAAGGACAGGCTGTGCCGGTTTGGACAAATGTGGAGGAAAATATCCTCTGATAGAAGGCAGGTTACACCCAGCCCTCCCCCACCAGCTTCGGGAAAAAAGAATTTTCCTGGGAAGAAAGTGAAAGAGATAAAAACTACTTTTTTAACAAACACACAGGAAAAGGATAACAATGCTAAATATTAAAACCTCTCGCTGTGCAGAGAAAGCTGGGATAATTTGAGAGTCCTTCCGTGTTTCGGTGGGGTCTCCTGAAACATCCATAGACAGCGAGGCCCGTGCAAAGAAACAGGGAGCAATTCTTGAGAGAAGTTTCAGAGCTCTTTCTTCTCCAGCCACATGGGCGGGGCACTGCCAAAGAACTGAGCAATCACAGCACAACCAGGGCCCTCCTCGCACAGGGCAACACAAAATAAGCAGTGCTGAACAGGATTAGGGCACATGTGAGCAGGGAGCAGGGAGACCCCGTGCCCAGGCCATGCCTCTACCCCAGGGTCCCCTCTCCCATGACCTCATGGCAGGGGGGAGGAACCCCAACACTTCCGTAGGTGCAGTCTCTCTCCTCCTCCTTGCAGCTGGCTCATGGGCCCACATTCAGGGCCCCCACCTCGGGAGAAAATTCTCCCAATGTGCTCTGATGTTGAAAGAGTCAAGAAGAGAAGAAGGGAAAAAAAACCCCCGAAGTCCCAGGAAAACAAAGTTCAACTCTCCATCTCCCCCCAGAGAAAAGGAGCTGAAAACTGGCTAAAAAGAAACAAAGTTGCTTCCCTCTGCTCTTGCTGCAAGCAGGATGCAGAGGAGTGTGTATGTGTGTCCTTGAACAAACGCTCTGAGAAGTTTGTCCGGTTTTTTTTCCTCTCCCCCCTCTCAGGCTCAGTTGAAAGGCACAGAAATGCACAAAGTTCACTTCTGGGCATAGAGCAGCAATAGGGGATACACATGATAAAGTCACCCCAAGACACAGGGAGAGAGAATTCAGTGGAAAGACTCCGAGAATTCTGCTCCCAGAGATCATTCATTCCTGCTCACACTGACCCTTGTAGAAAGGGGACATTGTTCCAGGCAGCCTGTACTGAGCATGTGGCTCCTGAGTAGGGTTTGTTGTTTAGGAAACCTGCTCCGGCTTTTCCATTCTTTCCTTGCAAACAGGAAAACTTCTCCTGGGGCTGTGTGCAGGCAGAGCCCTGAGGAGAGCAGGTGGCACATGGTGCGCTGGGCTGGGACAGCCAGCTGCAGAGCTCAAGGGAAGAAGCCCAAAGTGTCACAATGGCTCCTTGCCTTCCCATGCAACACCTGGGTCACAATGGTCTCCTTGATTCCATGAGGCCCCACTGTGTCACAATGGCTCCTTGGTTCCATCAGGTTCCGCAGTGTCACCATGGTCTCCTTTGATCCGCACTGTCATCATGGACAATTGGTTCCATGAGGCCCCGCAGTGTCACAATGGTCCCTTGCTTCCATAGCTTTGATGTTGTAACAAAGGACTCCTTGCTTCTATGAGCTAGCCTGCTTTTTGCAGAGGTGTCTTTGGTTCCAACAAGGCCCCGCTGTGTCTCAGTGCACCCTGGCTTCCATGTGGATGTGGAGTATCACAAAGGCTCCTTGGTTCCACCAGGTCCTGCTGTGTCACAATGGGTCCTGTGGTCCCTGAGGCCCTCCAAAACCATCGTGGAGGCTTGCTTCCATGAGGTTCCATTATGTGCCAGTGGTCATCTTGGTTCCAGGAGTTTCCTTAGTGTCACAATGCTCTCCATGTTTCCATGATTCCCCACAATGTCACAATGCTCTCCAGGCTTCCATTAGGCCCTGCTTTGCCACAATGGTCCCCTTGTTTCCATGCGGCCTTGCTGTGTCACAATGGATGTACGGTTCCATGATGTTGCGTGGTGTCACCGTGCTCTTCTTGAATCAGCCGTGTAACCATGGACCATTGGCTCCATGCATCCGTGTCACAATGGGCTCCGTGATTCCATGATTCCCCACGGTGTCACAATGGAGCCTTGTTTCTAGGAGGTTCTGTACTGTCACAATTGCCTCCTTGATGCCATCAGCCCCTGCAGTGTCACAATGCCTCCTTGGTTCCATGAGGAACACAATAGCTTGGCATAAGCATTGAGCAACAGCTGCTGAACACACCTGGCAACATCTGCTTGCATCAAAAGAGTGCTTCAAGCTGACAATGGCACCAGCAGCTTCCATCTGCAACAGAGACCCAGGAAAGGACAGGCTGTGCCGGTTTGGACAAATGTGGAGGAAAATATCCTCTGATAGAAGGCAGGTTACACCCAGCCCTCCCCCACCAGGTTTTTGGAAAAAAGAACTTTCCTGGGAAGAAAGTGAAAGAGATAAAAACTATTTTTTTAACAAACACACAGGAAAAGGATAACAATGCTAAATATTAAAAGCTCTCGCTGTGCAGAGAAAGCTGGGATAATTTGAGAGTCCTTCTGTGTTTCGGTGGGGTCTCCTGAAACATCCATAGACAGCGAGGCCCGTGCAAAGAAACAGGGAGCGATTCTTGAGAGAAGTTTCAGAGCTCTTTCTTCTCCAGCCACATGGGCGGGGCACTGCCAAAGAACTGAGCAATCACGGCACAACCAGGGCCCTCCTCGCACAGGGCAACACCAATAAGCAGTGCTGAACAGGATTAGGGCACATGTGAGCAGGGAGCAGGGAGACCCCGTGCCCAGGCCATGCCTCTACCCCAGGGTCCCCTCTCCCATGACCTCATGGCAGGGGGGAGGAACCCCAACACTTCCGTAGGTGTAGTCTCTCTCCTCCTCCTTGCAGCTGGCTCATGGGCCCACATTCAGGGCCCCCACCTCGGGAGAAAATTCTCCCAATGTGCTCTGATGTTGAAAGAGTCAAGAAGAGAAGAAGGGAAAAAAAACCCCCGAAGTCCCAGGAAAACAAAGTTCAACTCTCCATCTCCCCCCAGAGAAAAGGAGCTGAAAACTGGCTAAAAAGAAACAAAGTTGCTTCCTCTGCTCTTGCTGCAAGCAGGATGCAGAGGAGTGTGTATGTGTGTCCTTGAACAAACGCTCTGAGAAGTTTGTCCGGTTTTTTTCCTCTCCCCCCTCTCAGGCTCAGTTGAAAGGCACAGAAATGCACAAAGTTCACTTCTGGGCATAGAGCAGCAATAGGGGATACACACGATAAAGTCACCCCAAGACACAGGGAGAGAGAATTCAGTGGAAAGACTCCGAGAATTCTGCTCCCAGAGATCATTCATTCCTGCTCACACTGACCCTTGTAGAAAGGGGACATCGTTCCAGGCAGCCTGTACTGAGCATGTGGCTCCTGAGTGGGGTTTGTTGTTTAGGAAACCTGCTCCGGCTTTTCCATTCTTTCCTTCCAAACAGGAAAACTTCTCCTGGGGCTGTGTGCAGGCAGAGCCCTGAGGAGAGCAGGTGGCACATGGTGCACTGGGCTGGGACAGCCAGCTGCAGAGCTCAAGGGAAGAAGCCCAAAGTGTCACAATGGCTCCTTGCCTTCCCATGCAACACCTGGGTCACAATGGTCTCCTTGATTCCATGAGGCCCCACTGTGTCACAATGGCTCCTTGGTTCCATCAGGTTCCGCAGTGTCACCATGGTCTCCTTTGATCCGCACTGTCATCATGGACAATTGGTTCCATGAGGCCCCGCAGTGTCACAATGGTCCCTTGCTTCCATAGCTTTGATGTTGTAACAAAGGACTCCTTGCTTCTATGGGCTAGCCTGCTTTTTGCAGAGGTGTCTTTGGTTCCAACAAGGCCCCGCTGTGTCTCAGTGCACCCTGGCTTCCATGTGGATCTGGAGTATCACAAAGGCTCCTTGGTTCCACCAGGTCCTGCTGTGTCACAATGGGTCCTGTGGTCCCTGAGGCCCTCCAAAGTCATTGTGGAGGCTTGCTTCCATGAGGTTCCATTATGTGCCAGTGGTCATCTTGGTTCCAGGAGTTTCCTTAGTGTCACAATGCTCTCCATGCTTCCATTAGGCCCTGCTTTGCCACAATGGTCCCCTTGTTTCCATGAGGCCCCGCTGTGTCACAATGGACCTATGGTTCCGTGATGTTGCGTGGTGTCACCGTGCTCTTCTTGAATCCGCCGTGTAACCATGGACCATTGGTTCCATGCAGCCGTGTCACAATGGGCTCCTTGATTCCATGATTCCCCACGGTGTCACAATGGAGCCTTGTTTCTAGGAGGTTCTGTACTGTCACAATTGCCTCCTTGATGCCATCAGCCCCTGCAGTGTCACAATGGCTCCTTGGTTCCATGAGGAACACAATAGCTTGGCATAAGCATTGAGCAACAGCTGCTGAACACACCTGGCAACATCTGCTTGCATCAAAAGAGGGCTTCAAGCTGACAATGGCACCAGCAGCTTCCATCTGCAACAGAGACCCAGGAAAGGACAGGCTGTGCCGGTTTGGACAAATGTGGAGGAAAATATCCTCTGATAGAAGGCAGGTTACACCCAGCCCTCCCCCACCAGGTTTTTGGAAAAAAGAACTTTCCTGGGAAGAAAGTGAAAGAGATAAAAACTATTTTTTTAACAAACACACAGGAAAAGGATAGCAATGCTAAATATTAAAAGCTCTCGCTGTGCAGAGAAAGCTGGGATAATTTGAGAGTCCTTCCGTGTTTCGGTGGGGTCTCCTGAAACATCCATAGACAGCGAGGCCCGTGCAAAGAAACAGGGAGCGATTCTTGAGAGAAGTTTCAGAGCTCTTTCTTCTCCAGCCACATGGGCGGGGCACTGCCAAAGAACTGAGCAATCACAGCACAACCAGGGCCCTCCTCGCACAGGGCAACACAAAATAAGCAGTGCTGAACAGGATTAGGGCACATGTGAGCAGGGAGCAGGGAGACCCCGTGCCCAGGCCATGCCTCTACCCCAGGGTCCCCTCTCCCATGACCGCATGGCAGGAGGGAGGAACCCCAACACTTCCGTAGGTGTAGTCTCTCTCCTCCTCCTTGCAGCTGGCTCATGGGCCCACATTCAGGGCCCCCACCTCGGGAGAAAATTCTCCCAATGTGCTCTGATGTTGAAAGAGTCAAGAAGAGAAGAAGGGGAAAAAAACCCCCGAAGTCCCAGGAAAACAAAGTTCAACTCTCCATCTCCCCCCAGAGAAAAGGAGCTGAAAACTGGCTAAAAAGAAACAAAGTTGCTTCCTCTGCTCTTGCTGCAAGCAGGATGCAGAGGAGTGTGTATGTGTGTCCTTGAACAAACGCTCTGAGAAGTTTGTCCGGTTTTTTTTTTCCTCTCCCCCCTCTCAGGCTCAGTTGAAAGGCACAGAAATGCACAAAGTTCACTTCTGGGCATAGAGCAGCGATAGGGGATACACACGATAAAGTCACCCCAAGACACAGGGACAGAGAATTCAGTGGAAAGACTCCGAGAATTCTGCTCCCAGAGATCATTCATTCCTGCTCACACTGACCCTTGTAGAAAGGGGACATCGTTCCAGGCAGCCTGTACTGAGCATGTGGCTCCTGAGTGGGGTTTGTTGTTTAGGAAACCTGCTCCGGCTTTTCCATTCTTTCCTTGCAAACAGGAAAACTTCTCCTGGGGCTGTGTGCAGGCAGAGCCCTGAGGAGAGCAGGTGGCACATGGTGCGCTGGGCTGGGACAGCCAGCTGCAGAGCTCAAGGGAAGAAGCCCAAAGTGTCACAATGGCTCCTTGCCTTCCCATGCAACACCTGGGTCACAATGGTCTCCTTGATTCCATGAGGCCCCACTGTGTCACAATGGCTCCTTGGTTCCATCAGGTTCCGCAGTGTCACCATGGTCTCCTTTGATCCGCATTGTCATCATGGACAATTGGTTCCATGAGGCCCCGCAGTGTCACAATGGTCCCTTGGTTCCATAGCTTTTACGTTGTAACAATGGACTCCTTGCTTCTATGAGCTAGCCTGCTTTTTGCAGAGGTGTCTTTGGTTCCAACAAGGCCCCGCTGTGTCTCAGTGCACCCTGGCTTCCATGTGGATGTGGAGTATCACAAAGGCTCCTTGGTTCCACCAGGTCCTGCTGTGTCACAATGGGTCCTGTGGTCCCTGAGGCCCTCCAAAGTCATTGTGGAGGCTTGCTTCCATGAGGTTCCATTATGTGCCAGTGGTCATCTTGGTTCCAGGAGTTTCCTTAGTGTCACAATGCTCTCCATGCTTCCATTAGGCCCTGCTTTGCCACAATGGTCCCCTTGTTTCCATGAGGCCCCGCTGTGTCACAATGGACCTATGGTTCCATCAGGTTCCGCAGTGTCACCATGGTCTCCTTTGATCCGCACTGTCATCATGGACAATTGGTTCCATGAGGCCCCGCAGTGTCACAATGGTCCCTTGCTTCCATAGCTTTTACGTTGTAACAATGGACTCCTTGCTTCTATGAGCTAGCCTGCTTTTTGCAGAGGTGTCTTTGGTTCCAACAAGGCCCCACTGTGTCTCAGTGCACCCTGGCTTCCATGTGGATCTGGAGTATCACAAAGGCTCCTTGGTTCCACCAGGTCCTGCTGTGTCACAATGGGTCCTGTGGTCCCTGAGGCCCTCCAAAGTCATCATGGATGCTTGCTTCCATGAGGTTCCATTATGTGCCAGTGGTCATCTTGGTTCCAGGAGTTTCCTTAGTGTCACAATGCTCTCCATGTTTCCATGATTCCCCACAATGTCACAATGCTCTCCAGGCTTCCATTAGGCCCTGCTTTGCCACAATGTTCCCCTTGTTTCCATGCGGCCTTGCTGTGTCACAATGGACGTACGGTTCCATGATGTTGCGTGGTGTCACCGTGCTCTTCTTGAATCCGCCGTGTAACCATGGACCATTGGTTCCATGCAGCCGTGTCACAATGGGCTCCTTGATTCCATGATTCCCCACGGTGTCACAATGGAGCCTTGTTTCTAGGAGGTTCTGTACTGTCACAATTGCCTCCTTGATGCCATCAGCCCCTGCAGTGTCACAATGGCTCCTTGGTTCCATGAGGAACACAATAGCTTGGCATAAGCATTGAGCAACAGCTGCTGAACACACCTGGCAACATCTGCTTGCATCAAAAGAGGGCTTCAAGCTGACAATGGCACCAGCAGCTTCCATCTGCAACAGACACCCAGGGAAAGGACAGGCTGTGCCGGTTTGGACAAATGTGGAGGAAAATATCCTCTGATAGAAGGCAGGTTACACCCAGCCCTCCCCCACCAGCTTCGGGAAAAAAGAATTTTCCTGGGAAGAAAGTGAAAGAGATAAAAACTACTTTTTTAACAAACACACAGGAAAAGGATAACAATGCTAAATATTAAAACCTCTCGCTGTGCAGAGAAAGCTGGGATAATTTGAGAGTCCTTCCGTGTTTCGGTGGGGTCTCCTGAAACATCCATAGACAGCGAGGCCCGTGCAAAGAAACAGGGAGCAATTCTTGAGAGAAGTTTCAGAGCTCTTTCTTCTCCAGCCACATGGGCGGGGCACTGCCAAAGAACTGAGCAATCACAGCACAACCAGGGCCCTCCTCGCACAGGGCAACACAAAATAAGCAGTGCTGAACAGGATTAGGGCACATGTGAGCAGGGAGCAGGGAGACCCCGTGCCCAGGCCATGCCTCTACCCCAGGGTCCCCTCTCCCATGACCTCATGGCAGGGGGGAGGAACCCCAACACTTCCGTAGGTGCAGTCTCTCTCCTCCTCCTTGCAGCTGGCTCATGGGCCCACATTCAGGGCCCCCACCTCGGGAGAAAATTCTCCCAATGTGCTCTGATGTTGAAAGAGTCAAGAAGAGAAGAAGGGAAAAAAAACCCCCGAAGTCCCAGGAAAACAAAGTTCAACTCTCCATCTCCCCCCAGAGAAAAGGAGCTGAAAACTGGCTAAAAAGAAACAAAGTTGCTTCCCTCTGCTCTTGCTGCAAGCAGGATGCAGAGGAGTGTGTATGTGTGTCCTTGAACAAACGCTCTGAGAAGTTTGTCCGGTTTTTTTTCCTCTCCCCCCTCTCAGGCTCAGTTGAAAGGCACAGAAATGCACAAAGTTCACTTCTGGGCATAGAGCAGCAATAGGGGATACACATGATAAAGTCACCCCAAGACACAGGGAGAGAGAATTCAGTGGAAAGACTCCGAGAATTCTGCTCCCAGAGATCATTCATTCCTGCTCACACTGACCCTTGTAGAAAGGGGACATCGTTCCAGGCAGCCTGTACTGAGCATGTGGCTCCTGAGTAGGGTTTGTTGTTTAGGAAACCTGCTCCGGCTTTTCCATTCTTTCCTTGCAAACAGGAAAACTTCTCCTGGGGCTGTGTGCAGGCAGAGCCCTGAGGAGAGCAGGTGGCACATGGTGCGCTGGGCTGGGACAGCCAGCTGCAGAGCTCAAGGGAAGAAGCCCAAAGTGTCACAATGGCTCCTTGCCTTCCCATGCAACACCTGGGTCACAATGGTCTCCTTGATTCCATGAGGCCCCACTGTGTCACAATGGCTCCTTGGTTCCATCAGGTTCCGCAGTGTCACCATGGTCTCCTTTGATCCGCACTGTCATCATGGACAATTGGTTCCATGAGGCCCCGCAGTGTCACAATGGTCCCTTGCTTCCATAGCTTTGATGTTGTAACAAAGGACTCCTTGCTTCTATGAGCTAGCCTGCTTTTTGCAGAGGTGTCTTTGGTTCCAACAAGGCCCCACTGTGTCTCAGTGCACCCTGGCTTCCATGTGGATGTGGAGTATCACAAAGGCTCCTTGGTTCCACCAGGTCCTGCTGTGTCACAATGGGTCCTGTGGTCCCTGAGGCCCTCCAAAACCATCGTGGAGGCTTGCTTCCATGAGGTTCCATTATGTGCCAGTGGTCATCTTGGTTCCAGGAGTTTCCTTAGTGTCACAATGCTCTCCATGTTTCCATGATTCCCCACAATGTCACAATGCTCTCCAGGCTTCCATTAGGCCCTGCTTTGCCACAATGGTCCCCTTGTTTCCATGCGGCCTTGCTGTGTCACAATGGATGTACGGTTCCATGATGTTGCGTGGTGTCACCGTGCTCTTCTTGAATCAGCCGTGTAACCATGGACCATTGGTTCCATGCATCCGTGTCACAATGGGCTCCGTGATTCCATGATTCCCCACGGTGTCACAATGGAGCCTTGTTTCTAGGAGGTTCTGTACTGTCACAATTGCCTCCTTGATGCCATCAGCCCCTGCAGTGTCACAATGCCTCCTTGGTTCCATGAGGAACACAATAGCTTGGCATAAGCATTGAGCAACAGCTGCTGAACACACCTGGCAACATCTGCTTGCATCAAAAGAGGGCTTCAAGCTGACAATGGCACCAGCAGCTTCCATCTGCAACAGAGACCCAGGAAAGGACAGGCTGTGCCGGTTTGGACAAATGTGGAGGAAAATATCCTCTGATAGAAGGCAGGTTACACCCAGCCCTCCCCCACCAGGTTTTTGGAAAAAAGAACTTTCCTGGGAAGAAAGTGAAAGAGATAAAAACTATTTTTTTAACAAACACACAGGAAAAGGATAACAATGCTAAATATTAAAACCTCTCGCTGTGCAGAGAAAGCTGGGATAATTTGAGAGTCCTTCTGTGTTTCGGTGGGGTCTCCTGAAACATCCATAGACAGCGAGGCCCGTGCAAAGAAACAGGGAGCGATTCTTGAGAGAAGTTTCAGAGCTCTTTCTTCTCCAGCCACATGGGCGGGGCACTGCCAAAGAACTGAGCAATCACGGCACAACCAGGGCCCTCCTCGCACAGGGCAACACCAATAAGCAGTGCTGAACAGGATTAGGGCACATGTGAGCAGGGAGCAGGGAGACCCCGTGCCCAGGCCATGCCTCTACCCCAGGGTCCCCTCTCCCATGACCTCATGGCAGGGGGGAGGAACCCCAACACTTCCGTAGGTGTAGTCTCTCTCCTCCTCCTTGCAGCTGGCTCATGGGCCCACATTCAGGGCCCCCACCTCGGGAGAAAATTCTCCCAATGTGCTCTGATGTTGAAAGAGTCAAGAAGAGAAGAAGGGAAAAAAACCCCCGAAGTCCCAGGAAAACAAAGTTCAACTCTCCATCTCCCCCCAGAGAAAAGGAGCTGAAAACTGGCTAAAAAGAAACAAAGTTGCTTCCTCTGCTCTTGCTGCAAGCAGGATGCAGAGGAGTGTGTATGTGTGTCCTTGAACAAACGCTCTGAGAAGTTTGTCCGGTTTTTTTCCTCTCCCCCCTCTCAGGCTCAGTTGAAAGGCACAGAAATGCACAAAGTTCACTTCTGGGCATAGAGCAGCAATAGGGGATACACACGATAAAGTCACCCCAAGACACAGGGAGAGAGAATTCAGTGGAAAGACTCCGAGAATTCTGCTCCCAGAGATCATTCATTCCTGCTCACACTGACCCTTGTAGAAAGGGGACATCGTTCCAGGCAGCCTGTACTGAGCATGTGGCTCCTGAGTGGGGTTTGTTGTTTAGGAAACCTGCTCCGGCTTTTCCATTCTTTCCTTGCAAACAGGAAAACTTCTCCTGGGGCTGTGTGCAGGCAGAGCCCTGAGGAGAGCAGGTGGCACATGGTGCACTGGGCTGGGACAGCCAGCTGCAGAGCTCAAGGGAAGAAGCCCAAAGTGTCACAATGGCTCCTTGCCTTCCCATGCAACACCTGGGTCACAATGGTCTCCTTGATTCCATGAGGCCCCACTGTGTCACAATGGCTCCTTGGTTCCATCAGGTTCCGCAGTGTCACCATGGTCTCCTTTGATCCGCACTGTCATCATGGACAATTGGTTCCATGAGGCCCCGCAGTGTCACAATGGTCCCTTGGTTCCATAGCTTTGATGTTGTAACAAAGGACTCCTTGCTTCTATGGGCTAGCCTGCTTTTTGCAGAGGTGTCTTTGGTTCCAACAAGGCCCCGCTGTGTCTCAGTGCACCCTGGCTTCCATGTGGATCTGGAGTATCACAAAGGCTCCTTGGTTCCACCAGGTCCTGCTGTGTCACAATGGGTCCTGTGGTCCCTGAGGCCCTCCAAAGTCATTGTGGAGGCTTGCTTCCATGAGGTTCCATTATGTGCCAGTGGTCATCTTGGTTCCAGGAGTTTCCTTAGTGTCACAATGCTCTCCATGCTTCCATTAGGCCCTGCTTTGCCACAATGGTCCCCTTGTTTCCATGAGGCCCCGCTGTGTCACAATGGACCTATGGTTCCGTGATGTTGCGTGGTGTCACCGTGCTCTTCTTGAATCCGCCGTGTAACCATGGACCATTGGTTCCATGCAGCCGTGTCACAATGGGCTCCTTGATTCCATGATTCCCCACGGTGTCACAATGGAGCCTTGTTTCTAGGAGGTTCTGTACTGTCACAATTGCCTCCTTGATGCCATCAGCCCCTGCAGTGTCACAATGGCTCCTTGGTTCCATGAGGAACACAATAGCTTGGCATAAGCATTGAGCAACAGCTGCTGAACACACCTGGCAACATCTGCTTGCATCAAAAGAGGGCTTCAAGCTGACAATGGCACCAGCAGCTTCCATCTGCAACAGAGACCCAGGAAAGGACAGGCTGTGCCGGTTTGGACAAATGTGGAGGAAAATATCCTCTGATAGAAGGCAGGTTACACCCAGCCCTCCCCCACCAGGTTTTTGGAAAAAAGAACTTTCCTGGGAAGAAAGTGAAAGAGATAAAACCTATTTTTTTAACAAACACACAGGAAAAGGATAGCAATGCTAAATATTAAAAGCTCTCGCTGTGCAGAGAAAGCTGGGATAATTTGAGAGTCCTTCCGTGTTTCGCTGGGGTCTCCTGAAACATCCATAGACAGCGAGGCCCGTGCAAAGAAACAGGGAGCGATTCTTGAGAGAAGTTTCAGAGCTCTTTCTTCTCCAGCCACATGGGCGGGGCACTGCCAAAGAACTGAGCAATCACAGCACAACCAGGGCCCTCCTCGCACAGGGCAACACAAAATAAGCAGTGCTGAACAGGATTAGGGCACATGTGAGCAGGGAGCAGGGAGACCCCGTGCCCAGGCCATGCCTCTACCCCAGGGTCCCCTCTCCCATGACCTCATGGCAGGGGGGAGGAACCCCAACACTTCCGTAGGTGCAGTCTCTCTCCTCCTCCTTGCAGCTGGCTCATGGGCCCACATTCAGGGCCCCCACCTCGGGAGAAAATTCTCCCAATGTGCTCTGATGTTGAAAGAGTCAAGAAGAGAAGAAGGGAAAAAAACCCCCGAAGTCCCAGGAAAACAAAGTTCAACTCTCCATCTCCCCCCAGAGAAAAGGAGCTGAAAACTGGCTAAAAAGAAACAAAGTTGCTTCCCTCTGCTCTTGCTGCAAGCAGGATGCAGAGGAGTGTGTATGTGTGTCCTTGAACAAACGCTCTGAGAAGTTTGTCCGGTTTTTTTTCCTCTCCCCCCTCTCAGGCTCAGTTGAAAGGCACAGAAATGCACAAAGTTCACTTCTGGGCATAGAGCAGCAATAGGGGATACACATGATAAAGTCACCCCAAGACACAGGGACAGAGAATTCAGTGGAAAGACTCCGAGAATTCTGCTCCCAGAGATCATTCATTCCTGCTCACACTGACCCTTGTAGAAAGGGGACATCGTTCCAGGCAGCCTGTACTGAGCATGTGGCTCCTGAGTGGGGTTTGTTGTTTAGGAAACCTGCTCAGGCTTTTCCATTCTTTCCTTCCAAACAGGAAAACTTCTCCTGGGGCTGTGTGCAGGCAGAGCCCTGAGGAGAGCAGGTGGCACATGGTGCGCTGGGCTGGGACAGCCAGCTGCAGAGCTCAAGGGAAGAAGCCCAAAGTGTCACAATGGCTCCTTGCCTTCACATGCAACACCTGGGTCACAATGGTCTCCTTGATTCCATGAGGCCCCACTGTGTCACAATGGCTCCTTGGTTCCATCAGGTTCCGCAGTGTCACCATGGTCTCCTTTGATCCGCACTGTCATCATGGACAATTGGTTCCATGAGGCCCCGCAGTGTCACAATGGTCCCTTGCTTCCATAGCTTTTACGTTGTAACAATGGACTCCTTGCTTCTATGAGCTAGCCTGCTTTTTGCAGAGGTGTCTTTGGTTCCAACAAGGCCCCGCTGTGTCTCAGTGCACCCTGGCTTCCATGTGGATGTGGAGTATCACAAAAGCTCCTTGGTTCCACCAGGTCCTGCTGTGTCACAATGGGTCCTGTGGTCCCTGAGGCCCTCCAAAACCATCGTGGAGGCTTGCTTCCATGAGGTTCCATTATGTTCCAGTGGTCATCTTGGTTCCAGGAGTTTCCTTAGTGTCACAATGCCCTCCATGCTTCCATTAGGCCCTGCTTTGCCACAATGGTCCCCTTGTTTCCATGAGGCCCCGCTGTGTCACAATGGACCTATGGTTCCATGATGTTGCGTGGTGTCACCGTGCTCTTCTTGAATCCGCAGTGTAACCATGGACCATTGGTTCCGTGTGGCCTGGCTGTGTCACAATGGGCTCCTTGATTCCATGATTCCCCACGGTGTCACAATGGAGCCTTGTTTCTAGGAGGTTCTGTACTGTCACAATTGCCTCCTTGATGCCATCAGCCCCTGCAGTGTCACAATGGCTCCTTGGTTCCATGAGGAACACAATAGCTTGGCATAAGCATTGAGCAACAGCTGCTGAACACACCTGGCAACATCTGCTTGCATCAAAAGAGGGCTTCAAGCTGACAATGGCACCAGCAGCTTCCATCTGCAACAGAGACCCAGGAAAGGACAGGCTGTGCCGGTTTGGACAAATTTGGAGGAAAATATCCTCTGATAGAAGGCAGGTTACACCCAGCCCTCCCCCACCAGGTTTTTGGAAAAAAGAACTTTCCTGGGAAGAAAGTGAAAGAGATAAAAACTATTTTTTTAACAAACACACAGGAAAAGGATAGCAATGCTAAATATTAAAAGCTCTCGCTGTGCAGAGAAAGCTGGGATAATTTGAGAGTCCTTCCGTGTTTCGGTGGGGTCTCCTGAAACATCCATAGACAGCGAGGCCCGTGCAAAGAAACAGGGAGCGATTCTTGAGAGAAGTTTCAGAGCTCTTTCTTCTCCAGCCACATGGGCGGGGCACTGCCAAAGAACTGAGCAATCACAGCACAACCAGGGCCCTCCTCGCACAGGGCAACACAAAATAAGCAGTGCTGAACAGGATTAGGGCACATGTGAGCAGGGAGCAGGGAGACCCCGTGCCCAGGCCATGCCTCTACCCCAGGGTCCCCTCTCCCATGACCGCATGGCAGGAGGGAGGAACCCCAACACTTCCGTAGGTGTAGTCTCTCTCCTCCTCCTTGCAGCTGGCTCATGGGCCCACATTCAGGGCCCCCACCTCGGGAGAAAATTCTCCCAATGTGCTCTGATGTTGAAAGAGTCAAGAAGAGAAGAAGGGGAAAAAAACCCCCGAAGTCCCAGGAAAACAAAGTTCAACTCTCCATCTCCCCCCAGAGAAAAGGAGCTGAAAACTGGCTAAAAAGAAACAAAGTTGCTTCCTCTGCTCTTGCTGCAAGCAGGATGCAGAGGAGTGTGTATGTGTGTCCTTGAACAAACGCTCTGAGAAGTTTGTCCGGTTTTTTTTTTCCTCTCCCCCCTCTCAGGCTCAGTTGAAAGGCACAGAAATGCACAAAGTTCACTTCTGGGCATAGAGCAGCGATAGGGGATACACACGATAAAGTCACCCCAAGACACAGGGACAGAGAATTCAGTGGAAAGACTCCGAGAATTCTGCTCCCAGAGATCATTCATTCCTGCTCACACTGACCCTTGTAGAAAGGGGACATCGTTCCAGGCAGCCTGTACTGAGCATGTGGCTCCTGAGTGGGGTTTGTTGTTTAGGAAACCTGCTCCGGCTTTTCCATTCTTTCCTTGCAAACAGGAAAACTTCTCCTGGGGCTGTGTGCAGGCAGAGCCCTGAGGAGAGCAGGTGGCACATGGTGCGCTGGGCTGGGACAGCCAGCTGCAGAGCTCAAGGGAAGAAGCCCAAAGTGTCACAATGGCTCCTTGCCTTCACATGCAACACCTGGGTCACAATGGTCTCCTTGATTCCATGAGGCCCCACTGTGTCACAATGGCTCCTTGGTTCCATCAGGTTCCGCAGTGTCACCATGGTCTCCTTTGATCCGCATTGTCATCATGGACAATTGGTTCCATGAGGCCCCGCAGTGTCACAATGGTCCCTTGGTTCCATAGCTTTTACGTTGTAACAATGGACTCCTTGCTTCTATGAGCTAGCCTGCTTTTTGCAGAGGTGTCTTTGGTTCCAACAAGGCCCCGCTGTGTCTCAGTGCACCCTGGCTTCCATGTGGATGTGGAGTATCACAAAGGCTCCTTGGTTCCACCAGGTCCTGCTGTGTCACAATGGGTCCTGTGGTCCCTGAGGCCCTCCAAAGTCATTGTGGAGGCTTGCTTCCATGAGGTTCCATTATGTGCCAGTGGTCATCTTGGTTCCAGGAGTTTCCTTAGTGTCACAATGCTCTCCATGCTTCCATTAGGCCCTGCTTTGCCACAATGGTCCCCTTGTTTCCATGAGGCCCCGCTGTGTCACAATGGACCTATGGTTCCATCAGGTTCCGCAGTGTCACCATGGTCTCCTTTGATCCGCACTGTCATCATGGACAATTGGTTCCATGAGGCCCCGCAGTGTCACAATGGTCCCTTGCTTCCATAGCTTTTACGTTGTAACAATGGACTCCTTGCTTCTATGAGCTAGCCTGCTTTTTGCAGAGGTGTCTTTGGTTCCAACAAGGCCCCACTGTGTCTCAGTGCACCCTGGCTTCCATGTGGATCTGGAGTATCACAAAGGCTCCTTGGTTCCACCAGGTCCTGCTGTGTCACAATGGGTCCTGTGGTCCCTGAGGCCCTCCAAAGTCATCATGGATGCTTGCTTCCATGAGGTTCCATTATGTGCCAGTGGTCATCTTGGTTCCAGGAGTTTCCTTAGTGTCACAATGCTCTCCATGTTTCCATGATTCCCCACAATGTCACAATGCTCTCCAGGCTTCCATTAGGCCCTGCTTTGCCACAATGTTCCCCTTGTTTCCATGCGGCCTTGCTGTGTCACAATGGACGTACGGTTCCATGATGTTGCGTGGTGTCACCGTGCTCTTCTTGAATCCGCCGTGTAACCATGGACCATTGGTTCCATGCAGCCGTGTCACAATGGGCTCCTTGATTCCATGATTCCCCACGGTGTCACAATGGAGCCTTGTTTCTAGGAGGTTCTGTACTGTCACAATTGCCTCCTTGATGCCATCAGCCCCTGCAGTGTCACAATGGCTCCTTGGTTCCATGAGGAACACAATAGCTTGGCATAAGCATTGAGCAACAGCTGCTGAACACACCTGGCAACATCTGCTTGCATCAAAAGAGGGCTTCAAGCTGACAATGGCACCAGCAGCTTCCATCTGCAACAGACACCCAGGGAAAGGACAGGCTGTGCCGGTTTGGACAAATGTGGAGGAAAATATCCTCTGATAGAAGGCAGGTTACACCCAGCCCTCCCCCACCAGCTTCGGGAAAAAAGAATTTTCCTGGGAAGAAAGTGAAAGAGATAAAAACTACTTTTTTAACAAACACACAGGAAAAGGATAACAATGCTAAATATTAAAACCTCTCGCTGTGCAGAGAAAGCTGGGATAATTTGAGAGTCCTTCCGTGTTTCGGTGGGGTCTCCTGAAACATCCATAGACAGCGAGGCCCGTGCAAAGAAACAGGGAGCAATTCTTGAGAGAAGTTTCAGAGCTCTTTCTTCTCCAGCCACATGGGCGGGGCACTGCCAAAGAACTGAGCAATCACAGCACAACCAGGGCCCTCCTCGCACAGGGCAACACAAAATAAGCAGTGCTGAACAGGATTAGGGCACATGTGAGCAGGGAGCAGGGAGACCCCGTGCCCAGGCCATGCCTCTACCCCAGGGTCCCCTCTCCCATGACCTCATGGCAGGGGGGAGGAACCCCAACACTTCCGTAGGTGCAGTCTCTCTCCTCCTCCTTGCAGCTGGCTCATGGGCCCACATTCAGGGCCCCCACCTCGGGAGAAAATTCTCCCAATGTGCTCTGATGTTGAAAGAGTCAAGAAGAGAAGAAGGGAAAAAAAACCCCCGAAGTCCCAGGAAAACAAAGTTCAACTCTCCATCTCCCCCCAGAGAAAAGGAGCTGAAAACTGGCTAAAAAGAAACAAAGTTGCTTCCCTCTGCTCTTGCTGCAAGCAGGATGCAGAGGAGTGTGTATGTGTGTCCTTGAACAAACGCTCTGAGAAGTTTGTCCGGTTTTTTTTCCTCTCCCCCCTCTCAGGCTCAGTTGAAAGGCACAGAAATGCACAAAGTTCACTTCTGGGCATAGAGCAGCAATAGGGGATACACATGATAAAGTCACCCCAAGACACAGGGAGAGAGAATTCAGTGGAAAGACTCCGAGAATTCTGCTCCCAGAGATCATTCATTCCTGCTCACACTGACCCTTGTAGAAAGGGGACATCGTTCCAGGCAGCCTGTACTGAGCATGTGGCTCCTGAGTAGGGTTTGTTGTTTAGGAAACCTGCTCCGGCTTTTCCATTCTTTCCTTGCAAACAGGAAAACTTCTCCTGGGGCTGTGTGCAGGCAGAGCCCTGAGGAGAGCAGGTGGCACATGGTGCGCTGGGCTGGGACAGCCAGCTGCAGAGCTCAAGGGAAGAAGCCCAAAGTGTCACAATGGCTCCTTGCCTTCCCATGCAACACCTGGGTCACAATGGTCTCCTTGATTCCATGAGGCCCCACTGTGTCACAATGGCTCCTTGGTTCCATCAGGTTCCGCAGTGTCACCATGGTCTCCTTTGATCCGCACTGTCATCATGGACAATTGGTTCCATGAGGCCCCGCAGTGTCACAATGGTCCCTTGCTTCCATAGCTTTGATGTTGTAACAAAGGACTCCTTGCTTCTATGAGCTAGCCTGCTTTTTGCAGAGGTGTCTTTGGTTCCAACAAGGCCCCGCTGTGTCTCAGTGCACCCTGGCTTCCATGTGGATGTGGAGTATCACAAAGGCTCCTTGGTTCCACCAGGTCCTGCTGTGTCACAATGGGTCCTGTGGTCCCTGAGGCCCTCCAAAACCATCGTGGAGGCTTGCTTCCATGAGGTTCCATTATGTGCCAGTGGTCATCTTGGTTCCAGGAGTTTCCTTAGTGTCACAATGCTCTCCATGTTTCCATGATTCCCCACAATGTCACAATGCTCTCCAGGCTTCCATTAGGCCCTGCTTTGCCACAATGGTCCCCTTGTTTCCATGCGGCCTTGCTGTGTCACAATGGATGTACGGTTCCATGATGTTGCGTGGTGTCACCGTGCTCTTCTTGAATCAGCCGTGTAACCATGGACCATTGGCTCCATGCATCCGTGTCACAATGGGCTCCGTGATTCCATGATTCCCCACGGTGTCACAATGGAGCCTTGTTTCTAGGAGGTTCTGTACTGTCACAATTGCCTCCTTGATGCCATCAGCCCCTGCAGTGTCACAATGCCTCCTTGGTTCCATGAGGAACACAATAGCTTGGCATAAGCATTGAGCAACAGCTGCTGAACACACCTGGCAACATCTGCTTGCATCAAAAGAGTGCTTCAAGCTGACAATGGCACCAGCAGCTTCCATCTGCAACAGAGACCCAGGAAAGGACAGGCTGTGCCGGTTTGGACAAATGTGGAGGAAAATATCCTCTGATAGAAGGCAGGTTACACCCAGCCCTCCCCCACCAGGTTTTTGGAAAAAAGAACTTTCCTGGGAAGAAAGTGAAAGAGATAAAAACTATTTTTTTAACAAACACACAGGAAAAGGATAACAATGCTAAATATTAAAAGCTCTCGCTGTGCAGAGAAAGCTGGGATAATTTGAGAGTCCTTCTGTGTTTCGGTGGGGTCTCCTGAAACATCCATAGACAGCGAGGCCCGTGCAAAGAAACAGGGAGCGATTCTTGAGAGAAGTTTCAGAGCTCTTTCTTCTCCAGCCACATGGGCGGGGCACTGCCAAAGAACTGAGCAATCACGGCACAACCAGGGCCCTCCTCGCACAGGGCAACACCAATAAGCAGTGCTGAACAGGATTAGGGCACATGTGAGCAGGGAGCAGGGAGACCCCGTGCCCAGGCCATGCCTCTACCCCAGGGTCCCCTCTCCCATGACCTCATGGCAGGGGGGAGGAACCCCAACACTTCCGTAGGTGTAGTCTCTCTCCTCCTCCTTGCAGCTGGCTCATGGGCCCACATTCAGGGCCCCCACCTCGGGAGAAAATTCTCCCAATGTGCTCTGATGTTGAAAGAGTCAAGAAGAGAAGAAGGGAAAAAAAACCCCCGAAGTCCCAGGAAAACAAAGTTCAACTCTCCATCTCCCCCCAGAGAAAAGGAGCTGAAAACTGGCTAAAAAGAAACAAAGTTGCTTCCTCTGCTCTTGCTGCAAGCAGGATGCAGAGGAGTGTGTATGTGTGTCCTTGAACAAACGCTCTGAGAAGTTTGTCCGGTTTTTTTCCTCTCCCCCCTCTCAGGCTCAGTTGAAAGGCACAGAAATGCACAAAGTTCACTTCTGGGCATAGAGCAGCAATAGGGGATACACACGATAAAGTCACCCCAAGACACAGGGAGAGAGAATTCAGTGGAAAGACTCCGAGAATTCTGCTCCCAGAGATCATTCATTCCTGCTCACACTGACCCTTGTAGAAAGGGGACATCGTTCCAGGCAGCCTGTACTGAGCATGTGGCTCCTGAGTGGGGTTTGTTGTTTAGGAAACCTGCTCCGGCTTTTCCATTCTTTCCTTGCAAACAGGAAAACTTCTCCTGGGGCTGTGTGCAGGCAGAGCCCTGAGGAGAGCAGGTGGCACATGGTGCACTGGGCTGGGACAGCCAGCTGCAGAGCTCAAGGGAAGAAGCCCAAAGTGTCACAATGGCTCCTTGCCTTCCCATGCAACACCTGGGTCACAATGGTCTCCTTGATTCCATGAGGCCCCACTGTGTCACAATGGCTCCTTGGTTCCATCAGGTTCCGCAGTGTCACCATGGTCTCCTTTGATCCGCACTGTCATCATGGACAATTGGTTCCATGAGGCCCCGCAGTGTCACAATGGTCCCTTGCTTCCATAGCTTTGATGTTGTAACAATGGACTCCTTGCTTCTATGAGCTAGCCTGCTTTTTGCAGAGGTGTCTTTGGTTCCAACAAGGCCCCGCTGTGTCTCAGTGCACCCTGGCTTCCATGTGGATCTGGAGTATCACAAAGGCTCCTTGGTTCCACCAGGTCCTGCTGTGTCACAATGGGTCCTGTGGTCCCTGAGGCCCTCCAAAGTCATTGTGGAGGCTTGCTTCCATGAGGTTCCATTATGTGCCAGTGGTCATCTTGGTTCCAGGAGTTTCCTTAGTGTCACAATGCTCTCCATGCTTCCATTAGGCCCTGCTTTGCCACAATGGTCCCCTTGTTTCCATCAGGCCCCGCTGTGTCACAATGGACCTATGGTTCCGTGATGTTGCGTGGTGTCACCGTGCTCTTCTTGAATCCGCCGTGTAACCATGGACCATTGGTTCCATGCAGCCGTGTCACAATGGGCTCCTTGATTCCATGATTCCCCACGGTGTCACAATGGAGCCTTGTTTCTAGGAGGTTCTGTACTGTCACAATTGCCTCCTTGATGCCATCAGCCCCTGCAGTGTCACAATGGCTCCTTGGTTCCATGAGGAACACAATAGCTTGGCATAAGCATTGAGCAACAGCTGCTGAACACACCTGGCAACATCTGCTTGCATCAAAAGAGGGCTTCAAGCTGACAATGGCACCAGCAGCTTCCATCTGCAACAGAGACCCAGGAAAGGACAGGCTGTGCCGGTTTGGACAAATTTGGAGGAAAATATCCTCTGATAGAAGGCAGGTTACACCCAGCCCTCCCCCACCAGGTTTTTGGAAAAAAGAACTTTCCTGGGAAGAAAGTGAAAGAGATAAAAACTATTTTTTTAACAAACACACAGGAAAAGGATAGCAATGCTAAATATTAAAAGCTCTCGCTGTGCAGAGAAAGCTGGGATAATTTGAGAGTCCTTCCGTGTTTCGCTGGGGTCTCCTGAAACATCCATAGACAGCGAGGCCCGTGCAAAGAAACAGGGAGCGATTCTTGAGAGAAGTTTCAGAGCTCTTTCTTCTCCAGCCACATGGGCGGGGCACTGCCAAAGAACTGAGCAATCACAGCACAACCAGGGCCCTCCTCGCACAGGGCAACACAAAATAAGCAGTGCTGAACAGGATTAGGGCACATGTGAGCAGGGAGCAGGGAGACCCCGTGCCCAGGCCATGCCTCTACCCCAGGGTCCCATCTCCCATGACCTCATGGCAGGGGGGAGGAACCCCAACACTTCCGTAGGTGCAGTCTCTCTCCTCCTCCTTGCAGCTGGCTCATGGGCCCACATTCAGGGCCCCCACCTCGGGAGAAAATTCTCCCAATGTGCTCTGATGTTGAAAGAGTCAAGAAGAGAAGAAGGGAAAAAAACCCCCGAAGTCCCAGGAAAACAAAGTTCAACTCTCCATCTCCCCCCAGAGAAAAGGAGCTGAAAACTGGCTAAAAAGAAACAAAGTTGCTTCCCTCTGCTCTTGCTGCAAGCAGGATGCAGAGGAGTGTGTATGTGTGTCCTTGAACAAACGCTCTGAGAAGTTTGTCCGGTTTTTTTTCCTCTCCCCCCTCTCAGGCTCAGTTGAAAGGCACAGAAATGCACAAAGTTCACTTCTGGGCATAGAGCAGCAATAGGGGATACACATGATAAAGTCACCCCAAGACACAGGGACAGAGAATTCAGTGGAAAGACTCCGAGAATTCTGCTCCCAGAGATCATTCCTGCTCACACTGACCCTTGTAGAAAGGGGACATCGTTCCAGGCAGCCTGTACTGAGCATGTGGCTCCTGAGTGGGGTTTGTTGTTTAGGAAACCTGCTCCGGCTTTTCCATTCTTTCCTTGCAAACAGGAAAACTTCTCCTGGGGCTGTGTGCAGGCAGAGCCCTGAGGAGAGCAGGTGGCACATGGTGCGCTGGGCTGGGACAGCCAGCTGCAGAGCTCAAGGGAAGAAGCCCAAAGTGTCACAATGGCTCCTTGCCTTCCCATGCAACACCTGGGTCACAATGGTCTCCTTGATTCCATGAGGCCCCACTGTGTCACAATGGCTCCTTGGTTCCATCAGGTTCCGCAGTGTCACCATGGTCTCCTTTGATCCGCACTGTCATCATGGACAATTGGTTCCATGAGGCCCCGCAGTGTCACAATGGTCCCTTGGTTGCATAGCTTTTACGTTGTAAGAAAGGACTCCTTGCTTCTATGAGCTAGCCTGCTTTTTGCAGAGGTGTCTTTGGTTCCAACAAGGCCCCGCTGTGTCTCAGTGCACCCTGGCTTCCATGTGGATGTGGAGTATCACAAAGGCTCCTTGGTTCCACCAGGTCCTGCTGTGTCACAATGGGTCCTGTGGTCCCTGAGGCCCTCCAAAACCATCGTGGAGGCTTGCTTCCATGAGGTTCCATTATGTGCCAGTGGTCATCTTGGTTCCAGGAGTTTCCTTAGTGTCACAATGCCCTCCATGCTTCCATTAGGCCCTGCTTTGCCACAATGGTCCCCTTGTTTCCATGAGGCCCCGCTGTGTCACAATGGACCTATGGTTCCGTGATGTTGCGTGGTGTCACCGTGCTCTTCTTGAATCCGCCGTGTAACCATGGACCATTGGTTCCATGCAGCCGTGTCACAATGGGCTCCTTGATTCCATGATTCCCCACGGTGTCACAATGGAGCCTTGTTTCTAGGAGGTTCTGTACTGTCACAATTGCCTCCTTGATGCCATCAGCCCCTGCAGTGTCACAATGGCTCCTTGGTTCCATGAGGAACACAAGAGCTTGGCATAAGCATTGAGCAACAGCTGCTGAACACACCTGGCAACATCTGCTTGCATCAAAAGAGGGCTTCAAGCTGACAATGGCACCAGCAGCTTCCATCTGCAACAGAGACCCAGGAAAGGACAGGCTGTGCCGGTTTGGACAAATTTGGAGGAAAATATCCTCTGATAGAAGGCAGGTTACACCCAGCCCTCCCCCACCAGGTTTTTGGAATAAAGAACTTTCCTGGGAAGAAAGTGAAAGAGATAAAAACTATTTTTTTAACAAACACACAGGAAAAGGATAGCAATGCTAAATATTAAAAGCTCTCGCTGTGCAGAGAAAGCTGGGATAATTTGAGAGTCCTTCTGTGTTTCGGTGGGGTCTCCTGAAACATCCATAGACAGCGAGGCCCGTGCAAAGAAACAGGGAGCGATTCTTGAGAGAAGTTTCAGAGCTCTTTCTTCTCCAGCCACATGGGCAGGGCACTGCCAAAGAACTGAGCAATCACAGCACAACCAGGGCCCTCCTCGCACAAGGCAACACAAAATAAGCAGTGCTGAACAGGGTTAGGGCACATGTGAGTAGGGAGCAGGGAGACCCCCGTGCCCAGGCCATGCCTCTACCCCAGGGTCCCCTCTCCCATGACCTCATGGCAGGGGGGAGGAACCCCAACACTTCCGTAGGTGTAGCCTCTCTCCTCCTCCTTGCAGCTGGCTCATGGGCCCACATTCAGGGCCCCCACCTCGGGAGAAAATTCTCCCAATGTGCTCTGATGTTGAAAGAGTCAAGAAGAGAAGAAGGGAAAAAAAACCCCCGAAGTCCCAGGAAAACAAAGTTCAACTCTCCATCTCCCCCCAGAGAAAAGGAGCTGAAAACTGGCTAAAAAGAAACAAAGTTGCTTCCCTCTGCTCTTGCTGCAAGCAGGATGCAGAGGAGTGTGTATGTGTGTCCTTGAACAAACGCTCTGAGAAGTTTGTCCGGTTTTTTTTCCTCTCCCCCCTCTCAGGCTCAGTTGAAAGGCACAGAAATGCACAAAGTTCACTTCTGGGCATAGAGCAGCAATAGGGGATACACATGATAAAGTCACCCCAAGACACAGGGACAGAGAATTCAGTGGAAAGACTCCGAGAATTCTGCTCCCAGAGATCATTCCTGCTCACACTGACCCTTGTAGAAAGGGGACATCGTTCCAGGCAGCCTGTACTGAGCATTTGGCTCCTGAGTGGGGTTTGTTGTTTAGGAAACCTGCTCAGGCTTTTCCATTCTTTCCTTGCAAACAGGAAAACTTCTCCTGGGGCTGTGTGCAGGCAGAGCCCTGAGGAGAGCAGGTGGCACATGGTGCGCTTGGCTGGGACAGCCAGCTGCAGAGCTCAAGGGAAGAAGCCCAAAGTGTCACAATGGCTCCTTGCCTTCACATGCAACACCTGGGTCACAATGGTCTCCTTGATTCCATGAGGCCCCACTGTGTCACAATGGCTCCTTGGTTCCATCAGGTTCCGCAGTGTCACCATGGTCTCCTTTGATCCGCACTGTCATCATGGACAATTGGTTCCATGAGGCCCCACAGTGTCACAATGGTCCCTTGGTTCCATAGCTTTTACGTTGTAACAATGGACTCCTTGCTTCTATGAGCTAGCCTGCTTTTTGCAGAGGTGTCTTTGGTTCCAACAAGGCCCCACTGTGTCTCAGTGCACCCTGGCTTCCATGTGGATGTGGAGTATCACAAAGGCTCCTTGGTTCCACCAGGTCCTGCTGTGTCACAATGGGTCCTGTGGTCCCTGAGGCCCTCCAAAGTCATCATGGAGGCTTGCTTCCATGAGGTTCCATTATGTGCCAGTGGTCATCTTGGTTCCAGGAGTTTCCTTAGTGTCACAATGCTCTCCATGCTTCCATTAGGCCCTGCTTTGCCACAATGTTCCCCTTGTTTCCATGAGGCCCCGCTGTGTCACAATGGACCTATGGTTCCATGATGTTGCGTGGTGTCACCGTGCTCTTCTTGAATCCGCCGTGTAACCATGGACCATTGGTTCCATGCAGCCGTGTCACAATGGGCTCCTTGATTCCATGATTCCCCACGGTGTCACAATGGAGCCTTGTTTCTAGGAGGTTCTGTACTGTCACAATTGCCTCCTTGATGCCATCAGCCCCTGCAGTGTCACAATGGCTCCTTGGTTCCATGAGGAACACAATAGCTTGGCATAAGCATTGAGCAACAGCTGCTGAACACACCTGGCAACATCTGCTTGCATCAAAAGAGGGCTTCAAGCTGACAATGGCACCAGCAGCTTCCATCTGCAACAGAGACCCAGGAAAGGACAGGCTGTGCCGGTTTGGACAAATTTGGAGGAAAATATCCTCTGATAGAAGGCAGGTTACACCCAGCCCTCCCCCACCAGGTTTTTGGAAAAAAGAACTTTCCTGGGAAGAAAGTGAAAGAGATAAAAACTACTTTTTTAACAAACACACAGGAAAAGGATAACAATGCTAAATATTAAAAGCTCTCGCTGTGCAGAGAAAGCTGGGATAATTTGAGAGTCCTTCTGTGTTTCGGTGGGGTCTCCTGAAACATCCATAGACAGCGAGGCCCGTGCAAAGAAACAGGGAGCCATTCTTGAGAGAAGTTTCAGAGCTCTTTCTTCTCCAGCCACATGGGCGGGGCACTGCCAAAGAACTGAGCAATCACGGCACAACCAGGGCCCTCCTGGCACAGGGCAACACAAAATAAGCAGTGCTGAACAGGGTTAGGGCACATGTGAGCAGGGAGCAGGGAGACCCCCGTGCCCAGGCCATGCCTCTACCCCAGGGTCCCCTCTCCCATGACCTCATGGCAGGGGGGAGGAACCCCAACACTTCCGTAGGTGTAGTCTCTCTCCTCCTCCTTGCAGCTGGCTCATGGGCCCACATTCAGGGCCCCCACCTCGGGAGAAAATTCTCCCAATGTGCTCTGATGTTGAAAGAGTCAAGAAGAGAAGAAGGGAAAAAAACCCCCGAAGTCCCAGGAAAACAAAGTTCAACTCTCCATCTCCCCCCAGAGAAAAGGAGCTGAAAACTGGCTAAAAAGAAACAAAGTTGCTTCCTCTGCTCTTGCTGCAAGCAGGATGCAGAGGAGTGTGTATGTGTGTCCTTGAACAAACGCTCTGAGAAGTTTGTCCGGTTTTTTTTCCTCTCCCCCCTCTCAGGCTCAGTTGAAAGGCACAGAAATGCACAAAGTTCACTTCTGGGCATAGAGCAGCAATAGGGGATACACATGATAAAGTCACCCCAAGACACAGGGACAGAGAATTCAGTGGAAAGACTCCGAGAATTCTGCTCCCAGAGATCATTCATTCCTGCTCACACTGACCCTTGTAGAAAGGGGACATCGTTCCCGGCAGCCTGTACTGAGCATGTGGCTCCTGAGTGGGGTTTGTTGTTTAGGAAACCTGCTCCGGCTTTTCCATTCTTTCCTTGCAAACAGGAAAACTTCTCCTGGGGCTGTGTGCAGGCAGAGCCCTGAGGAGAGCAGGTGGCACATGGTGCGCTTGGCTGGGACAGCCAGCTGCAGAGCTCAAGGGAAGAAGCCCAAAGTGTCACAATGGCTCCTTGCCTTCCCATGCAACACCTGGGTCACAATGGTCTCTTTGATTCCATGAGGCCCCACTGTGTCACAATGGCTCCTTGGTTCCATCAGGTTCCGCAGTGTCACCATGGTCTCCTTTGATCCGCACTGTCATCATGGACAATTGGTTCCATGAGGCCCCGCAGTGTCACAATGGTCCCTTGCTTCCATAGCTTTGATGTTGTAAGAAAGGACTCCTTGCTTCTATGAGCTAGCCTGCTTTTTGCAGAGGTGTCTTTGGTTCCAACAAGGCCCCGCTGTGTCTCAGTGCACCCTGGCTTCCATGTGGATGTGGAGTATCACAAAGGCTCCTTGGTTCCACCAGGTCCTGCTGTGTCACAATGGGTCCTGTGGTCCCTGAGGCCCTCCAAAACCATCGTGGAGGCTTGCTTCCATGAGGTTCCATTATGTGCCAGTGGTCATCTTGGTTCCAGGAGTTTCCTTAGTGTCACAATGCCCTCCATGCTTCCATTAGGCCCTGCTTTGCCACAATGGTCCCCTTGTTTCCATGAGGCCCCGCTGTGTCACAATGGACCTATGGTTCCGTGATGTTGCGTGGTGTCACCGTGCTCTTCTTGAATCCGCCGTGTAACCATGGACCATTGGTTCCATGCAGCCGTGTCACAATGGGCTCCTTGATTCCATGATTCCCCACGGTGTCACAATGGAGCCTTGTTTCTAGGAGGTTCTGTACTGTCACAATTGCCTCCTTGATGCCATCAGCCCCTGCAGTGTCACAATGGCTCCTTGGTTCCATGAGGAACACAATAGCTTGGCATAAGCATTGAGCAACAGCTGCTGAACACACCTGGCAACATCTGCTTGCATCAAAAGAGGGCTTCAAGCTGACAATGGCACCAGCAGCTTCCATCTGCAACAGAGACCCAGGAAAGGACAGGCTGTGCCGGTTTGGACAAATTTGGAGGAAAATATCCTCTGATAGAAGGCAGGTTACACCCAGCCCTCCCCCACCAGGTTTTTGGAAAAAAGAACTTTCCTGGGAAGAAAGTGAAAGAGATAAAAACTATTTTTTTAACAAACACACAGGAAAAGGATAGCAATGCTAAATATTAAAAGCTCTCGCTGTGCAGAGAAAGCTGGGATAATTTGAGAGTCCTTCTGTGTTTCGGTGGGGTCTCCTGAAACATCCATAGACAGCGAGGCCCGTGCAAAGAAACAGGGAGCGATTCTTGAGAGAAGTTTCAGAGCTCTTTCTTCTCCAGCCACATGGGCGGGGCACTGCCAAAGAACTGAGCAATCACAGCACAACCAGGGCCCTCCTCGCACAAGGCAACACAAAATAAGCAGTGCTGAACAGGGTTAGGGCACATGTGAGCAGGGAGCAGGGAGACCCCCGTGCCCAGGCCATGCCTCTACCCCAGGGTCCCCTCTCCCATGACCTCATGGCAGGGGGGAGGAACCCCAACACTTCCGTAGGTGTAGCCTCTCTCCTCCTCCTTGCAGCTGGCTCATGGGCCCACATTCAGGGCCCCCACCTCGGGAGAAAATTCTCCCAATGTGCTCTGATGTTGAAAGAGTCAAGAAGAGAAGAAGGGAAAAAAAACCCCCGAAGTCCCAGGAAAACAAAGTTCAACTCTCCATCTCCCCCCAGAGAAAAGGAGCTGAAAACTGGCTAAAAAGAAACAAAGTTACTTCCCTCTGCTCTTGCTGCAAGCAGGATGCAGAGGAGTGTGTATGTGTGTCCTTGAACAAACGCTCTGAGAAGTTTGTCCGGTTTTTTTTCCTCTCCCCCCTCTCAGGCTCAGTTGAAAGGCACAGAAACGCACAAAGTTCACTTCTGGGCATAGAGCAGCAATAGGGGATACACATGATAAAGTCACCCCAAGACACAGGGAGAGAGAATTCAGTGGAAAGACTCCGAGAATTCTGCTCCCAGAGATCATTCATTCCTGCTCACACTGACCCTTGTAGAAAGGGGACATCGTTCCAGGCAGCCTGTACTGAGCATGTGGCTCCTGAGTGGGGTTTGTTGTTTAGGAAACCTGCTCCGGCTTTTCCATTCTTTCCTTGCAAACAGGAAAACTTCTCCTGGGGCTGTGTGCAGGCAGAGCCCTGAGGAGAGCAGGTGGCACATGGTGCGCTGGGCTGGGACAGCCAGCTGCAGAGCTCAAGGGAAGAAGCCCAAAGTGTCACAATGGCTCCTTGCCTTCCCATGCAACACCTGGGTCACAATGGTCTCCTTGATTCCATGAGGCCCCACTGTGTCACAATGGCTCCTTGGTTCCATCAGGTTCCGCAGTGTCACCATGGTCTCCTTTGATCCGCACTGTCATCATGGACAATTGGTTCCATGAGGCCCCGCAGTGTCACAATGGTCCCTTGCTTCCATAGCTTTTACGTTGTAACAATGGACTCCTTGCTTCTATGAGCTAGCCTGCTTTTTGCAGAGGTGTCTTTGGTTCCAACAAGGCCCCGCTGTGTCTCAGTGCACCCTGGCTTCCATGCGGATCTGGAGTATCACAAAGGCTCCTTGGTTCCACCAGGTCCTGCTGTGTCACAATGGGTCCTGTGGTCCCTGAGGCCCTCCAAAGTCATTGTGGAGGCTTGCTTCCATGAGGTTCCATTATGTGCCAGTGGTCATCTTGGTTCCAGGAGTTTCCTTAGTGTCACAATGCCCTCCAGGCTTCCATTAGGCCCTGCTTTGCCACAATGGTCCCCTTGTTTCCA
The DNA here is from genome assembly GCF_041296385.1 of Aphelocoma coerulescens. Lineage (NCBI taxonomy): Eukaryota > Metazoa > Chordata > Aves > Passeriformes > Corvidae > Aphelocoma > Aphelocoma coerulescens. Next base: position 1,803,482 of record NW_027184058.1, on the reverse strand, counting down.
TGAGGCCCCGCTGTGTCACAATGGACCTATGGTTCCATGATGTTGCGTGGTGTCACCGTGCTCTTCTTGAATCCGCCGTGTAACCATGGACCATTGGTTCCATGCAGCCGTGTCACAATGGGCTCCTTGATTCCATGATTCCCCACGGTGTCACAATGGAGCCTTGTTTCTAGGAGGTTCTGTACTGTCACAATTGCCTCCTTGATGCCATCAGCCCCTGCAGTGTCACAATGGCTCCTTGGTTCCATGAGGAACACAATAGCTTGGCATAAGCATTGAGCAACAGCTGCTGAACACACCTGGCAACATCTGCTTGCATCAAAAGAGGGCTTCAAGCTGACAATGGCACCAGCAGCTTCCATCTGCAACAGAGACCCAGGAAAGGACAGGCTGTGCCGGTTTGGACAAATTTGGAGGAAAATATCCTCTGATAGAAGGCAGGTTACACCCAGCCCTCCCCCACCAGGTTTTTGGAAAAAAGAACTTTCCTGGGAAGAAAGTGAAAGAGATAAAAACTACTTTTTTAACAAACACACAGGAAAAGGATAACAATGCTAAATATTAAAAGCTCTCGCTGTGCAGAGAAAGCTGGGATAATTTGAGAGTCCTTCTGTGTTTCGGTGGGGTCTCCTGAAACATCCATAGACAGCGAGGCCCGTGCAAAGAAACAGGGAGCCATTCTTGAGAGAAGTTTCAGAGCTCTTTCTTCTCCAGCCACATGGGCGGGGCACTGCCAAAGAACTGAGCAATCACGGCACAACCAGGGCCCTCCTGGCACAGGGCAACACAAAATAAGCAGTGCTGAACAGGATTAGGGCACATGTGAGCAGGGAGCAGGGAGACCCCGTGCCCAGGCCATGCCTCTACCCCAGGGTCCCCTCTCCCATGACCTCATGGCAGGGGGGAGGAACCCCAACACTTCCGTAGGTGTAGTCTCTCTCCTCCTCCTTGCAGCTGGCTCATGGGCCCACATTCAGGGCCCCCACCTCGGGAGAAAATTCTCCCAATGTGGTCTGATGTTGAAAGAGTCAAGAAGAGAAGAAGGGAAAAAAACCCCCGAAGTCCCAGGAAAACAAAGTTCAACTCTCCATCTCCCCCCAGAGAAAAGGAGCTGAAAACTGGCTAAAAAGAAACAAAGTTGCTTCCTCTGCTCTTGCTGCAAGCAGGATGCAGAGGAGTGTGTATGTGTGTCCTTGAACAAACGCTCTGAGAAGTTTGTCCGGTTTTTTTCCTCTCCCCCCTCTCAGGCTCAGTTGAAAGGCACAGAAATGCACAAAGTTCACTTCTGGGCATAGAGCAGCAATAGGGGATACACATGATAAAGTCACCCCAAGACACAGGGACAGAGAATTCAGTGGAAAGACTCCGAGAATTCTGCTCCCAGAGATCATTCATTCCTGCTCACACTGACCCTTGTAGAAAGGGGACATCGTTCCCGGCAGCCTGTACTGAGCATGTGGCTCCTGAGTGGGGTTTGTTGTTTAGGAAACCTGCTCCGGCTTTTCCATTCTTTCCTTCCAAACAGGAAAACTTCTCCTGGGGCTGTGTGCAGGCAGAGCCCTGAGGAGAGCAGGTGGCACATGGTGCGCTTGGCTGGGACAACCAGCTGCAGAGCTCAAGGGAAGAAGCCCAAAGTGTCACAATGGCTCCTTGCCTTCCCATGCAACACCTGGGTCACAATGGTCTCTTTGATTCCATGAGGCCCCACTGTGTCACAATGGCTCCTTGGTTCCATCAGGTTCCGCAGTGTCACCATGGTCTCCTTTGATCCGCACTGTCATCATGGACAATTGGTTCCATGAGGCCCCGCAGTGTCACAATGGTCCCTTGCTTCCATAGCTTTGATGTTGTAAGAAAGGACTCCTTGCTTCTATGAGCTAGCCTGCTTTTTGCAGAGGTGTCTTTGGTTCCAACAAGGCCCCGCTGTGTCTCAGTGCACCCTGGCTTCCATGTGGATGTGGAGTATCACAAAGGCTCCTTGGTTCCACCAGGTCCTGCTGTGTCACAATGGGTCCTGTGGTCCCTGAGGCCCTCCAAAACCATCGTGGAGGCTTGCTTCCATGAGGTTCCATTATGTGCCAGTGGTCATCTTGGTTCCAGGAGTTTCCTTAGTGTCACAATGCCCTCCATGCTTCCATTAGGCCCTGCTTTGCCACAATGGTCCCCTTGTTTCCATGAGGCCCCGCTGTGTCACAATGGACCTATGGTTCCATGATGTTGCGTGGTGTCACCGTGCTCTTCTTGAATCCGCCGTGTAACCATGGACCATTGGTTCCATGCAGCCGTGTCACAATGGGCTCCTTGATTCCATGATTCCCCACGGTGTCACAATGGAGCCTTGTTTCTAGGAGGTTCTGTACTGTCACAATTGCCTCCTTGATGCCATCAGCCCCTGCAGTGTCACAATGGCTCCTTGGTTCCATGAGGAACACAATAGCTTGGCATAAGCATTGAGCAACAGCTGCTGAACACACCTGGCAACATCTGCTTGCATCAAAAGAGGGCTTCAAGCTGACAATGGCACCAGCAGCTTCCATCTGCAACAGAGACCCAGGAAAGGACAGGCTGTGCCGGTTTGGACAAATTTGGAGGAAAATATCCTCTGATAGAAGGCAGGTTACACCCAGCCCTCCCCCACCAGGTTTTTGGAAAAAAGAACTTTCCTGGGAAGAAAGTGAAAGAGATAAAAACTATTTTTTTAACAAACACACAGGAAAAGGATAGCAATGCTAAATATTAAAAGCTCTCGCTGTGCAGAGAAAGCTGGGATAATTTGAGAGTCCTTCTGTGTTTCGGTGGGGTCTCCTGAAACATCCATAGACAGCGAGGCCCGTGCAAAGAAACAGGGAGCGATTCTTGAGAGAAGTTTCAGAGCTCTTTCTTCTCCAGCCACATGGGCGGGGCACTGCCAAAGAACTGAGCAATCACAGCACAACCAGGGCCCTCCTCGCACAAGGCAACACAAAATAAGCAGTGCTGAACAGGGTTAGGGCACATGTGAGCAGGGAGCAGGGAGACCCCCGTGCCCAGGCCATGCCTCTACCCCAGGGTCCCCTCTCCCATGACCTCATGGCAGGGGGGAGGAACCCCAACACTTCCGTAGGTGTAGCCTCTCTCCTCCTCCTTGCAGCTGGCTCATGGGCCCACATTCAGGGCCCCCACCTCGGGAGAAAATTCTCCCAATGTGCTCTGATGTTGAAAGAGTCAAGAAGAGAAGAAGGGAAAAAAAACCCCCGAAGTCCCAGGAAAACAAAGTTCAACTCTCCATCTCCCCCCAGAGAAAAGGAGCTGAAAACTGGCTAAAAAGAAACAAAGTTACTTCCCTCTGCTCTTGCTGCAAGCAGGATGCAGAGGAGTGTGTATGTGTGTCCTTGAACAAACGCTCTGAGAAGTTTGTCCGGTTTTTTTTCCTCTCCCCCCTCTCAGGCTCAGTTGAAAGGCACAGAAACGCACAAAGTTCACTTCTGGGCATAGAGCAGCAATAGGGGATACACATGATAAAGTCACCCCAAGACACAGGGACAGAGAATTCAGTGGAAAGACTCCGAGAATTCTGCTCCCAGAGATCATTCATTCCTGCTCACACTGACCCTTGTAGAAAGGGGACATCGTTCCAGGCAGCCTGTACTGAGCATGTGGCTCCTGAGTGGGGTTTGTTGTTTAGGAAACCTGCTCCGGCTTTTCCATTCTTTCCTTGCAAACAGGAAAACTTCTCCTGGGGCTGTGTGCAGGCAGAGCCCTGAGGAGAGCAGGTGGCACATGGTGCGCTGGGCTGGGACAGCCAGCTGCAGAGCTCAAGGGAAGAAGCCCAAAGTGTCACAATGGCTCCTTGCCTTCCCATGCAACACCTGGGTCACAATGGTCTCCTTGATTCCATGAGGCCCCACTGTGTCACAATGGCTCCTTGGTTCCATCAGGTTCCGCAGTGTCACCATGGTCTCCTTTGATCCGCACTGTCATCATGGACAATTGGTTCCATGAGGCCCCGCAGTGTCACAATGGTCCCTTGCTTCCATAGCTTTTACGTTGTAACAATGGACTCCTTGCTTCTATGAGCTAGCCTGCTTTTTGCAGAGGTGTCTTTGGTTCCAACAAGGCCCCGCTGTGTCTCAGTGCACCCTGGCTTCCATGCGGATCTGGAGTATCACAAAGGCTCCTTGGTTCCACCAGGTCCTGCTGTGTCACAATGGGTCCTGTGGTCCCTGAGGCCCTCCAAAGTCATTGTGGAGGCTTGCTTCCATGAGGTTCCATTATGTGCCAGTGGTCATCTTGGTTCCAGGAGTTTCCTTAGTGTCACAATGCCCTCCAGGCTTCCATTAGGCCCTGCTTTGCCACAATGGTCCCCTTGTTTCCATGAGGCCCCGCTGTGTCACAATGGACCTATGGTTCCATGATGTTGCGTGGTGTCACCGTGCTCTTCTTGAATCCGCCGTGTAACCATGGACCATTGGTTCCATGCAGCCGTGTCACAATGGGCTCCTTGATTCCATGATTCCCCACGGTGTCACAATGGAGCCTTGTTTCTAGGAGGTTCTGTACTGTCACAATTGCCTCCTTGATGCCATCAGCCCCTGCAGTGTCACAATGGCTCCTTGGTTCCATGAGGAACACAATAGCTTGGCATAAGCATTGAGCAACAGCTGCTGAACACACCTGGCAACATCTGCTTGCATCAAAAGAGGGCTTCAAGCTGACAATGGCACCAGCAGCTTCCATCTGCAACAGAGACCCAGGAAAGGACAGGCTGTGCCGGTTTGGACAAATTTGGAGGAAAATATCCTCTGATAGAAGGCAGGTTACACCCAGCCCTCCCCCACCAGGTTTTTGGAAAAAAGAACTTTCCTGGGAAGAAAGTGAAAGAGATAAAAACTACTTTTTTAACAAACACACAGGAAAAGGATAACAATGCTAAATATTAAAAGCTCTCGCTGTGCAGAGAAAGCTGGGATAATTTGAGAGTCCTTCTGTGTTTCGGTGGGGTCTCCTGAAACATCCATAGACAGCGAGGCCCGTGCAAAGAAACAGGGAGCCATTCTTGAGAGAAGTTTCAGAGCTCTTTCTTCTCCAGCCACATGGGCGGGGCACTGCCAAAGAACTGAGCAATCACGGCACAACCAGGGCCCTCCTGGCACAGGGCAACACAAAATAAGCAGTGCTGAACAGGATTAGGGCACATGTGAGCAGGGAGCAGGGAGACCCCGTGCCCAGGCCATGCCTCTACCCCAGGGTCCCCTCTCCCATGACCTCATGGCAGGGGGGAGGAACCCCAACACTTCCGTAGGTGTAGTCTCTCTCCTCCTCCTTGCAGCTGGCTCATGGGCCCACATTCAGGGCCCCCACCTCGGGAGAAAATTCTCCCAATGTGGTCTGATGTTGAAAGAGTCAAGAAGAGAAGAAGGGAAAAAAACCCCCGAAGTCCCAGGAAAACAAAGTTCAACTCTCCATCTCCCCCCAGAGAAAAGGAGCTGAAAACTGGCTAAAAAGAAACAAAGTTGCTTCCTCTGCTCTTGCTGCAAGCAGGATGCAGAGGAGTGTGTATGTGTGTCCTTGAACAAACGCTCTGAGAAGTTTGTCCGGTTTTTTTCCTCTCCCCCCTCTCAGGCTCAGTTGAAAGGCACAGAAATGCACAAAGTTCACTTCTGGGCATAGAGCAGCAATAGGGGATACACATGATAAAGTCACCCCAAGACACAGGGACAGAGAATTCAGTGGAAAGACTCCGAGAATTCTGCTCCCAGAGATCATTCATTCCTGCTCACACTGACCCTTGTAGAAAGGGGACATCGTTCCCGGCAGCCTGTACTGAGCATGTGGCTCCTGAGTGGGGTTTGTTGTTTAGGAAACCTGCTCCGGCTTTTCCATTCTTTCCTTCCAAACAGGAAAACTTCTCCTGGGGCTGTGTGCAGGCAGAGCCCTGAGGAGAGCAGGTGGCACATGGTGCGCTTGGCTGGGACAACCAGCTGCAGAGCTCAAGGGAAGAAGCCCAAAGTGTCACAATGGCTCCTTGCCTTCCCATGCAACACCTGGGTCACAATGGTCTCTTTGATTCCATGAGGCCCCACTGTGTCACAATGGCTCCTTGGTTCCATCAGGTTCCGCAGTGTCACCATGGTCTCCTTTGATCCGCACTGTCATCATGGACAATTGGTTCCATGAGGCCCCGCAGTGTCACAATGGTCCCTTGCTTCCATAGCTTTGATGTTGTAAGAAAGGACTCCTTGCTTCTATGAGCTAGCCTGCTTTTTGCAGAGGTGTCTTTGGTTCCAACAAGGCCCCGCTGTGTCTCAGTGCACCCTGGCTTCCATGTGGATGTGGAGTATCACAAAGGCTCCTTGGTTCCACCAGGTCCTGCTGTGTCACAATGGGTCCTGTGGTCCCTGAGGCCCTCCAAAACCATCGTGGAGGCTTGCTTCCATGAGGTTCCATTATGTGCCAGTGGTCATCTTGGTTCCAGGAGTTTCCTTAGTGTCACAATGCCCTCCATGCTTCCATTAGGCCCTGCTTTGCCACAATGGTCCCCTTGTTTCCATGAGGCCCCGCTGTGTCACAATGGACCTATGGTTCCGTGATGTTGCGTGGTGTCACCGTGCTCTTCTTGAATCCGCCGTGTAACCATGGACCATTGGTTCCATGCAGCCGTGTCACAATGGGCTCCTTGATTCCATGATTCCCCACGGTGTCACAATGGAGCCTTGTTTCTAGGAGGTTCTGTACTGTCACAATTGCCTCCTTGATGCCATCAGCCCCTGCAGTGTCACAATGGCTCCTTGGTTCCATGAGGAACACAAGAGCTTGGCATAAGCATTGAGCAACAGCTGCTGAACACACCTGGCAACATCTGCTTGCATCAAAAGAGGGCTTCAAGCTGACAATGGCACCAGCAGCTTCCATCTGCAACAGAGACCCAGGAAAGGACAGGCTGTGCCGGTTTGGACAAATTTGGAGGAAAATATCCTCTGATAGAAGGCAGGTTACACCCAGCCCTCCCCCACCAGGTTTTTGGAAAAAAGAACTTTCCTGGGAAGAAAGTGAAAGAGATAAAAACTATTTTTTTAACAAACACACAGGAAAAGGATAGCAATGCTAAATATTAAAAGCTCTCGCTGTGCAGAGAAAGCTGGGATAATTTGAGAGTCCTTCTGTGTTTCGGTGGGGTCTCCTGAAACATCCATAGACAGCGAGGCCCGTGCAAAGAAACAGGGAGCGATTCTTGAGAGAAGTTTCAGAGCTCTTTCTTCTCCAGCCACATGGGCGGGGCACTGCCAAAGAACTGAGCAATCACGGAACAACCAGGGCCCTCCTCGCACAAGGCAACACAAAATAAGCAGTGCTGAACAGGATTAGGGCACATGTGAGCAGGGAGCAGGGAGACCCCGTGCCCAGGCCATGCCTCTACCCCAGGGTCCCCTCTCCCATGACCGCATGGCAGGGGGGAGGAACCCCAACACTTCCGTAGGTGTAGTCTCTCTCCTCCTCCTTGCAGCTGGCTCATGGGCCCACATTCAGGGCCCCCACCTCGGGAGAAAATTCTCCCAATGTGCTCTGATGTTGAAAGAGTCAAGAAGAGAAGAAGGGAAAAAAACCCCCAAAGTCCCAGGAAAACAAAGTTCAACTCTCCATCTCCCCCCAGAGAAAAGGAGCTGAAAACTGGCTAAAAAGAAACCAAGTTGCTTCCTCTGCTCTTGCTGCAAGCAGGATGCAGAGGAGTGTGTATGTGTGTCCTTGAACAAACGCTCTGAGAAGTTTGTCCGGTTTTTTTCCTCTCCCCCCTCTCAGGCTCAGTTGAAAGGCACAGAAATGCACAAAGTTCACTTCTGGGCATAGAGCAGCAATAGGGGATACACATGATAAAGTCACCCCAAGACACAGGGACAGAGAATTCAGTGGAAAGACTCCGAGAATTCTGCTCCCAGAGATCATTCATTCCTGCTCACACTGACCCTTGTAGAAAGGGGACATCGTTCCCGGCAGCCTGTACTGAGCATGTGGCTCCTGAGTGGGGTTTGTTGTTTAGGAAACCTGCTCCGGCTTTTCCATTCTTTCCTTCCAAACAGGAAAACTTCTCCTGGGGCTGTGTGCAGGCAGAGCCCTGAGGAGAGCAGGTGGCACATGGTGCGCTTGGCTGGGACAACCAGCTGCAGAGCTCAAGGGAAGAAGCCCAAAGTGTCACAATGGCTCCTTGCCTTCCCATGCAACACCTGGGTCACAATGGTCTCTTTGATTCCATGAGGCCCCACTGTGTCACAATGGCTCCTTGGTTCCATCAGGTTCCGCAGTGTCACCATGGTCTCCTTTGATCCGCACTGTCATCATGGACAATTGGTTCCATGAGGCCCCGCAGTGTCACAATGGTCCCTTGCTTCCATAGCTTTGATGTTGTAAGAAAGGACTCCTTGCTTCTATGAGCTAGCCTGCTTTTTGCAGAGGTGTCTTTGGTTCCAACAAGGCCCCGCTGTGTCTCAGTGCACCCTGGCTTCCATGTGGATGTGGAGTATCACAAAGGCTCCTTGGTTCCACCAGGTCCTGCTGTGTCACAATGGGTCCTGTGGTCCCTGAGGCCCTCCAAAACCATCGTGGAGGCTTGCTTCCATGAGGTTCCATTATGTGCCAGTGGTCATCTTGGTTCCAGGAGTTTCCTTAGTGTCACAATGCCCTCCATGCTTCCATTAGGCCCTGCTTTGCCACAATGGTCCCCTTGTTTCCATGAGGCCCCGCTGTGTCACAATGGACCTATGGTTCCGTGATGTTGCGTGGTGTCACCGTGCTCTTCTTGAATCCGCCGTGTAACCATGGACCATTGGTTCCATGCAGCCGTGTCACAATGGGCTCCTTGATTCCATGATTCCCCACGGTGTCACAATGGAGCCTTGTTTCTAGGAGGTTCTGTACTGTCACAATTGCCTCCTTGATGCCATCAGCCCCTGCAGTGTCACAATGGCTCCTTGGTTCCATGAGGAACACAAGAGCTTGGCATAAGCATTGAGCAACAGCTGCTGAACACACCTGGCAACATCTGCTTGCATCAAAAGAGGGCTTCAAGCTGACAATGGCACCAGCAGCTTCCATCTGCAACAGAGACCCAGGAAAGGACAGGCTGTGCCGGTTTGGACAAATTTGGAGGAAAATATCCTCTGATAGAAGGCAGGTTACACCCAGCCCTCCCCCACCAGGTTTTTGGAAAAAAGAACTTTCCTGGGAAGAAAGTGAAAGAGATAAAAACTATTTTTTTAACAAACACACAGGAAAAGGATAGCAATGCTAAATATTAAAAGCTCTCGCTGTGCAGAGAAAGCTGGGATAATTTGAGAGTCCTTCTGTGTTTCGGTGGGGTCTCCTGAAACATCCATAGACAGCGAGGCCCGTGCAAAGAAACAGGGAGCGATTCTTGAGAGAAGTTTCAGAGCTCTTTCTTCTCCAGCCACATGGGCGGGGCACTGCCAAAGAACTGAGCAATCACGGAACAACCAGGGCCCTCCTCGCACAAGGCAACACAAAATAAGCAGTGCTGAACAGGGTTAGGGCACATGTGAGCAGGGAGCAGGGAGACCCCGTGCCCAGGCCATGCCTCTACCCCAGGGTCCCCTCTCCCATGACCGCATGGCAGGGGGGAGGAACCCCAACACTTCCGTAGGTGTAGTCTCTCTCCTCCTCCTTGCAGCTGGCTCATGGGCCCACATTCAGGGCCCCCACCTCGGGAGAAAATTCTCCCAATGTGCTCTGATGTTGAAAGAGTCAAGAAGAGAAGAAGGGAAAAAAACCCCCAAAGTCCCAGGAAAACAAAGTTCAACTCTCCATCTCCCCCCAGAGAAAAGGAGCTGAAAACTGGCTAAAAAGAAACCAAGTTGCTTCCTCTGCTCTTGCTGCAAGCAGGATGCAGAGGAGTGTGTATGTGTGTCCTTGAACAAACGCTCTGAGAAGTTTGTCCGGTTTTTTTTCCTCTCCCCCCTCTCAGGCTCAGTTGAAAGGCACAGAAATGCACAAAGTTCACTTCTGGGCATAGAGCAGCAATAGGGGATACACATGATAAAGTCACCCCAAGACACAGGGACAGAGAATTCAGTGGAAAGACTCCGAGAATTCTGCTCCCAGAGATCATTCATTCCTGCTCACACTGACCCTTGTAGAAAGGGGACATCGTTCCAGGCAGCCTGTACTGAGCATGTGGCTCCTGAGTGGGGTTTGTTGTTTAGGAAACCTGCTCCGGCTTTTCCATTCTTTCCTTGCAAACAGGAAAACTTCTCCTGGGGCTGTGTGCAGGCAGAGCCCTGAGGAGAGCAGGTGGCACATGGTGCGCTGGGCTGGGACAGCCAGCTGCAGAGCTCAAGGGAAGAAGCCCAAAGTGTCACAATGGCTCCTTGCCTTCCCATGCAACACCTGGGTCACAATGGTCTCCTTGATTCCATGAGGCCCCACTGTGTCACAATGGCTCCTTGGTTCCATCAGGTTCCGCAGTGTCACCATGGTCTCCTTTGATCCGCACTGTCATCATGGACAATTGGTTCCATGAGGCCCCGCAGTGTCACAATGGTCCCTTGCTTCCATAGCTTTTACGTTGTAACAATGGACTCCTTGCTTCTGTGAGCTAGCCTGCTTTTTGCAGAGGTGTCTTTGGTTCCAACAAGGCCCCGCTGTGTCTCAGTGCACCCTGGCTTCCATGCGGATCTGGAGTATCACAAAGGCTCCTTGGTTCCACCAGGTCCTGCTGTGTCACAATGGGTCCTGTGGTCCCTGAGGCCCTCCAAAGTCATTGTGGAGGCTTGCTTCCATGAGGTTCCATTATGTGCCAGTGGTCATCTTGGTTCCAGGAGTTTCCTTAGTGTCACAATGCCCTCCATGCTTCCATTAGGCCCTGCTTTGCCACAATGGTCCCCTTGTTTCCATGAGGCCCCGCTGTGTCACAATGGACCTATGGTTCCGTGATGTTGCGTGGTGTCACCGTGCTCTTCTTGAATCCGCCGTGTAACAATGGACCATTGGTTCCATGCAGCCGTGTCACAATGGGCTCCTTGATTCCATGATTCCCCACGGTGTCACAATGGAGCCTTGTTTCTAGGAGGTTCTGTACTGTCACAATTGCCTCCTTGATGCCATCAGCCCCTGCAGTGTCACAATGGCTCCTTGGTTCCATGAGGAACACAATAGCTTGGCATAAGCATTGAGCAACAGCTGCTGAACACACCTGGCAACATCTGCTTGCATCAAAAGAGGGCTTCAAGCTGACAATGGCACCAGCAGCTTCCATCTGCAACAGAGACCCAGGAAAGGACAGGCTGTGCCGGTTTGGACAAATGTGGAGGAAAATATCCTCTGATAGAAGGCAGGTTACACCCAGCCCTCCCCCACCAGGTTTTTGGAAAAAAGAACTTTCCTGGGAAGAAAGTGAAAGAGATAAAAACTATTTTTTTAACAAACACACAGGAAAAGGATAGCAATGCTAAATATTAAAAGCTCTCGCTGTGCAGAGAAAGCTGGGATAATTTGAGAGTCCTTCCGTGTTTCGCTGGGGTCTCCTGAAACATCCATAGACAGCGAGGCCCGTGCAAAGAAACAGGGAGCGATTCTTGAGAGAAGTTTCAGAGCTCTTTCTTCTCCAGCCACATGGGCGGGGCACTGCCAAAGAACTGAGCAATCACAGCACAACCAGGGCCCTCCTCGCACAAGGCAACACAAAATAAGCAGTGCTGAACAGGATTAGGGCACATGTGAGCAGGGAGCAGGGAGACCCCGTGCCCAGGCCATGCCTCTACCCCAGGGTCCCCTCTCCCATGACCTCATGGCAGGGGGGAGGAACCCCAACACTTCCGTAGGTGCAGTCTCTCTCCTCCTCCTTGCAGCTGGCTCATGGGCCCACATTCAGGGCCCCCACCTCGGGAGAAAATTCTCCCAATGTGGTCTGATGTTGAAAGAGTCAAGAAGAGAAGAAGGGAAAAAAACCCCCGAAGTCCCAGGAAAACAAAGTTCAACTCTCCATCTCCCCCCAGAGAAAAGGAGCTGAAAACTGGCTAAAAAGAAACAAAGTTGCTTCCCTCTGCTCTTGCTGCAAGCAGGATGCAGAGGAGTGTGTATGTGTGTCCTTGAACAAACGCTCTGAGACGTTTGTCCGGTTTTTTTTCCTCTCCCCCCTCTCAGGCTCAGTTGAAAGGCACAGAAATGCACAAAGTTCACTTCTGGGCATAGAGCAGCAATAGGGGATACACATGATAAAGTCACCCCAAGACACAGGGACAGAGAATTCAGTGGAAAGACTCCGAGAATTCTGCTCCCAGAGATCATTCCTGCTCACACTGACCCTTGTAGAAAGGGGACATCGTTCCAGGCAGCCTGTACTGAGCATGTGGCTCCTGAGTGGGGTTTGTTGTTTAGGAAACCTGCTCCGGCTTTTCCATTCTTTCCTTGCAAACAGGAAAACTTCTCCTGGGGCTGTGTGCAGGCAGAGCCCTGAGGAGAGCAGGTGGCACATGGTGCGCTGGGCTGGGACAGCCAGCTGCAGAGCTCAAGGGAAGAAGCCCAAAGTGTCACAATGGCTCCTTGCCTTCCCATGCAACACCTGGGTCACAATGGTCTCCTTGATTCCATGAGGCCCCACTGTGTCACAATGGCTCCTTGGTTCCATCAGGTTCCGCAGTGTCACCATGGTCTCCTTTGATCCGCACTGTCATCATGGACAATTGGTTCCATGAGGCCCCGCAGTGTCACAATGGTCCCTTGCTTCCATAGCTTTTACGTTGTAACAATGGACTCCTTGCTTCTATGAGCTAGCCTGCTTTTTGCAGAGGTGTCTTTGGTTCCAACAAGGCCCCGCTGTGTCTCAGTGCACCCTGGCTTCCATGCGGATCTGGAGTATCACAAAGGCTCCTTGGTTCCACCAGGTCCTGCTGTGTCACAATGGGTCCTGTGGTCCCTGAGGCCCTCCAAAGTCATTGTGGAGGCTTGCTTCCATGAGGTTCCATTATGTGCCAGTGGTCATCTTGGTTCCAGGAGTTTCCTTAGTGTCACAATGCCCTCCAGGCTTCCATTAGGCCCTGCTTTGCCACAATGGTCCCCTTGTTTCCATGAGGCCCCGCTGTGTCACAATGGACCTATGGTTCCATGATGTTGCGTGGTGTCACCGTGCTCTTCTTGAATCCGCCGTGTAACCATGGACCATTGGTTCCATGCAGCCGTGTCACAATGGGCTCCTTGATTCCATGATTCCCCACGGTGTCACAATGGAGCCTTGTTTCTAGGAGGTTCTGTACTGTCACAATTGCCTCCTTGATGCCATCAGCCCCTGCAGTGTCACAATGGCTCCTTGGTTCCATGAGGAACACAATAGCTTGGCATAAGCATTGAGCAACAGCTGCTGAACACACCTGGCAACATCTGCTTGCATCAAAAGAGGGCTTCAAGCTGACAATGGCACCAGCAGCTTCCATCTGCAACAGAGACCCAGGAAAGGACAGGCTGTGCCGGTTTGGACAAATTTGGAGGAAAATATCCTCTGATAGAAGGCAGGTTACACCCAGCCCTCCCCCACCAGGTTTTTGGAAAAAAGAACTTTCCTGGGATAAAAGTGAAAGAGATAAAAACTACTTTTTTAACAAACACACAGGAAAAGGATAACAATGCTAAATATTAAAAGCTCTCGCTGTGCAGAGAAAGCTGGGATAATTTGAGAGTCCTTCTGTGTTTCGGTGGGGTCTCCTGAAACATCCATAGACAGCGAGGCCCGTGCAAAGAAACAGGGAGCCATTCTTGAGAGAAGTTTCAGAGCTCTTTCTTCTCCAGCCACATGGGCGGGGCACTGCCAAAGAACTGAGCAATCACGGCACAACCAGGGCCCTCCTGGCACAGGGCAACACAAAATAAGCAGTGCTGAACAGGATTAGGGCACATGTGAGCAGGGAGCAGGGAGACCCCGTGCCCAGGCCATGCCTCTACCCCAGGGTCCCCTCTCCCATGACCTCATGGCAGGGGGGAGGAACCCCAACACTTCCGTAGGTGTAGTCTCTCTCCTCCTCCTTGCAGCTGGCTCATGGGCCCACATTCAGGGCCCCCACCTCGGGAGAAAATTCTCCCAATGTGCTCTGATGTTGAAAGAGTCAAGAAGAGAAGAAGGGAAAAAAACCCCCGAAGTCCCAGGAAAACAAAGTTCAACTCTCCATCTCCCCCCAGAGAAAAGGAGCTGAAAACTGGCTAAAAAGAAACAAAGTTGCTTCCTCTGCTCTTGCTGCAAGCAGGATGCAGAGGAGTGTGTATGTGTGTCCTTGAACAAACGCTCTGAGAAGTTTGTCCGGTTTTTTTCCTCTCCCCCCTCTCAGGCTCAGTTGAAAGGCACAGAAATGCACAAAGTTCACTTCTGGGCATAGAGCAGCAATAGGGGGATACACATGATAAAGTCACCCCAAGACACAGGGACAGAGAATTCAGTGGAAAGACTCCGAGAATTCTGCTCCCAGAGATCATTCATTCCTGCTCACACTGACCCTTGTAGAAAGGGGACATCGTTCCCGGCAGCCTGTACTGAGCATGTGGCTCCTGAGTGGGGTTTGTTGTTTAGGAAACCTGCTCCGGCTTTTCCATTCTTTCCTTCCAAACAGGAAAACTTCTCCTGGGGCTGTGTGCAGGCAGAGCCCTGAGGAGAGCAGGTGGCACATGGTGCGCTTGGCTGGGACAACCAGCTGCAGAGCTCAAGGGAAGAAGCCCAAAGTGTCACAATGGCTCCTTGCCTTCCCATGCAACACCTGGGTCACAATGGTCTCCTTGATTCCATGAGGCCCCACTGTGTCACAATGGCTCCTTGGTTCCATCAGGTTCCGCAGTGTCACCATGGTCTCCTTTGATCCGCACTGTCATCATGGACAATTGGTTCCATGAGGCCCCGCAGTGTCACAATGGTCCCTTGCTTCCATAGCTTTGATGTTGTAAGAAAGGACTCCTTGCTTCTATGAGCTAGCCTGCTTTTTGCAGAGGTGTCTTTGGTTCCAACAAGGCCCCGCTGTGTCTCAGTGCACCCTGGCTTCCATGTGGATGTGGAGTATCACAAAGGCTCCTTGGTTCCACCAGGTCCTGCTGTGTCACAATGGGTCCTGTGGTCCCTGAGGCCCTCCAAAACCATCGTGGAGGCTTGCTTCCATGAGGTTCCATTATGTGCCAGTGGTCATCTTGGTTCCAGGAGTTTCCTTAGTGTCACAATGCCCTCCATGCTTCCATTAGGCCCTGCTTTGCCACAATGGTCCCCTTGTTTCCATGAGGCCCCGCTGTGTCACAATGGACCTATGGTTCCATGATGTTGCGTGGTGTCACCGTGCTCTTCTTGAATCCGCCGTGTAACCATGGACCATTGGTTCCATGCAGCCGTGTCACAATGGGCTCCTTGATTCCATGATTCCCCACGGTGTCACAATGGAGCCTTGTTTCTAGGAGGTTCTGTACTGTCACAATTGCCTCCTTGATGCCATCAGCCCCTGCAGTGTCACAATGGCTCCTTGGTTCCATGAGGAACACAATAGCTTGGCATAAGCATTGAGCAACAGCTGCTGAACACACCTGGTAACATCTGCTTGCATCAAAAGAGGGCTTCAAGCTGACAATGGCACCAGCAGCTTCCATCTGCAACAGAGACCCAGGAAAGGACAGGCTGTGCCGGTTTGGACAAATTTGGAGGAAAATATCCTCTGATAGAAGGCAGGTTACACCCAGCCCTCCCCCACCAGGTTTTTGGAAAAAAGAACTTTCCTGGGAAGAAAGTGAAAGAGATAAAAACTATTTTTTTAACAAACACACAGGAAAAGGATAGCAATGCTAAATATTAAAAGCTCTCGCTGTGCAGAGAAAGCTGGGATAATTTGAGAGTCCTTCTGTGTTTCGGTGGGGTCTCCTGAAACATCCATAGACAGCGAGGCCCGTGCAAAGAAACAGGGAGCGATTCTTGAGAGAAGTTTCAGAGCTCTTTCTTCTCCAGCCACATGGGCGGGGCACTGCCAAAGAACTGAGCAATCACGGAACAACCAGGGCCCTCCTCGCACAAGGCAACACAAAATAAGCAGTGCTGAACAGGATTAGGGCACATGTGAGCAGGGAGCAGGGAGACCCCGTGCCCAGGCCATGCCTCTACCCCAGGGTCCCCTCTCCCATGACCGCATGGCAGGGGGGAGGAACCCCAACACTTCCGTAGGTGTAGTCTCTCTCCTCCTCCTTGCAGCTGGCTCATGGGCCCACATTCAGGGCCCCCACCTCGGGAGAAAATTCTCCCAATGTGCTCTGATGATGAAAGAGTCAAGAAGAGAAGAAGGGAAAAAAACCCCCAAAGTCCCAGGAAAACAAAGTTCAACTCTCCATCTCCCCCCAGAGAAAAGGAGCTGAAAACTGGCTAAAAAGAAACCAAGTTGCTTCCTCTGCTCTTGCTGCAAGCAGGATGCAGAGGAGTGTGTATGTGTGTCCTTGAACAAACGCTCTGAGAAGTTTGTCCGTTTTTTTTTCCTCTCCCCCCTCTCAGGCTCAGTTGAAAGGCACAGAAATGCACAAAGTTCACTTCTGGGCATAGAGCAGCAATAGGGGATACACATGATAAAGTCACCCCAAGACACAGGGACAGAGAATTCAGTGGAAAGACTCCGAGAATTCTGCTCCCAGAGATCATTCATTCCTGCTCACACTGACCCTTGTAGAAAGGGGACATCGTTCCAGGCAGCCTGTACTGAGCATGTGGCTCCTGAGTGGGGTTTGTTGTTTAGGAAACCTGCTCCGGCTTTTCCATTCTTTCCTTGCAAACAGGAAAACTTCTCCTGGGGCTGTGTGCAGGCAGAGCCCTGAGGAGAGCAGGTGGCACATGGTGCGCTGGGCTGGGACAGCCAGCTGCAGAGCTCAAGGGAAGAAGCCCAAAGTGTCACAATGGCTCCTTGCCTTCCCATGCAACACCTGGGTCACAATGGTCTCCTTGATTCCATGAGGCCCCACTGTGTCACAATGGCTCCTTGGTTCCATCAGGTTCCGCAGTGTCACCATGGTCTCCTTTGATCCGCACTGTCATCATGGACAATTGGTTCCATGAGGCCCCGCAGTGTCACAATGGTCCCTTGCTTCCATAGCTTTTACGTTGTAACAATGGACTCCTTGCTTCTGTGAGCTAGCCTGCTTTTTGCAGAGGTGTCTTTGGTTCCAACAAGGCCCCGCTGTGTCTCAGTGCACCCTGGCTTCCATGCGGATCTGGAGTATCACAAAGGCTCCTTGGTTCCACCAGGTCCTGCTGTGTCACAATGGGTCCTGTGGTCCCTGAGGCCCTCCAAAGTCATTGTGGAGGCTTGCTTCCATGAGGTTCCATTATGTGCCAGTGGTCATCTTGGTTCCAGGAGTTTCCTTAGTGTCACAATGCC
Organism: Aphelocoma coerulescens; assembly: GCF_041296385.1. NCBI lineage: Eukaryota > Metazoa > Chordata > Aves > Passeriformes > Corvidae > Aphelocoma > Aphelocoma coerulescens. Next base: position 1,786,128 of record NW_027184058.1, on the reverse strand, counting down.
CTCCATGCTTCCATTAGGCCCTGCTTTGCCACAATGGTCCCCTTGTTTCCATGAGGCCCCGCTGTGTCACAATGGACCTATGGTTCCGTGATGTTGCGTGGTGTCACCGTGCTCTTCTTGAATCCGCCGTGTAACCATGGACCATTGGTTCCATGCAGCCGTGTCACAATGGGCTCCTTGATTCCATGATTCCCCACGGTGTCACAATGGAGCCTTGTTTCTAGGAGGTTCTGTACTGTCACAATTGCCTCCTTGATGCCATCAGCCCCTGCAGTGTCACAATGGCTCCTTGGTTCCATGAGGAACACAATAGCTTGGCATAAGCATTGAGCAACAGCTGCTGAACACACCTGGCAACATCTGCTTGCATCAAAAGAGGGCTTCAAGCTGACAATGGCACCAGCAGCTTCCATCTGCAACAGAGACCCAGGAAAGGACAGGCTGTGCCGGTTTGGACAAATTTGGAGGAAAATATCCTCTGATAGAAGGCAGGTTACACCCAGCCCTCCCCCACCAGGTTTTTGGAAAAAAGAACTTTCCTGGGAAGAAAGTGAAAGAGATAAAAACTACTTTTTTAACAAACACACAGGAAAAGGATAGCAATGCTAAATATTAAAAGCTCTCGCTGTGCAGAGAAAGCTGGGATAATTTGAGAGTCCTTCCGTGTTTCGGTGGGGTCTCCTGAAACATCCATAGACAGCGAGGCCCGTGCAAAGAAACAGGGAGCGATTCTTGAGAGAAGTTTCAGAGCTCTTTCTTCTCCAGCCACATGGGCGGGGCACTGCCAAAGAACTGAGCAATCACGGAACAACCAGGGCCCTCCTCGCACAAGGCAACACAAAATAAGCAGTGCTGAACAGGATTAGGGCACATGTGAGCAGGGAGCAGGGAGACCCCGTGCCCAGGCCATGCCTCTACCCCAGGGTCCCCTCTCCCATGACCTCATGGCAGGGGGGAGGAACCCCAACACTTCCGTAGGTGTAGTCTCTCTCCTCCTCCTTGCAGCTGGCTCATGGGCCCACATTCAGGGCCCCCACCTCGGGAGAAAATTCTCCCAATGTGCTCTGATGTTGAAAGAGTCAAGAAGAGAAGAAGGGAAAAAAACCCCCAAAGTCCCAGGAAAACAAAGTTCAACTCTCCATCTCCCCCCAGAGAAAAGGAGCTGAAAACTGGCTAAAAAGAAACCAAGTTGCTTCCTCTGCTCTTGCTGCAAGCAGGATGCAGAGGAGTGTGTATGTGTGTCCTTGAACAAACGCTCTGAGAAGTTTGTCCGTTTTTTTTCCTCTCCCCCCTCTCAGGCTCAGTTGAAAGGCACAGAAATGCACAAAGTTCACTTCTGGGCATAGAGCAGCAATAGGGGATACACATGATAAAGTCACCCCAAGACACAGGGACAGAGAATTCAGTGGAAAGACTCCGAGAATTCTGCTCCCAGAGATCATTCATTCCTGCTCACACTGACCCTTGTAGAAAGGGGACATCGTTCCAGGCAGCCTGTACTGAGCATGTGGCTCCTGAGTGGGGTTTGTTGTTTAGGAAACCTGCTCCGGCTTTTCCATTCTTTCCTTGCAAACAGGAAAACTTCTCCTGGGGCTGTGTGCAGGCAGAGCCCTGAGGAGAGCAGGTGGCACATGGTGCGCTGGGCTGGGACAGCCAGCTGCAGAGCTCAAGGGAAGAAGCCCAAAGTGTCACAATGGCTCCTTGCCTTCCCATGCAACACCTGGGTCACAATGGTCTCCTTGATTCCATGAGGCCCCACTGTGTCACAATGGCTCCTTGGTTCCATCAGGTTCCGCAGTGTCACCATGGTCTCCTTTGATCCGCACTGTCATCATGGACAATTGGTTCCATGAGGCCCCGCAGTGTCACAATGGTCCCTTGCTTCCATAGCTTTTACGTTGTAACAATGGACTCCTTGCTTCTGTGAGCTAGCCTGCTTTTTGCAGAGGTGTCTTTGGTTCCAACAAGGCCCCACTGTGTCTCAGTGCACCCTGGCTTCCATGTGGATCTGGAGTATCACAAAGGCTCCTTGGTTCCACCAGGTCCTGCTGTGTCACAATGGGTCCTGTGGTCCCTGAGGCCCTCCAAAGTCATCATGGAGGCTTGCTTCCATGAGGTTCCATTATGTGCCAGTGGTCATCTTGGTTCCAGGAGTTTCCTTAGTGTCACAATGCTCTCCATGTTTCCATGATTCCCCACAATGTCACAATGCTCTCCAGGCTTCCATTAGGCCCTGCTTTGCCACAATGTTCCCCTTGTTTCCATGAGGCCCCGCTGTGTCACAATGGACCTATGGTTCCATGATGTTGCGTGGTGTCACCGTGCTCTTCTTGAATCCGCCGTGTAACCATGGACCATTGGTTCCATGCAGCCGTGTCACAATGGGCTCCTTGATTCCATGATTCCCCACGGTGTCACAATGGAGCCTTGTTTCTAGGAGGTTCTGTACTGTCACAATTGCCTCCTTGATGCCATCAGCCCCTGCAGTGTCACAATGGCTCCTTGGTTCCATGAGGAACACAAGAGCTTGGCATAAGCATTGAGCAACAGCTGCTGAACACACCTGGCAACATCTGCTTGCATCAAAAGAGGGCTTCAAGCTGACAATGGCACCAGCAGCTTCCATCTGCAACAGAGACCCAGGAAAGGACAGGCTGTGCCGGTTTGGACAAATCTGGAGGAAAATATCCTCTGATAGAAGGCAGGTTACACCCAGCCCTCCCCCACCAGGTTTTTGGAAAAAAGAACTTTCCTGGGAAGAAAGTGAAAGAGATAAAAACTACTTTTTTAACAAACACACAGGAAAAGGATAACAATGCTAAATATTAAAAGCTCTCGCTGTGCAGAGAAAGCTGGGATAATTTGAGAGTCCTTCTGTGTTTCGGTGGGGTCTCCTGAAACATCCATAGACAGCGAGGCCCGTGCAAAGAAACAGGGAGCGATTCTTGAGAGAAGTTTCAGAGCTCTTTCTTCTCCAGCCACATGGGCGGGGCACTGCCAAAGAACTGAGCAATCACGGCACAACCAGGGCCCTCCTGGCACAGGGCAACACAAAATAAGCAGTGCTGAACAGGATTAGGGCACATGTGAGCAGGGAGCAGGGAGACCCCGTGCCCAGGCCATGCCTCTACCCCAGGGTCCCCTCTCCCATGACCGCATGGCAGGGGGGAGGAACCCCAACATTTCCGTAGGTGTAGTCTCTCTCCTCCTCCTTGCAGCTGGCTCATGGGCCCACATTCAGGGCCCCCACCTCGGGAGAAAATTCTCCCAATGTGCTCTGATGTTGAAAGAGTCAAGAAGAGAAGAAGGGAAAAAAACCCCCGAAGTCCCAGGAAAACAAAGTTCAACTCTCCATCTCCCCCCAGAGAAAAGGAGCTGAAAACTGGCTAAAAAGAAACCAAGTTGCTTCCTCTGCTCTTGCTGCAAGCAGGATGCCGAGGAGTGTGTATGTGTGTCCTTGAACAAACGCTCTGAGAAGTTTGTCCGGTTTTTTTTCCTCTCCCCCCTCTCAGGCTCAGTTGAAAGGCACAGAAACGCACAAAGTTCACTTCTGGGCATAGAGCAGCAATAGGGGATACACATGATAAAGTCACCCCAAGACACAGGGACAGAGAATTCAGTGGAAAGACTCCGAGAATTCTGCTCCCAGAGATCATTCATTCCTGCTCACACTGACCCTTGTAGAAAGGGGACATCGTTCCCGGCAGCCTGTACTGAGCATGTGGCTCCTGAGTGGGGTTTGTTGTTTAGGAAACCTGCTCCGGCTTTTCCATTCTTTCCTTCCAAACAGGAAAACTTCTCCTGGGGCTGTGTGCAGGCAGAGCCCTGAGGAGAGCAGGTGGCACATGGTGCGCTTGGCTGGGACAGCCAGCTGCAGAGCTCAAGGGAAGAAGCCCAAAGTGTCACAATGGCTCCTTGCCTTCCCATGCAACACCTGGGTCACAATGGTCTCTTTGATTCCATGAGGCCCCACTGTGTCACAATGGCTCCTTGGTTCCATCAGGTTCCGCAGTGTCACCATGGTCTCCTTTGATCCGCACTGTCATCATGGACAATTGGTTCCATGAGGCCCCGCAGTGTCACAATGGTCCCTTGCTTCCATAGCTTTGATGTTGTAAGAAAGGACTCCTTGCTTCTATGAGCTAGCCTGCTTTTTGCAGAGGTGTCTTTGGTTCCAACAAGGCCCCGCTGTGTCTCAGTGCACCCTGGCTTCCATGCAGATGTGGAGTATCACAAAGGCTCCTTGGTTCCACCAGGTCCTGCTGTGTCACAATGGGTCCTGTGGTCCCTGAGGCCCTCCAAAACCATCGTGGAGGCTTGCTTCCATGAGGTTCCATTATGTGCCAGTGGTCATCTTGGTTCCAGGAGTTTCCTTAGTGTCACAATGCCCTCCATGCTTCCATTAGGCCCTGCTTTGCCACAATGGTCCCCTTGTTTCCATGAGGCCCCGCTGTGTCACAATGGACCTATGGTTCCGTGATGTTGCGTGGTGTCACCGTGCTCTTCTTGAATCCGCCGTGTAACCATGGACCATTGGTTCCATGCAGCCGTGTCACAATGGGCTCCTTGATTCCATTATTCCCCACGGTGTCACAATGGAGCCTTGTTTCTAGGAGGTTCTGTACTGTCACAATTGCCTCCTTGATGCCATCAGCCCCTGCAGTGTCACAATGGCTCCTTGGTTCCATGAGGAACACAAGAGCTTGGCATAAGCATTGAGCAACAGCTGCTGAACACACCTGGCAACATCTGCTTGCATCAAAAGAGGGCTTCAAGCTGACAATGGCACCAGCAGCTTCCATCTGCAACAGAGACCCAGGAAAGGACAGGCTGTGCCGGTTTGGACAAATTTGGAGGAAAATATCCTCTGATAGAAGGCAGGTTACACCCAGCCCTCCCCCACCAGGTTTTTGGAAAAAAGAACTTTCCTGGGAAGAAAGTGAAAGAGATAAAAACTATTTTTTTAACAAACACACAGGAAAAGGATAACAATGCTAAATATTAAAACCTCTCGCTGTGGAGAGAAAGCTGGGATAATTTGAGAGTCCTTCTGTGTTTCGGTGGGGTCTCCTGAAACATCCATAGACAGCGAGGCCCGTGCAAAGAAACAGGGAGCGATTCTTGAGAGAAGTTTCAGAGCTCTTTCTTCTCCAGCCACATGGGCGGGGCACTGCCAAAGAACTGAGCAATCACGGAACAACCAGGGCCCTCCTCGCACAAGGCAACACAAAATAAGCAGTGCTGAACAGGATTAGGGCACATGTGAGCAGGGAGCAGGGAGACCCCGTGCCCAGGCCATGCCTCTACCCCAGGGTCCCCTCTCCCATGACCGCATGGCAGGGGGGAGGAACCCCAACACTTCCGTAGGTGTAGTCTCTCTCCTCCTCCTTGCAGCTGGCTCATGGGCCCACATTCAGGGCCCCCACCTCGGGAGAAAATTCTCCCAATGTGCTCTGATGTTGAAAGAGTCAAGAAGAGAAGAAGGGAAAAAAACCCCCAAAGTCCCAGGAAAACAAAGTTCAACTCTCCATCTCCCCCCAGAGAAAAGGAGCTGAAAACTGGCTAAAAAGAAACCAAGTTGCTTCCTCTGCTCTTGCTGCAAGCAGGATGCAGAGGAGTGTGTATGTGTGTCCTTGAACAAACGCTCTGAGAAGTTTGTCCGTTTTTTTTCCTCTCCCCCCTCTCAGGCTCAGTTGAAAGGCACAGAAATGCACAAAGTTCACTTCTGGGCATAGAGCAGCAATAGGGGATACACATGATAAAGTCACCCCAAGACACAGGGACAGAGAATTCAGTGGAAAGACTCCGAGAATTCTGCTCCCAGAGATCATTCATTCCTGCTCACACTGACCCTTGTAGAAAGGGGACATCGTTCCAGGCAGCCTGTACTGAGCATGTGGCTCCTGAGTGGGGTTTGTTGTTTAGGAAACCTGCTCCGGCTTTTCCATTCTTTCCTTGCAAACAGGAAAACTTCTCCTGGGGCTGTGTGCAGGCAGAGCCCTGAGGAGAGCAGGTGGCACATGGTGCGCTGGGCTGGGACAGCCAGCTGCAGAGCTCAAGGGAAGAAGCCCAAAGTGTCACAATGGCTCCTTGCCTTCCCATGCAACACCTGGGTCACAATGGTCTCTTTGATTCCATGAGGCCCCACTGTGTCACAATGGCTCCTTGGTTCCATCAGGTTCCGCAGTGTCACCATGGTCTCCTTTGATCCGCACTGTCATCATGGACAATTGGTTCCATGAGGCCCCGCAGTGTCACAATGGTCCCTTGCTTCCATAGCTTTTACGTTGTAACAATGGACTCCTTGCTTCTGTGAGCTAGCCTGCTTTTTGCAGAGGTGTCTTTGGTTCCAACAAGGCCCCGCTGTGTCTCAGTGCACCCTGGCTTCCATGCGGATCTGGAGTATCACAAAGGCTCCTTGGTTCCACCAGGTCCTGCTGTGTCACAATGGGTCCTGTGGTCCCTGAGGCCCTCCAAAGTCATTGTGGAGGCTTGCTTCCATGAGGTTCCATTATGTGCCAGTGGTCATCTTGGTTCCAGGAGTTTCCTTAGTGTCACAATGCCCTCCAGGCTTCCATTAGGCCCTGCTTTGCCACAATGGTCCCCTTGTTTCCATGAGGCCCCGCTGTGTCACAATGGACCTATGGTTCCGTGATGTTGCGTGGTGTCACCGTGCTCTTCTTGAATCCGCCGTGTAACCATGGACCATTGGTTCCATGCAGCCGTGTCACAATGGGCTCCTTGATTCCATGATTCCCCACGGTGTCACAATGGAGCCTTGTTTCTAGGAGGTTCTGTACTGTCACAATTGCCTCCTTGATGCCATCAGCCCCTGCAGTGTCACAATGGCTCCTTGGTTCCATGAGGAACACAATAGCTTGGCATAAGCATTGAGCAACAGCTGCTGAACACACCTGGCAACATCTGCTTGCATCAAAAGAGGGCTTCAAGCTGACAATGGCACCAGCAGCTTCCATCTGCAACAGAGACCCAGGAAAGGACAGGCTGTGCCGGTTTGGACAAATTTGGAGGAAAATATCCTCTGATAGAAGGCAGGTTACACCCAGCCCTCCCCCACCAGGTTTTTGGAAAAAAGAACTTTCCTGGGAAGAAAGTGAAAGAGATAAAAACTATTTTTTTAACAAACACACAGGAAAAGGATAACAATGCTAAATATTAAAACCTCTCGCTGTGGAGAGAAACCTGGGATAATTTGAGAGTCCTTCTGTGTTTCGGTGGGGTCTCCTGAAACATCCATAGACAGCGAGGCCCGTGCAAAGAAACAGGGAGCGATTCTTGAGAGAAGTTTCAGAGCTCTTTCTTCTCCAGCCACATGGGCGGGGCACTGCCAAAGAACTGAGCAATCACAGCACAACCAGGGCCCTCCTCGCACAAGGCAACACAAAATAAGCAGTGCTGAACAGGGTTAGGGCACATGTGAGCAGGGAGCAGGGAGACCCCCGTGCCCAGGCCATGCCTCTACCCCAGGGTCCCCTCTCCCATGACCTCATGGCAGGGGGGAGGAACCCCAACACTTCCGTAGGTGTAGCCTCTCTCCTCCTCCTTGCAGCTGGCTCATGGGCCCACATTCAGGGCCCCCACCTCGGGAGAAAATTCTCCCAATGTGCTCTGATGTTGAAAGAGTCAAGAAGAGAAGAAGGGAAAAAAAACCCCCGAAGTCCCAGGAAAACAAAGTTCAACTCTCCATCTCCCCCCAGAGAAAAGGAGCTGAAAACTGGCTAAAAAGAAACAAAGTTGCTTCCCTCTGCTCTTGCTGCAAGCAGGATGCAGAGGAGTGTGTATGTGTGTCCTTGAACAAACGCTCTGAGAAGTTTGTCCGGTTTTTTTTCCTCTCCCCCCTCTCAGGCTCAGTTGAAAGGCACAGAAATGCACAAAGTTCACTTCTGGGCATAGAGCAGCAATAGGGGATACACATGATAAAGTCACCCCAAGACACAGGGACAGAGAATTCAGTGGAAAGACTCCGAGAATTCTGCTCCCAGAGATCATTCATTCCTGCTCACACTGACCCTTGTAGAAAGGGGACATCGTTCCAGGCAGCCTGTACTGAGCATGTGGCTCCTGAGTGGGGTTTGTTGTTTAGGAAACCTGCTCCGGCTTTTCCATTCTTTCCTTGCAAACAGGAAAACTTCTCCTGGGGCTGTGTGCAGGCAGAGCCCTGAGGAGAGCAGGTGGCACATGGTGCGCTGGGCTGGGACAGCCAGCTGCAGAGCTCAAGGGAAGAAGCCCAAAGTGTCACAATGGCTCCTTGCCTTCCCATGCAACACCTGGGTCACAATGGTCTCCTTGATTCCATGAGGCCCCACTGTGTCACAATGGCTCCTTGGTTCCATCAGGTTCCGCAGTGTCACCATGGTCTCCTTTGATCCGCACTGTCATCATGGACAATTGGTTCCATGAGGCCCCGCAGTGTCACAATGGTCCCTTGCTTCCATAGCTTTTACGTTGTAACAATGGACTCCTTGCTTCTGTGAGCTAGCCTGCTTTTTGCAGAGGTGTCTTTGGTTCCAACAAGGCCCCACTGTGTCTCAGTGCACCCTGGCTTCCATGTGGATCTGGAGTATCACAAAGGCTCCTTGGTTCCACCAGGTCCTGCTGTGTCACAATGGGTCCTGTGGTCCCTGAGGCCCTCCAAAGTCATCATGGAGGCTTGCTTCCATGAGGTTCCATTATGTGCCAGTGGTCATCTTGGTTCCAGGAGTTTCCTTAGTGTCACAATGCTCTCCATGTTTCCATGATTCCCCACAATGTCACAATGCTCTCCAGGCTTCCATTAGGCCCTGCTTTGCCACAATGTTCCCCTTGTTTCCATGAGGCCCCGCTGTGTCACAATGGACCTATGGTTCCATGATGTTGCGTGGTGTCACCGTGCTCTTCTTGAATCCGCCGTGTAACCATGGACCATTGGTTCCATGCAGCCGTGTCACAATGGGCTCCTTGATTCCATGATTCCCCACGGTGTCACAATGGAGCCTTGTTTCTAGGAGGTTCTGTACTGTCACAATTGCCTCCTTGATGCCATCAGCCCCTGCAGTGTCACAATGGCTCCTTGGTTCCATGAGGAACACAAGAGCTTGGCATAAGCATTGAGCAACAGCTGCTGAACACACCTGGCAACATCTGCTTGCATCAAAAGAGGGCTTCAAGCTGACAATGGCACCAGCAGCTTCCATCTGCAACAGAGACCCAGGAAAGGACAGGCTGTGCCGGTTTGGACAAATCTGGAGGAAAATATCCTCTGATAGAAGGCAGGTTACACCCAGCCCTCCCCCACCAGGTTTTTGGAAAAAAGAACTTTCCTGGGAAGAAAGTGAAAGAGATAAAAACTACTTTTTTAACAAACACACAGGAAAAGGATAACAATGCTAAATATTAAAAGCTCTCGCTGTGCAGAGAAAGCTGGGATAATTTGAGAGTCCTTCTGTGTTTCGGTGGGGTCTCCTGAAACATCCATAGACAGCGAGGCCCGTGCAAAGAAACAGGGAGCGATTCTTGAGAGAAGTTTCAGAGCTCTTTCTTCTCCAGCCACATGGGCGGGGCACTGCCAAAGAACTGAGCAATCACGGCACAACCAGGGCCCTCCTGGCACAGGGCAACACAAAATAAGCAGTGCTGAACAGGATTAGGGCACATGTGAGCAGGGAGCAGGGAGACCCCGTGCCCAGGCCATGCCTCTACCCCAGGGTCCCCTCTCCCATGACCGCATGGCAGGGGGGAGGAACCCCAACATTTCCGTAGGTGTAGTCTCTCTCCTCCTCCTTGCAGCTGGCTCATGGGCCCACATTCAGGGCCCCCACCTCGGGAGAAAATTCTCCCAATGTGCTCTGATGTTGAAAGAGTCAAGAAGAGAAGAAGGGAAAAAAACCCCCGAAGTCCCAGGAAAACAAAGTTCAACTCTCCATCTCCCCCCAGAGAAAAGGAGCTGAAAACTGGCTAAAAAGAAACCAAGTTGCTTCCTCTGCTCTTGCTGCAAGCAGGATGCCGAGGAGTGTGTATGTGTGTCCTTGAACAAACGCTCTGAGAAGTTTGTCCGGTTTTTTTTCCTCTCCCCCCTCTCAGGCTCAGTTGAAAGGCACAGAAACGCACAAAGTTCACTTCTGGGCATAGAGCAGCAATAGGGGATACACATGATAAAGTCACCCCAAGACACAGGGACAGAGAATTCAGTGGAAAGACTCCGAGAATTCTGCTCCCAGAGATCATTCATTCCTGCTCACACTGACCCTTGTAGAAAGGGGACATCGTTCCCGGCAGCCTGTACTGAGCATGTGGCTCCTGAGTGGGGTTTGTTGTTTAGGAAACCTGCTCCGGCTTTTCCATTCTTTCCTTCCAAACAGGAAAACTTCTCCTGGGGCTGTGTGCAGGCAGAGCCCTGAGGAGAGCAGGTGGCACATGGTGCGCTTGGCTGGGACAGCCAGCTGCAGAGCTCAAGGGAAGAAGCCCAAAGTGTCACAATGGCTCCTTGCCTTCCCATGCAACACCTGGGTCACAATGGTCTCTTTGATTCCATGAGGCCCCACTGTGTCACAATGGCTCCTTGGTTCCATCAGGTTCCGCAGTGTCACCATGGTCTCCTTTGATCCGCACTGTCATCATGGACAATTGGTTCCATGAGGCCCCGCAGTGTCACAATGGTCCCTTGCTTCCATAGCTTTGATGTTGTAAGAAAGGACTCCTTGCTTCTATGAGCTAGCCTGCTTTTTGCAGAGGTGTCTTTGGTTCCAACAAGGCCCCGCTGTGTCTCAGTGCACCCTGGCTTCCATGCAGATGTGGAGTATCACAAAGGCTCCTTGGTTCCACCAGGTCCTGCTGTGTCACAATGGGTCCTGTGGTCCCTGAGGCCCTCCAAAACCATCGTGGAGGCTTGCTTCCATGAGGTTCCATTATGTGCCAGTGGTCATCTTGGTTCCAGGAGTTTCCTTAGTGTCACAATGCCCTCCATGCTTCCATTAGGCCCTGCTTTGCCACAATGGTCCCCTTGTTTCCATGAGGCCCCGCTGTGTCACAATGGACCTATGGTTCCGTGATGTTGCGTGGTGTCACCGTGCTCTTCTTGAATCCGCCGTGTAACCATGGACCATTGGTTCCATGCAGCCGTGTCACAATGGGCTCCTTGATTCCATTATTCCCCACGGTGTCACAATGGAGCCTTGTTTCTAGGAGGTTCTGTACTGTCACAATTGCCTCCTTGATGCCATCAGCCCCTGCAGTGTCACAATGGCTCCTTGGTTCCATGAGGAACACAAGAGCTTGGCATAAGCATTGAGCAACAGCTGCTGAACACACCTGGCAACATCTGCTTGCATCAAAAGAGGGCTTCAAGCTGACAATGGCACCAGCAGCTTCCATCTGCAACAGAGACCCAGGAAAGGACAGGCTGTGCCGGTTTGGACAAATTTGGAGGAAAATATCCTCTGATAGAAGGCAGGTTACACCCAGCCCTCCCCCACCAGGTTTTTGGAAAAAAGAACTTTCCTGGGAAGAAAGTGAAAGAGATAAAAACTATTTTTTTAACAAACACACAGGAAAAGGATAACAATGCTAAATATTAAAACCTCTCGCTGTGGAGAGAAAGCTGGGATAATTTGAGAGTCCTTCTGTGTTTCGGTGGGGTCTCCTGAAACATCCATAGACAGCGAGGCCCGTGCAAAGAAACAGGGAGCGATTCTTGAGAGAAGTTTCAGAGCTCTTTCTTCTCCAGCCACATGGGCGGGGCACTGCCAAAGAACTGAGCAATCACGGAACAACCAGGGCCCTCCTCGCACAAGGCAACACAAAATAAGCAGTGCTGAACAGGATTAGGGCACATGTGAGCAGGGAGCAGGGAGACCCCGTGCCCAGGCCATGCCTCTACCCCAGGGTCCCCTCTCCCATGACCGCATGGCAGGGGGGAGGAACCCCAACACTTCCGTAGGTGTAGTCTCTCTCCTCCTCCTTGCAGCTGGCTCATGGGCCCACATTCAGGGCCCCCACCTCGGGAGAAAATTCTCCCAATGTGCTCTGATGTTGAAAGAGTCAAGAAGAGAAGAAGGGAAAAAAACCCCCAAAGTCCCAGGAAAACAAAGTTCAACTCTCCATCTCCCCCCAGAGAAAAGGAGCTGAAAACTGGCTAAAAAGAAACCAAGTTGCTTCCTCTGCTCTTGCTGCAAGCAGGATGCAGAGGAGTGTGTATGTGTGTCCTTGAACAAACGCTCTGAGAAGTTTGTCCGTTTTTTTTCCTCTCCCCCCTCTCAGGCTCAGTTGAAAGGCACAGAAATGCACAAAGTTCACTTCTGGGCATAGAGCAGCAATAGGGGATACACATGATAAAGTCACCCCAAGACACAGGGACAGAGAATTCAGTGGAAAGACTCCGAGAATTCTGCTCCCAGAGATCATTCATTCCTGCTCACACTGACCCTTGTAGAAAGGGGACATCGTTCCAGGCAGCCTGTACTGAGCATGTGGCTCCTGAGTGGGGTTTGTTGTTTAGGAAACCTGCTCCGGCTTTTCCATTCTTTCCTTGCAAACAGGAAAACTTCTCCTGGGGCTGTGTGCAGGCAGAGCCCTGAGGAGAGCAGGTGGCACATGGTGCGCTGGGCTGGGACAGCCAGCTGCAGAGCTCAAGGGAAGAAGCCCAAAGTGTCACAATGGCTCCTTGCCTTCCCATGCAACACCTGGGTCACAATGGTCTCTTTGATTCCATGAGGCCCCACTGTGTCACAATGGCTCCTTGGTTCCATCAGGTTCCGCAGTGTCACCATGGTCTCCTTTGATCCGCACTGTCATCATGGACAATTGGTTCCATGAGGCCCCGCAGTGTCACAATGGTCCCTTGCTTCCATAGCTTTTACGTTGTAACAATGGACTCCTTGCTTCTGTGAGCTAGCCTGCTTTTTGCAGAGGTGTCTTTGGTTCCAACAAGGCCCCGCTGTGTCTCAGTGCACCCTGGCTTCCATGCGGATCTGGAGTATCACAAAGGCTCCTTGGTTCCACCAGGTCCTGCTGTGTCACAATGGGTCCTGTGGTCCCTGAGGCCCTCCAAAGTCATTGTGGAGGCTTGCTTCCATGAGGTTCCATTATGTGCCAGTGGTCATCTTGGTTCCAGGAGTTTCCTTAGTGTCACAATGCCCTCCAGGCTTCCATTAGGCCCTGCTTTGCCACAATGGTCCCCTTGTTTCCATGAGGCCCCGCTGTGTCACAATGGACCTATGGTTCCGTGATGTTGCGTGGTGTCACCGTGCTCTTCTTGAATCCGCCGTGTAACCATGGACCATTGGTTCCATGCAGCCGTGTCACAATGGGCTCCTTGATTCCATGATTCCCCACGGTGTCACAATGGAGCCTTGTTTCTAGGAGGTTCTGTACTGTCACAATTGCCTCCTTGATGCCATCAGCCCCTGCAGTGTCACAATGGCTCCTTGGTTCCATGAGGAACACAATAGCTTGGCATAAGCATTGAGCAACAGCTGCTGAACACACCTGGCAACATCTGCTTGCATCAAAAGAGGGCTTCAAGCTGACAATGGCACCAGCAGCTTCCATCTGCAACAGAGACCCAGGAAAGGACAGGCTGTGCCGGTTTGGACAAATTTGGAGGAAAATATCCTCTGATAGAAGGCAGGTTACACCCAGCCCTCCCCCACCAGGTTTTTGGAAAAAAGAACTTTCCTGGGAAGAAAGTGAAAGAGATAAAAACTATTTTTTTAACAAACACACAGGAAAAGGATAACAATGCTAAATATTAAAACCTCTCGCTGTGGAGAGAAACCTGGGATAATTTGAGAGTCCTTCTGTGTTTCGGTGGGGTCTCCTGAAACATCCATAGACAGCGAGGCCCGTGCAAAGAAACAGGGAGCGATTCTTGAGAGAAGTTTCAGAGCTCTTTCTTCTCCAGCCACATGGGCGGGGCACTGCCAAAGAACTGAGCAATCACAGCACAACCAGGGCCCTCCTCGCACAAGGCAACACAAAATAAGCAGTGCTGAACAGGGTTAGGGCACATGTGAGCAGGGAGCAGGGAGACCCCCGTGCCCAGGCCATGCCTCTACCCCAGGGTCCCCTCTCCCATGACCTCATGGCAGGGGGGAGGAACCCCAACACTTCCGTAGGTGTAGCCTCTCTCCTCCTCCTTGCAGCTGGCTCATGGGCCCACATTCAGGGCCCCCACCTCGGGAGAAAATTCTCCCAATGTGCTCTGATGTTGAAAGAGTCAAGAAGAGAAGAAGGGAAAAAAAACCCCCGAAGTCCCAGGAAAACAAAGTTCAACTCTCCATCTCCCCCCAGAGAAAAGGAGCTGAAAACTGGCTAAAAAGAAACAAAGTTGCTTCCCTCTGCTCTTGCTGCAAGCAGGATGCAGAGGAGTGTGTATGTGTGTCCTTGAACAAACGCTCTGAGAAGTTTGTCCGGTTTTTTTTCCTCTCCCCCCTCTCAGGCTCAGTTGAAAGGCACAGAAATGCACAAAGTTCACTTCTGGGCATAGAGCAGCAATAGGGGATACACATGATAAAGTCACCCCAAGACACAGGGACAGAGAATTCAGTGGAAAGACTCCGAGAATTCTGCTCCCAGAGATCATTCATTCCTGCTCACACTGACCCTTGTAGAAAGGGGACATCGTTCCAGGCAGCCTGTACTGAGCATGTGGCTCCTGAGTGGGGTTTGTTGTTTAGGAAACCTGCTCCGGCTTTTCCATTCTTTCCTTGCAAACAGGAAAACTTCTCCTGGGGCTGTGTGCAGGCAGAGCCCTGAGGAGAGCAGGTGGCACATGGTGCGCTGGGCTGGGACAGCCAGCTGCAGAGCTCAAGGGAAGAAGCCCAAAGTGTCACAATGGCTCCTTGCCTTCCCATGCAACACCTGGGTCACAATGGTCTCCTTGATTCCATGAGGCCCCACTGTGTCACAATGGCTCCTTGGTTCCATCAGGTTCCGCAGTGTCACCATGGTCTCCTTTGATCCGCACTGTCATCATGGACAATTGGTTCCATGAGGCCCCGCAGTGTCACAATGGTCCCTTGCTTCCATAGCTTTTACGTTGTAACAATGGACTCCTTGCTTCTATGAGCTAGCCTGCTTTTTGCAGAGGTGTCTTTGGTTCCAACAAGGCCCCACTGTGTCTCAGTGCACCCTGGCTTCCATGTGGATCTGGAGTATCACAAAGGCTCCTTGGTTCCACCAGGTCCTGCTGTGTCACAATGGGTCCTGTGGTCCCCGAGGCCCTCCAAAGTCATCATGGAGGCTTGCTTCCATGAGGTTCCATTATGTGCCAGTGGTCATCTTGGTTCCAGGAGTTTCCTTAGTGTCACAATGCTCTCCATGTTTCCATGATTCCCCACAATGTCACAATGCTCTCCAGGCTTCCATTAGGCCCTGCTTTGCCACAATGGTCCCCTTGTTTCCATGAGGCCCCGCTGTGTCACAATGGACCTATGGTTCCATGATGTTGCGTGGTGTCACCGTGCTCTTCTTGAATCCGCCGTGTAACCATGGACCATTGGTTCCATGCAGCCGTGTCACAATGGGCTCCTTGATTCCATGATTCCCCACGGTGTCACAATGGAGCCTTGTTTCTAGGAGGTTCTGTACTGTCACAATTGCCTCCTTGATGCCATCAGCCCCTGCAGTGTCACAATGGCTCCTTGGTTCCATGAGGAACACAATAGCTTGGCATAAGCATTGAGCAACAGCTGCTGAACACACCTGCCAACATCTGCTTGCATCAAAAGAGGGCTTCAAGCTGACAATGGCACCAGCAGCTTCCATCTGCAACAGAGACCCAGGAAAGGACAGGCTGTGCCGGTTTGGACAAATGTGGAGGAAAATATCCTCTGATAGAAGGCAGGTTACACCCAGCCCTCCCCCACCAGGTTTTTGGAAAAAAGAACTTTCCTGGGAAGAAAGTGAAAGAGATAAAAACTATTTTTTTAACAAACACACAGGAAAAGGATAACAATGCTAAATATTAAAACCTCTCGCTGTGCAGAGAAAGCTGGGATAATTTGAGAGTCCTTCCGTGTTTCGGTGGGGTCTCCTGAAACATCCATAGACAGCGAGGCCCGTGCAAAGAAACAGGGAGCCATTCTTGAGAGAAGTTTCAGAGCTCTTTCTTCTCCAGCCACATGGGCGGGGCACTGCCAAAGAACTGAGCAATCACGGAACAACCAGGGCCCTCCTCGCACAAGGCAACACAAAATAAGCAGTGCTGAACAGGATTAGGGCACATGTGAGCAGGGAGCAGGGAGACCCCGTGCCCAGGCCATGCCTCTACCCCAGGGTCCCCTCTCCCATGACCGCATGGCAGGGGGGAGGAACCCCAACACTTCCGTAGGTGTAGTCTCTCTCCTCCTCCTTGCAGCTGGCTCATGGGCCCACATTCAGGGCCCCCACCTCGGGAGAAAATTCTCCCAATGTGCTCTGATGTTGAAAGAGTCAAGAAGAGAAGAAGGGAAAAAAACCCCCAAAGTCCCAGGAAAACAAAGTTCAACTCTCCATCTCCCCCCAGAGAAAAGGAGCTGAAAACTGGCTAAAAAGAAACCAAGTTGCTTCCTCTGCTCTTGCTGCAAGCAGGATGCAGAGGAGTGTGTATGTGTGTCCTTGAACAAACGCTCTGAGAAGTTTGTCCGGTTTTTTTTCCTCTCCCCCCTCTCAGGCTCAGTTGAAAGGCACAGAAATGCACAAAGTTCACTTCTGGGCATAGAGCAGCAATAGGGGATACACATGATAAAGTCACCCCAAGACACAGGGACAGAGAATTCAGTGGAAAGACTCCGAGAATTCTGCTCCCAGAGATCATTCATTCCTGCTCACACTGACCCTTGTAGAAAGGGGACATCGTTCCAGGCAGCCTGTACTGAGCATGTGGCTCCTGAGTGGGGTTTGTTGTTTAGGAAACCTGCTCCGGCTTTTCCATTCTTTCCTTGCAAACAGGAAAACTTCTCCTGGGGCTGTGTGCAGGCAGAGCCCTGAGGAGAGCAGGTGGCACATGGTGCGCTGGGCTGGGACAGCCAGCTGCAGAGCTCAAGGGAAGAAGCCCAAAGTGTCACAATGGCTCCTTGCCTTCCCATGCAACACCTGGGTCACAATGGTCTCCTTGATTCCATGAGGCCCCACTGTGTCACAATGGCTCCTTGGTTCCATCAGGTTCCGCAGTGTCACCATGGTCTCCTTTGATCCGCACTGTCATCATGGACAATTGGTTCCATGAGGCCCCGCAGTGTCACAATGGTCCCTTGCTTCCATAGCTTTTACGTTGTAACAATGGACTCCTTGCTTCTATGAGCTAGCCTGCTTTTTGCAGAGGTGTCTTTGGTTCCAACAAGGCCCCGCTGTGTCTCAGTGCACCCTGGCTTCCATGCGGATCTGGAGTATCACAAAGGCTCCTTGGTTCCACCAGGTCCTGCTGTGTCACAATGGGTCCTGTGGTCCCTGAGGCCCTCCAAAGTCATTGTGGAGGCTTGCTTCCATGAGGTTCCATTATGTGCCAGTGGTCATCTTGGTTCCAGGAGTTTCCTTAGTGTCACAATGCTCTCCATGCTTCCATTAGGCCCTGCTTTGCCACAATGGTCCCCTTGTTTCCATGAGGCCCCGCTGTGTCACAATGGACCTATGGTTCCATGATGTTGCGTGGTGTCACCGTGCTCTTCTTGAATCCGCCATGTAACCATGGACCATTGGTTCCATGCAGCCGTGTCACAATGGGCTCCTTGATTCCATGATTCCCCACGGTGTCACAATGGAGCCTTGTTTCTAGGAGGTTCTGTACTGTCACAATTGCCTCCTTGATGCCATCAGCCCCTGCAGTGTCACAATGGCTCCTTGGTTCCATGAGGAACACAAGAGCTTGGCATAAGCATTGAGCAACAGCTGCTGAACACACCTGGCAACATCTGCTTGCATCAAAAGAGGGCTTCAAGCTGACAATGGCACCAGCAGCTTCCATCTGCAACAGAGACCCAGGAAAGGACAGGCTGTGCCGGTTTGGACAAATGTGGAGGAAAATATCCTCTGATAGAAGGCAGGTTACACCCAGCCCTCCCCCACCAGGTTTTTGGAAAAAAGAACTTTCCTGGGAAGAAAGTGAAAGAGATAAAAACTATTTTTTTAACAAACACACAGGAAAAGGATAACAATGCTAAATATTAAAACCTCTCGCTGTGCAGAGAAAGCTGGGATAATTTGAGAGTCCTTCTGTGTTTCGGTGGGGTCTCCTGAAACATCCATAGACAGCGAGGCCCGTGCAAAGAAACAGGGAGCGATTCTTGAGAGAAGTTTCAGAGCTCTTTCTTCTCCAGCCACATGGGCGGGGCACTGCCAAAGAACTGAGCAATCACAGCACAACCAGGGCCCTCCTGGCACAGGGCAACACAAAATAAGCAGTGCTGAACAGGGTTAGGGCACATGTGAGCAGGGAGCAGGGAGACCCCCGTGCCCAGGCCATGCCTCTACCCCAGGGTCCCCTCTCCCATGACCTCATGGCAGGGGGGAGGAACCCCAAAACTTCCGTAGGTGCAGTCTCTCTCCTCCTCCTTGCAGCTGGCTCATGGGCCCACATTCAGGGCCCCCACCTCGGGAGAAAATTCTCCCAATGTGCTCTGATGTTGAAAGAGTCAAGAAGAGAAGAAGGGAAAAAAAACCCCCGAAGTCCCAGGAAAACAAAGTTCAACTCTCCATCTCCCCCCAGAGAAAAGGAGCTGAAAACTGGCTAAAAAGAAACAAAGTTGCTTCCCTCTGCTCTTGCTGCAAGCAGGATGCAGAGGAGTGTGTATGTGTGTCCTTGAACAAACGCTCTGAGAAGTTTGTCCGGTTTTTTTTCCTCTCCCCCCTCTCAGGCTCAGTTGAAAGGCACAGAAACGCACAAAGTTCACTTCTGGGCATAGAGCAGCAATAGGGGATACACATGATAAAGTCACCCCAAGACACAGGGACAGAGAATTCAGTGGAAAGACTCCGAGAATTCTGCTCCCAGAGATCATTCATTCCTGCTCACACTGACCCTTGTAGAAAGGGGACATCGTTCCAGGCAGCCTGTACTGAGCATGTGGCTCCTGAGTGGGGTTTGTTGTTTAGGAAACCTGCTCCGGCTTTTCCATTCTTTCCTTGCAAACAGGAAAACTTCTCCTGGGGCTGTGTGCAGGCAGAGCCCTGAGGAGAGCAGGTGGCACATGGTGCGCTGGGCTGGGACAGCCAGCTGCAGAGCTCAAGGGAAGAAGCCCAAAGTGTCACAATGGCTCCTTGCCTTCCCATGCAACACCTGGGTCACAATGGTCTCCTTGATTCCATGAGGCCCCACTGTGTCACAATGGCTCCTTGGTTCCATCAGGTTCCGCAGTGTCACCATGGTCTCCTTTGATCCGCACTGTCATCATGGACAATTGGTTCCATGAGGCCCCGCAGTGTCACAATGGTCCCTTGCTTCCATAGCTTTTACGTTGTAACAATGGACTCCTTGCTTCTATGAGCTAGCCTGCTTTTTGCAGAGGTGTCTTTGGTTCCAACAAGGCCCCGCTGTGTCTCAGTGCACCCTGGCTTCCATGCAGATGTGGAGTATCACAAAGGCTCCTTGGTTCCACCAGGTCCTGCTGTGTCACAATGGGTCCTGTGGTCCCTGAGGCCCTCCAAAGTCATCATGGATGCTTGCTTCCATGAGGTTCCATTATGTGCCAGTGGTCATCTTGGTTCCAGGAGTTTCCTTAGTGTCACAATGCTCTCCATGTTTCCATGATTCCCCACAATGTCACAATGCTCTCCAGGCTTCCATTAGGCCCTGCTTTGCCACAATGGTCCCCTTGTTTCCATGCGGCCCCGCTGTGTCGCAATGGACGTACGGTTCCATGATGTTGCGTGGTGTCACCGTGCTCTTCTTGAATCTGCCGTGTAACCATGGACCATTGGTTCCATGCGGCCTGGCCGTGTCACAATGGGCTCCGTGATTCCATGATTCCCCACGGTGTCACAATGGAGCCTTGTTTCTAGGAGGTTCTGTACTGTCACAATTGCCTCCTTGATGCCATCAGCCCCTGCAGTGTCACAATGGCTCCTTGGTTCCATGAGGAACACAATAGCTTGGCATAAGCATTGAGCAACAGCTGCTGAACACACCTGGCAACATCTGCTTGCATCAAAAGAGGGCTTCAAGCTGACAATGGCACCAGCAGCTTCCATCTGCAACAGACACCCAGGGAAAGGACAGGCTGTGCCGGTTTGCACAAATGTGGAGGAAAATATCCTCTGATAGAAGGCAGGTTACACCCAGCCCTCCCCCACCAGCTTCGGGAAAAAAGAATTTTCTGGGAAGAAAGTGAAAGAGATAAAAACTACTTTTTTAACAAACACACAGGAAAAGGATAACAATGCTAAATATTAAAAGCTCTCGCTGTGCAGAGAAAGCTGGGATAATTTGAGAGTCCTTCTGTGTTTCGGTGGGGTCTCCTGAAACATCCATAGACAGCGAGGCCCGTGCAAAGAAACAGGGAGCGATTCTTGAGAGAAGTTTCAGAGCTCTTTCTTCTCCAGCCACATGGGCGGGGCACTGCCAAAGAACTGAGCAATCACAGCACAACCAGGGCCCTCCTCGCACAAGGCAACACAAAATAAGCAGTGCTGAACAGGGTTAGGGCACATGTGAGCAGGGAGCAGGGAGACCCCCGTGCCCAGGCCATGCCTCTACCCCAGGGTCCCCTCTCCCATGACCTCATGGCAGGGGGGAGGAACCCCAACACTTCCGTAGGTGTAGCCTCTCTCCTCCTCCTTGCAGCTGGCTCATGGGCCCACATTCAGGGCCCCCACCTCGGGAGAAAATTCTCCCAATGTGCTCTGATGTTGAAAGAGTCAAGAAGAGAAGAAGGGAAAAAAAACCCCCGAAGTCCCAGGAAAACAAAGTTCAACTCTCCATCTCCCCCCAGAGAAAAGGAGCTGAAAACTGGCTAAAAAGAAACAAAGTTGCTTCCCTCTGCTCTTGCTGCAAGCAGGATGCAGAGGAGTGTGTATGTGTGTCCTTGAACAAACGCTCTGAGAAGTTTGTCCGGTTTTTTTTCCTCTCCCCCCTCTCAGGCTCAGTTGAAAGGCACAGAAATGCACAAAGTTCACTTCTGGGCATAGAGCAGCAATAGGGGATACACATGATAAAGTCACCCCAAGACACAGGGACAGAGAATTCAGTGGAAAGACTCCGAGAATTCTGCTCCCAGAGATCATTCCTGCTCACACTGACCCTTGTAGAAAGGGGACATCGTTCCAGGCAGCCTGTACTGAGCATGTGGCTCCTGAGTGGGGTTTGTTGTTTAGGAAACCTGCTCCGGCTTTTCCATTCTTTCCTTGCAAACAGGAAAACTTCTCCTGGGGCTGTGTGCAGGCAGAGCCCTGAGGAGAGCAGGTGGCACATGGTGCGCTGGGCTGGGACAGCCAGCTGCAGAGCTCAAGGGAAGAAGCCCAAAGTGTCACAATGGCTCCTTGCCTTCCCATGCAACACCTGGGTCACAATGGTCTCCTTGATTCCATGAGGCCCCACTGTGTCACAATGGCTCCTTGGTTCCATCAGGTTCCGCAGTGTCACCATGGTCTCCTTTGATCCGCACTGTCATCATGGACAATTGGTTCCATGAGGCCCCGCAGTGTCACAATGGTCCCTTGCTTCCATAGCTTTTACGTTGTAACAATGGACTCCTTGCTTCTATGAGCTAGCCTGCTTTTTGCAGAGGTGTCTTTGGTTCCAACAAGGCCCCACTGTGTCTCAGTGCACCCTGGCTTCCATGTGGATCTGGAGTATCACAAAGGCTCCTTGGTTCCACCAGGTCCTGCTGTGTCACAATGGGTCCTGTGGTCCCTGAGGCCCTCCAAAGTCATCATGGAGGCTTGCTTCCATGAGGTTCCATTATGTGCCAGTGGTCATCTTGGTTCCAGGAGTTTCCTTAGTGTCACAATGCTCTCCATGTTTCCATGATTCCCCACAATGTCACAATGCTCTCCAGGCTTCCATTAGGCCCTGCTTTGCCACAATGTTCCCCTTGTTTCCATGAGGCCCCGCTGTGTCACAATGGACCTATGGTTCCGTGATGTTGCGTGGTGTCACCGTGCTCTTCTTGAATCCGCCGTGTAACCATGGACCATTGGTTCCATGCGGCCTGGCCGTGTCACAATGGGCTCCGTGATTCCATGATTCCCCACGGTGTCACAATGGAGCCTTGTTTCTAGGAGGTTCTGTACTGTCACAATTGCCTCCTTGATGCCATCAGCCCCTGCAGTGTCACAATGGCTCCTTGGTTCCATGAGGAACACAAGAGCTTGGCATAAGCATTGAGCAACAGCTGCTGAACACACCTGGCAACATCTGCTTGCATCAAAAGAGGGCTTCAAGCTGACAATGGCACCAGCAGCTTCCATCTGCAACAGAGACCCAGGAAAGGACAGGCTGTGCCGGTTTGCACAAATGTGGAGGAAAATATCCTCTGATAGAAGGCAGGTTACACCCAGCCCTCCCCCACCAGCTTCGGGAAAAAAGAATTTTCTGGGAAGAAAGTGAAAGAGATAAAAACTACTTTTTTAACAAACACACAGGAAAAGGATAACAATGCTAAATATTAAAAGCTCTCGCTGTGCAGAGAAAGCTGGGATAATTTGAGAGTCCTTCTGTGTTTCGGTGGGGTCTCCTGAAACATCCATAGACAGCGAGGCCCGTGCAAAGAAACAGGGAGCGATTCTTGAGAGAAGTTTCAGAGCTCTTTCTTCTCCAGCCACATGGGCGGGGCACTGCCAAAGAACTGAGCAATCACAGCACAACCAGGGCCCTCCTCGCACAAGGCAACACAAAATAAGCAGTGCTGAACAGGGTTAGGGCACATGTGAGCAGGGAGCAGGGAGACCCCCGTGCCCAGGCCATGCCTCTACCCCAGGGTCCCCTCTCCCATGACCTCATGGCAGGGGGGAGGAACCCCAACACTTCCGTAGGTGTAGCCTCTCTCCTCCTCCTTGCAGCTGGCTCATGGGCCCACATTCAGGGCCCCCACCTCGGGAGAAAATTCTCCCAATGTGGTCTGATGTTGAAAGAGTCAAGAAGAGAAGAAGGGAAAAAAAACCCCCGAAGTCCCAGGAAAACAAAGTTCAACTCTCCATCTCCCCCCAGAGAAAAGGAGCTGAAAACTGGCTAAAAAGAAACAAAGTTGCTTCCCTCTGCTCTTGCTGCAAGCAGGATGCAGAGGAGTGTGTATGTGTGTCCTTGAACAAACGCTCTGAGAAGTTTGTCCGGTTTTTTTTCCTCTCCCCCCTCTCAGGCTCAGTTGAAAGGCACAGAAATGCACAAAGTTCACTTCTGGGCATAGAGCAGCAATAGGGGATACACATGATAAAGTCACCCCAAGACACAGGGACAGAGAATTCAGTGGAAAGACTCCGAGAATTCTGCTCCCAGAGATCATTCCTGCTCACACTGACCCTTGTAGAAAGGGGACATCGTTCCAGGCAGCCTGTACTGAGCATGTGGCTCCTGAGTGGGGTTTGTTGTTTAGGAAACCTGCTCCGGCTTTTCCATTCTTTCCTTGCAAACAGGAAAACTTCTCCTGGGGCTGTGTGCAGGCAGAGCCCTGAGGAGAGCAGGTGGCACATGGTGCGCTGGGCTGGGACAGCCAGCTGCAGAGCTCAAGGGAAGAAGCCCAAAGTGTCACAATGGCTCCTTGCCTTCCCATGCAACACCTGGGTCACAATGGTCTCCTTGATTCCATGAGGCCCCACTGTGTCACAATGGCTCCTTGGTTCCATCGGGTTCCGCAGTGTCACCATGGTCTCCTTTGATCCGCACTGTCATCATGGACAATTGGTTCCATGAGGCCCCGCAGTGTCACAATGATCCCTTGGTTCCATAGCTTTTACATTGTAACAATGGACTCCTTGCTTCTATGAGCTAGCCTGCTTTTTGCAGAGGTGTCTTTGGTTCCAACAAGGCCCCACTGTGTCTCAGTGCACCCTGGCTTCCATGTGGATCTGGAGTATCACAAAGGCTCCTTGGTTCCACCAGGTCCTGCTGTGTCACAATGGGTCCTGTGGTCCCTGAGGCCCTCCAAAGTCATCATGGAGGCTTGCTTCCATGAGGTTCCATTATGTGCCAGTGGTCATCTTGGTTCCAGGAGTTTCCTTAGTGTCACAATGCTCTCCATGTTTCCATGATTCCCCACAATGTCACAATGCTCTCCAGGCTTCCATTAGGCCCTGCTTTGCCACAATGTTCCCCTTGTTTCCATGAGGCCCCGCTGTGTCACAATGGACCTATGGTTCCGTGATGTTGCGTGGTGTCACCGTGCTCTTCTTGAATCCGCCGTGTAACCATGGACCATTGGTTCCATGCAGCCGTGTCACAATGGGCTCCTTGATTCCATGATTCCCCACGGTGTCACAATGGAGCCTTGTTTCTAGGAGGTTCTGTACTGTCACAATTGCCTCCTTGATGCCATCAGCCCCTGCAGTGTCACAATGGCTCCTTGGTTCCATGAGGAACACAAGAGCTTGGCATAAGCATTGAGCAACAGCTGCTGAACACACCTGGCAACATCTGCTTGCATCAAAAGAGGGCTTCAAGCTGACAATGGCACCAGCAGCTTCCATCTGCAACAGAGACCCAGGAAAGGACAGGCTGTGCCGGTTTGGACAAATTTGGAGGAAAATATCCTCTGATAGAAGGCAGGTTACACCCAGCCCTCCCCCACCAGGTTTTTGGAAAAAAGAACTTTCCTGGGAAGAAAGTGAAAGAGATAAAAACTATTTTTTTAACAAACACACAGGAAAAGGATAACAATGCTAAATATTAAAACCTCTCGCTGTGCAGAGAAAGCTGGGATAATTTGAGAGTCCTTCCGTGTTTCGGTGGGGTCTCCTGAAACATCCATAGACAGCGAGGCCCGTGCAAAGAAACAGGGAGCGATTCTTGAGAGAAGTTTCAGAGCTCTTTCTTCTCCAGCCACATGGGCGGGGCACTGCCAAAGAACTGAGCAATCACGGAACAACCAGGGCCCTCCTCGCACAAGGCAACACAAAATAAGCAGTGCTGAACAGGGTTAGGGCACATGTGAGCAGGGAGCAGGGAGACCCCGTGCCCAGGCCATGCCTCTACCCCAGGGTCCCCTCTCCCATGACCGCATGGCAGGGGGGAGGAACCCCAACACTTCCGTAGGTGTAGTCTCTCTCCTCCTCCTTGCAGCTGGCTCATGGGCCCACATTCAGGGCCCCCACCTCGGGAGAAAATTCTCCCAATGTGCTCTGATGTTGAAAGAGTCAAGAAGAGAAGAAGGGAAAAAAACCCCCGAAGTCCCAGGAAAACAAAGTTCAACTCTCCATCTCCCCCCAGAGAAAAGGAGCTGAAAACTGGCTAAAAAGAAACAAAGTTGCTTCCCTCTGCTCTTGCTGCAAGCAGGATGCAGAGGAGTGTGTATGTGTGTCCTTGAACAAACGCTCTGAGAAGTTTGTCCGGTTTTTTTTCCTCTCCCCCCTCTCAGGCTCAGTTGAAAGGCACAGAAACGCACAAAGTTCACTTCTGGGCATAGAGCAGCAATAGGGGATACACATGATAAAGTCACCCCAAGACACAGGGACAGAGAATTCAGTGGAAAGACTCCGAGAATTCTGCTCCCAGAGATCATTCATTCCTGCTCACACTGACCCTTGTAGAAAGGGGACATCGTTCCAGGCAGCCTGTACTGAGCATGTGGCTCCTGAGTGGGGTTTGTTGTTTAGGAAACCTGCTCAGGCTTTTCCATTCTTTCCTTGCAAACAGGAAAACTTCTCCTGGGGCTGTGTGCAGGCAGAGCCCTGAGGAGAGCAGGTGGCACATGGTGCGCTGGGCTGGGACAGCCAGCTGCAGAGCTCAAGGGAAGAAGCCCAAAGTGTCACAATGGCTCCTTGCCTTCCCATGCAACACCTGGGTCACAATGGTCTCCTTGATTCCATGAGGCCCCACTGTGTCACAATGGCTCCTTGGTTCCATCAGGTTCCGCAGTGTCACCATGGTCTCCTTTGATCCGCACTGTCATCATGGACAATTGGTTCCATGAGGCCCCGCAGTGTCACAATGGTCCCTTGCTTCCATAGCTTTTACGTTGTAACAATGGACTCCTTGCTTCTATGAGCTAGCCTGCTTTTTGCAGAGGTGTCTTTGGTTCCAACAAGGCCCCGCTGTGTCTCAGTGCACCCTGGCTTCCATGCGGATGTGGAGTATCACAAAGGCTCCTTGGTTCCACCAGGTCCTGCTGTGTCACAATGGGTCCTGTGGTCCCTGAGGCCCTCCAAAGTCATCATGGATGCTTGCTTCCATGAGGTTCCATTATGTGCCAGTGGTCATCTTGGTTCCAGGAGTTTCCTTAGTGTCACAATGCTCTCCATGTTTCCATGATTCCCCACAATGTCACAATGCTCTCCAGGCTTCCATTAGGCCCTGCTTTGCCACAATGGTCCCCTTGTTTCCATGCGGCCCCGCTGTGTCGCAATGGACGTACGGTTCCATGATGTTGCGTGGTGTCACCGTGCTCTTCTTGAATCCGCCGTGTAACCATGGACCATTGGTTCCATGCGGCCTGGCCGTGTCACAATGGGCTCCGTGATTCCATGATTCCCCACGGTGTCACAATGGAGCCTTGTTTCTAGGAGGTTCTGTACTGTCACAATTGCCTCCTTGATGCCATCAGCCCCTGCAGTGTCACAATGGCTCCTTGGTTCCATGAGGAACACAATAGCTTGGCATAAGCATTGAGCAACAGCTGCTGAACACACCTGGCAACATCTGCTTGCATCAAAAGAGGGCTTCAAGCTGACAATGGCACCAGCAGCTTCCATCTGCAACAGAGACCCAGGGAAAGGACAGGCTGTGCCGGTTTGGACAAATGTGGAGGAAAATATCCTCTGATAGAAGGCAGGTTACACCCAGCCCTCCCCCACCAGCTTCGGGAAAAAAGAATTTTCTGGGAAGAAAGTGAAAGAGATAAAAACTACTTTTTTAACAAACACACAGGAAAAGGATAACAATGCTAAATATTAAAAGCTCTCGCTGTGCAGAGAAAGCTGGGATAATTTGAGAGTCCTTCTGTGTTTCGGTGGGGTCTCCTGAAACATCCATAGACAGCGAGGCCCGTGCAAAGAAACAGGGAGCGATTCTTGAGAGAAGTTTCAGAGCTCTTTCTTCTCCAGCCACATGGGCGGGGCACTGCCAAAGAACTGAGCAATCACGGCACAACCAGGGCCCTCCTGGCACAGGGCAACACAAAATAAGCAGTGCTGAACAGGATTAGGGCACATGTGAGCAGGGAGCAGGGAGACCCCGTGCCCAGGCCATGCCTCTACCCCAGGGTCCCCTCTCCCATGACCTCATGGCAGGGGGGAGGAACCCCAACACTTCCGTAGGTGTAGTCTCTCTCCTCCTCCTTGCAGCTGGCTCATGGGCCCACATTCAGGGCCCCCACCTCGGGAGAAAATTCTCCCAATGTGGTCTGATGTTGAAAGAGTCAAGAAGAGAAGAAGGGAAAAAAACCCCCGAAGTCCCAGGAAAACAAAGTTCAACTCTCCATCTCCCCCCAGAGAAAAGGAGCTGAAAACTGGCTAAAAAGAAACAAAGTTGCTTCCTCTGCTCTTGCTGCAAGCAGGATGCAGAGGAGTGTGTATGTGTGTCCTTGAACAAACGCTCTGAGAAGTTTGTCTGGCTTTTTTTTCCTCTCCCCCCTCTCAGGCTCAGTTGAAAGGCACAGAAATGCACAAAGTTCACTTCTGGGCATAGAGCAGCAATAGGGGATACACATGATAAAGTCACCCCAAGACACAGGGACAGAGAATTCAGTGGAAAGACTCCGAGAATTCTGCTCCCAGAGATCATTCCTGCTCACACTGACCCTTGTAGAAAGGGGACATCGTTCCAGGCAGCCTGTACTGAGCATGTGGCTCCTGAGTGGGGTTTGTTGTTTAGGAAACCTGCTCCGGCTTTTCCATTCTTTCCTTGCAAACAGGAAAACTTCTCCTGGGGCTGTGTGCAGGCAGAGCCCTGAGGAGAGCAGGTGGCACATGGTGCGCTGGGCTGGGACAGCCAGCTGCAGAGCTCAAGGGAAGAAGCCCAAAGTGTCACAATGGCTCCTTGCCTTCCCATGCAACACCTGGGTCACAATGGTCTCCTTGATTCCATGAGGCCCCACTGTGTCACAATGGCTCCTTGGTTCCATCAGGTTCCGCAGTGTCACCATGGTCTCCTTTGATCCGCACTGTCATCATGGACAATTGGTTCCATGAGGCCCCGCAGTGTCACAATGGTCCCTTGCTTCCATAGCTTTTACGTTGTAACAATGGACTCCTTGCTTCTATGAGCTAGCCTGCTTTTTGCAGAGGTGTCTTTGGTTCCAACAAGGCCCCACTGTGTCTCAGTGCACCCTGGCTTCCATGTGGATGTGGAGTATCACAAAGGCTCCTTGGTTCCACCAGGTCCTGCTGTGTCACAATGGGTCCTGTGGTCCCTGAGGCCCTCCAAAGTCATCATGGAGGCTTGCTTCCATGAGGTTCCATTATGTGCCAGTGGTCATCTTGGTTCCAGGAGTTTCCTTAGTGTCACAATGCTCTCCATGTTTCCATGATTCCCCACAATGTCACAATGCTCTCCAGGCTTCCATTAGGCCCTGCTTTGCCACAATGTTCCCCTTGTTTCCATGAGGCCCCGCTGTGTCACAATGGACCTATGGTTCCGTGATGTTGCGTGGTGTCACCGTGCTCTTCTTGAATCCGCCGTGTAACCATGGACCATTGGTTCCATGCAGCCGTGTCACAATGGGCTCCTTGATTCCATGATTCCCCACGGTGTCACAATGGAGCCTTGTTTCTAGGAGGTTCTGTACTGTCACAATTGCCTCCTTGATGCCATCAGCCCCTGCAGTGTCACAATGGCTCCTTGGTTCCATGAGGAACACAAGAGCTTGGCATAAGCATTGAGCAACAGCTGCTGAACACACCTGGCAACATCTGCTTGCATCAAAAGAGGGCTTCAAGCTGACAATGGCACCAGCAGCTTCCATCTGCAACAGAGACCCAGGAAAGGACAGGCTGTGCCGGTTTGGACAAATTTGGAGGAAAATATCCTCTGATAGAAGGCAGGTTACACCCAGCCCTCCCCCACCAGGTTTTTGGAAAAAAGAACTTTCCTGGGAAGAAAGTGAAAGAGATAAAAACTATTTTTTTAACAAACACACAGGAAAAGGATAACAATGCTAAATATTAAAACCTCTCGCTGTGCAGAGAAAGCTGGGATAATTTGAGAGTCCTTCCGTGTTTCGGTGGGGTCTCCTGAAACATCCATAGACAGCGAGGCCCGTGCAAAGAAACAGGGAGCGATTCTTGAGAGAAGTTTCAGAGCTCTTTCTTCTCCAGCCACATGGGCGGGGCACTGCCAAAGAACTGAGCAATCACGGAACAACCAGGGCCCTCCTGGCACAGGGCAACACAAAATAAGCAGTGCTGAACAGGATTAGGGCACATGTGAGCAGGGAGCAGGGAGACCCCGTGCCCAGGCCATGCCTCTACCCCAGGGTCCCCTCTCCCATGACCGCATGGCAGGGGGGAGGAACCCCAACACTTCCGTAGGTGTAGTCTCTCTCCTCCTCCTTGCAGCTGGCTCATGGGCCCACATTCAGGGCCCCCACCTCGGGAGAAAATTCTCCCAATGTGCTCTGATGTTGAAAGAGTCAAGAAGAGAAGAAGGGAAAAAAAACCCCCGAAGTCCCAGGAAAACAAAGTTCAACTCTCCATCTCCCCCCAGAGAAAAGGAGCTGAAAACTGGCTAAAAAGAAACAAAGTTGCTTCCCTCTGCTCTTGCTGCAAGCAGGATGCAGAGGAGTGTGTATGTGTGTCCTTGAACAAACGCTCTGAGAAGTTTGTCCGGTTTTTTTCCTCTCCCCCCTCTCAGGCTCAGTTGAAAGGCACAGAAACGCACAAAGTTCACTTCTGGGCATAGAGCAGCAATAGGGGATACACATGATAAAGTCACCCCAAGACACAGGGACAGAGAATTCAGTGGAAAGACTCCGAGAATTCTGCTCCCAGAGATCATTCATTCCTGCTCACACTGACCCTTGTAGAAAGGGGACATCGTTCCAGGCAGCCTGTACTGAGCATGTGGCTCCTGAGTGGGGTTTGTTGTTTAGGAAACCTGCTCCGGCTTTTCCATTCTTTCCTTGCAAACAGGAAAACTTCTCCTGGGGCTGTGTGCAGGCAGAGCCCTGAGGAGAGCAGGTGGCACATGGTGCGCTGGGCTGGGACAGCCAGCTGCAGAGCTCAAGGGAAGAAGCCCAAAGTGTCACAATGGCTCCTTGCCTTCCCATGCAACACCTGGGTCACAATGGTCTCCTTGATTCCATGAGGCCCCACTGTGTCACAATGGCTCCTTGGTTCCATCAGGTTCCGCAGTGTCACCATGGTCTCCTTTGATCCGCACTGTCATCATGGACAATTGGTTCCATGAGGCCCCGCAGTGTCACAATGGTCCCTTGCTTCCATAGCTTTTACGTTGTAACAATGGACTCCTTGCTTCTATGAGCTAGCCTGCTTTTTGCAGAGGTGTCTTTGGTTCCAACAAGGCCCCGCTGTGTCTCAGTGCACCCTGGCTTCCATGCGGATGCGGAGTATCACAAAGGCTCCTTGGTTCCACCAGGTCCTGCTGTGTCACAATGGGTCCTGTGGTCCCTGAGGCCCTCCAAAGTCATCATGGAGGCTTGCTTCCATGAGGTTCCATTATGTGCCAGTGGTCATCTTGGTTCCAGGAGTTTCCTTAGTGTCACAATGCTCTCCATGTTTCCATGATTCCCCACAATGTCACAATGCTCTCCAGGCTTCCATTAGGCCCTGCTTTGCCACAATGGTCCCCTTGTTTCCATGCGGCCCCGCTGTGTCGCAATGGACGTACGGTTCCATGATGTTGCGTGGTGTCACCGTGCTCTTCTTGAATCCGCCGTGTAACCATGGACCATTGGTTCCATGCGGCCTGGCCGTGTCACAATGGGCTCCGTGATTCCATGATTCCCCACGGTGTCACAATGGAGCCTTGTTTCTAGGAGGTTCTGTACTGTCACAATTGCCTCCTTGATGCCATCAGCCCCTGCAGTGTCACAATGGCTCCTTGGTTCCATGAGGAACACAATAGCTTGGCATAAGCATTGAGCAACAGCTGCTGAACACACCTGGCAACATCTGCTTGCATCAAAAGAGGGCTTCAAGCTGACAATGGCACCAGCAGCTTCCATCTGCAACAGAGACCCAGGGAAAGGACAGGCTGTGCCGGTTTGGACAAATGTGGAGGAAAATATCCTCTGATAGAAGGCAGGTTACACCCAGCCCTCCCCCACCAGCTTCGGGAAAAAAGAATTTTCTGGGAAGAAAGTGAAAGAGATAAAAACTACTTTTTTAACAAACACACAGGAAAAGGATAACAATGCTAAATATTAAAAGCTCTCGCTGTGCAGAGAAAGCTGGGATAATTTGAGAGTCCTTCTGTGTTTCGGTGGGGTCTCCTGAAACATCCATAGACAGCGAGGCCCGTGCAAAGAAACAGGGAGCGATTCTTGAGAGAAGTTTCAGAGCTCTTTCTTCTCCAGCCACATGGGCGGGGCACTGCCAAAGAACTGAGCAATCACGGCACAACCAGGGCCCTCCTGGCACAGGGCAACACAAAATAAGCAGTGCTGAACAGGATTAGGGCACATGTGAGCAGGGAGCAGGGAGACCCCGTGCCCAGGCCATGCCTCTACCCCAGGGTCCCCTCTCCCATGACCTCATGGCAGGGGGGAGGAACCCCAACACTTCCGTAGGTGTAGTCTCTCTCCTCCTCCTTGCAGCTGGCTCATGGGCCCACATTCAGGGCCCCCACCTCGGGAGAAAATTCTCCCAATGTGGTCTGATGTTGAAAGAGTCAAGAAGAGAAGAAGGGAAAAAAACCCCCGAAGTCCCAGGAAAACAAAGTTCAACTCTCCATCTCCCCCCAGAGAAAAGGAGCTGAAAACTGGCTAAAAAGAAACAAAGTTGCTTCCTCTGCTCTTGCTGCAAGCAGGATGCAGAGGAGTGTGTATGTGTGTCCTTGAACAAACGCTCTGAGAAGTTTGTCTGGCTTTTTTTTCCTCTCCCCCCTCTCAGGCTCAGTTGAAAGGCACAGAAATGCACAAAGTTCACTTCTGGGCATAGAGCAGCAATAGGGGATACACATGATAAAGTCACCCCAAGACACAGGGACAGAGAATTCAGTGGAAAGACTCCGAGAATTCTGCTCCCAGAGATCATTCATTCCTGCTCACACTGACCCTTGTAGAAAGGGGACATCGTTCCAGGCAGCCTGTACTGAGCATGTGGCTCCTGAGTGGGGTTTGTTGTTTAGGAAACCTGCTCCGGCTTTTCCATTCTTTCCTTGCAAACAGGAAAACTTCTCCTGGGGCTGTGTGCAGGCAGAGCCCTGAGGAGAGCAGGTGGCACATGGTGCGCTGGGCTGGGACAGCCAGCTGCAGAGCTCAAGGGAAGAAGCCCAAAGTGTCACAATGGCTCCTTGCCTTCCCATGCAACACCTGGGTCACAATGGTCTCCTTGATTCCATGAGGCCCCACTGTGTCACAATGGCTCCTTGGTTCCATCAGGTTCCGCAGTGTCACCATGGTCTCCTTTGATCCGCACTGTCATCATGGACAATTGGTTCCATGAGGCCCCGCAGTGTCACAATGGTCCCTTGCTTCCATAGCTTTTACGTTGTAACAATGGACTCCTTGCTTCTATGAGCTAGCCTGCTTTTTGCAGAGGTGTCTTTGGTTCCAACAAGGCCCCACTGTGTCTCAGTGCACCCTGGCTTCCATGTGGATGTGGAGTATCACAAAGGCTCCTTGGTTCCACCAGGTCCTGCTGTGTCACAATGGGTCCTGTGGTCCCTGAGGCCCTCCAAAGTCATCATGGAGGCTTGCTTCCATGAGGTTCCATTATGTGCCAGTGGTCATCTTGGTTCCAGGAGTTTCTTTAGTGTCACAATGCCCTCCATGCTTCCATTAGGCCCTGCTTTGCCACAATGGTCCCCTTGTTTCCATGAGGCCCCGCTGTGTCACAATGGACCTATGGTTCCGTGATGTTGCGTGGTGTCACCGTGCTCTTCTTGAATCCGCCGTGTAACCATGGACCATTGGTTCCATGCAGCCGTGTCACAATGGGCTCCTTGATTCCATGATTCCCCACGGTGTCACAATGGAGCCTTGTTTCTAGGAGGTTCTGTACTGTCACAATTGCCTCCTTGATGCCATCAGCCCCTGCAGTGTCACAATGGCTCCTTGGTTCCATGAGGAACACAAGAGCTTGGCATAAGCATTGAGCAACAGCTGCTGAACACACCTGGCAACATCTGCTTGCATCAAAAGAGGGCTTCAAGCTGACAATGGCACCAGCAGCTTCCATCTGCAACAGAGACCCAGGAAAGGACAGGCTGTGCCGGTTTGGACAAATTTGGAGGAAAATATCCTCTGATAGAAGGCAGGTTACACCCAGCCCTCCCCCACCAGGTTTTTGGAAAAAAGAACTTTCCTGGGAAGAAAGTGAAAGAGATAAAAACTATTTTTTTAACAAACACACAGGAAAAGGATAACAATGCTAAATATTAAAACCTCTCGCTGTGCAGAGAAAGCTGGGATAATTTGAGAGTCCTTCCGTGTTTCGGTGGGGTCTCCTGAAACATCCATAGACAGCGAGGCCCGTGCAAAGAAACAGGGAGCCATTCTTGAGAGAAGTTTCAGAGCTCTTTCTTCTCCAGCCACATGGGCGGGGCACTGCCAAAGAACTGAGCAATCACGGAACAACCAGGGCCCTCCTGGCACAGGGCAACACAAAATAAGCAGTGCTGAACAGGATTAGGGCACATGTGAGCAGGGAGCAGGGAGACCCCGTGCCCAGGCCATGCCTCTACCCCAGGGTCCCCTCTCCCATGACCGCATGGCAGGGGGGAGGAACCCCAACACTTCCGTAGGTGTAGTCTCTCTCCTCCTCCTTGCAGCTGGCTCATGGGCCCACATTCAGGGCCCCCACCTCGGGAGAAAATTCTCCCAATGTGGTCTGATGTTGAAAGAGTCAAGAAGAGAAGAAGGGAAAAAAACCCCCGAAGTCCCAGGAAAACAAAGTTCAACTCTCCATCTCCCCCCAGAGAAAAGGAGCTGAAAACTGGCTAAAAAGAAACAAAGTTGCTTCCCTCTGCTCTTGCTGCAAGCAGGATGCAGAGGAGTGTGTATGTGTGTCCTTGAACAAACGCTCTGAGAAGTTTGTCCGGTTTTTTTCCTCTGCCCCCTCTCAGGCTCAGTTGAAAGGCACAGAAACGCACAAAGTTCACTTCTGGGCATAGAGCAGCAATAGGGGATACACATGATAAAGTCACCCCAAGACACAGGGACAGAGAATTCAGTGGAAAGACTCCGAGAATTCTGCTCCCAGAGATCATTCATTCCTGCTCACACTGACCCTTGTAGAAAGGGGACATCGTTCCAGGCAGCCTGTACTGAGCATGTGGCTCCTGAGTGGGGTTTGTTGTTTAGGAAACCTGCTCAGGCTTTTCCATTCTTTCCTTGCAAACAGGAAAACTTCTCCTGGGGCTGTGTGCAGGCAGAGCCCTGAGGAGAGCAGGTGGCACATGGTGCGCTGGGCTGGGACAGCCCGCTGCAGAGCTCAAGGGAAGAAGCCCAAAGTGTCACAATGGCTCCTTGCCTTCCCATGCAACACCTGGGTCACAATGGTCTCCTTGATTCCATGAGGCCCCACTGTGTCACAATGGCTCCTTGGTTCCATCAGGTTCCGCAGTGTCACCATGGTCTCCTTTGATCCGCACTGTCATCATGGACAATTGGTTCCATGAGGCCCCGCAGTGTCACAATGGTCCCTTGCTTCCATAGCTTTTACGTTGTAACAATGGACTCCTTGCTTCTATGAGCTAGCCTGCTTTTTGCAGAGGTGTCTTTGGTTCCAACAAGGCCCCACTGTGTCTCAGTGCACCCTGGCTTCCATGTGGATGTGGAGTATCACAAAGGCTCCTTGGTTCCACCAGGTCCTGCTGTGTCACAATGGGTCCTGTGGTCCCTGAGGCCCTCCAAAGTCATCATGGAGGCTTGCTTCCATGAGGTTCCATTATGTGCCAGTGGTCATCTTGGTTCCAGGAGTTTCCTTAGTGTCACAATGCTCTCCATGTTTCCATGATTCCCCACAATGTCACAATGCTCTCCAGGCTTCCATTAGGCCCTGCTTTGCCACAATGTTCCCCTTGTTTCCATGAGGCCCCGCTGTGTCACAATGGACCTATGGTTCCGTGATGTTGCGTGGTGTCACCGTGCTCTTCTTGAATCCGCCGTGTAACCATGGACCATTGGTTCCATGCAGCCGTGTCACAATGGGCTCCTTGATTCCATGATTCCCCACGGTGTCACAATGGAGCCTTGTTTCTAGGAGGTTCTGTACTGTCACAATTGCCTCCTTGATGCCATCAGCCCCTGCAGTGTCACAATGGCTCCTTGGTTCCATGAGGAACACAAGAGCTTGGCATAAGCATTGAGCAACAGCTGCTGAACACACCTGGCAACATCTGCTTGCATCAAAAGAGGGCTTCAAGCTGACAATGGCACCAGCAGCTTCCATCTGCAACAGAGACCCAGGAAAGGACAGGCTGTGCCGGTTTGGACAAATTTGGAGGAAAATATCCTCTGATAGAAGGCAGGTTACACCCAGCCCTCCCCCACCAGGTTTTTGGAAAAAAGAACTTTCCTGGGAAGAAAGTGAAAGAGATAAAAACTATTTTTTTAACAAACACACAGGAAAAGGATAACAATGCTAAATATTAAAACCTCTCGCTGTGCAGAGAAAGCTGGGATAATTTGAGAGTCCTTCCGTGTTTCGGTGGGGTCTCCTGAAACATCCATAGACAGCGAGGCCCGTGCAAAGAAACAGGGAGCCATTCTTGAGAGAAGTTTCAGAGCTCTTTCTTCTCCAGCCACATGGGCGGGGCACTGCCAAAGAACTGAGCAATCACGGAACAACCAGGGCCCTCCTGGCACAGGGCAACACAAAATAAGCAGTGCTGAACAGGATTAGGGCACATGTGAGCAGGGAGCAGGGAGACCCCGTGCCCAGGCCATGCCTCTACCCCAGGGTCCCCTCTCCCATGACCGCATGGCAGGGGGGAGGAACCCCAACACTTCCGTAGGTGTAGTCTCTCTCCTCCTCCTTGCAGCTGGCTCATGGGCCCACATTCAGGGCCCCCACCTCGGGAGAAAATTCTCCCAATGTGGTCTGATGTTGAAAGAGTCAAGAAGAGAAGAAGGGAAAAAAACCCCCGAAGTCCCAGGAAAACAAAGTTCAACTCTCCATCTCCCCCCAGAGAAAAGGAGCTGAAAACTGGCTAAAAAGAAACAAAGTTGCTTCCCTCTGCTCTTGCTGCAAGCAGGATGCAGAGGAGTGTGTATGTGTGTCCTTGAACAAACGCTCTGAGAAGTTTGTCCGGTTTTTTTCCTCTGCCCCCTCTCAGGCTCAGTTGAAAGGCACAGAAACGCACAAAGTTCACTTCTGGGCATAGAGCAGCAATAGGGGATACACATGATAAAGTCACCCCAAGACACAGGGACAGAGAATTCAGTGGAAAGACTCCGAGAATTCTGCTCCCAGAGATCATTCATTCCTGCTCACACTGACCCTTGTAGAAAGGGGACATCGTTCCAGGCAGCCTGTACTGAGCATGTGGCTCCTGAGTGGGGTTTGTTGTTTAGGAAACCTGCTCAGGCTTTTCCATTCTTTCCTTGCAAACAGGAAAACTTCTCCTGGGGCTGTGTGCAGGCAGAGCCCTGAGGAGAGCAGGTGGCACATGGTGCGCTGGGCTGGGACAGCCCGCTGCAGAGCTCAAGGGAAGAAGCCCAAAGTGTCACAATGGCTCCTTGCCTTCCCATGCAACACCTGGGTCACAATGGTCTCCTTGATTCCATGAGGCCCCACTGTGTCACAATGGCTCCTTGGTTCCATCAGGTTCCGCAGTGTCACCATGGTCTCCTTTGATCCGCACTGTCATCATGGACAATTGGTTCCATGAGGCCCCGCAGTGTCACAATGGTCCCTTGCTTCCATAGCTTTTACGTTGTAACAATGGACTCCTTGCTTCTATGAGCTAGCCTGCTTTTTGCAGAGGTGTCTTTGGTTCCAACAAGGCCCCGCTGTGTCTCAGTGCACCCTGGCTTCCATGCGGATGTGGAGTATCACAAAGGCTCCTTGGTTCCACCAGGTCCTGCTGTGTCACAATGGGTCCTGTGGTCCCTGAGGCCCTCCAAAGTCATCATGGATGCTTGCTTCCATGAGGTTCCATTATGTGCCAGTGGTCATCTTGGTTCCAGGAGTTTCCTTAGTGTCACAATGCTCTCCATGTTTCCATGATTCCCCACAATGTCACAATGCTCTCCAGGCTTCCATTAGGCCCTGCTTTGCCACAATGGTCCCCTTGTTTCCATGCGGCCCCGCTGTGTCGCAATGGACGTACGGTTCCATGATGTTGCGTGGTGTCACCGTGCTCTTCTTGAATCCGCCGTGTAACCATGGACCATTGGTTCCATGCGGCCTGGCCGTGTCACAATGGGCTCCGTGATTCCATGATTCCCCACGGTGTCACAATGGAGCCTTGTTTCTAGGAGGTTCTGTACTGTCACAATTGCCTCCTTGATGCCATCAGCCCCTGCAGTGTCACAATGGCTCCTTGGTTCCATGAGGAACACAATAGCTTGGCATAAGCATTGAGCAACAGCTGCTGAACACACCTGGCAACATCTGCTTGCATCAAAAGAGGGCTTCAAGCTGACAATGGCACCAGCAGCTTCCATCTGCAACAGAGACCCAGGGAAAGGACAGGCTGTGCCGGTTTGGACAAATGTGGAGGAAAATATCCTCTGATAGAAGGCAGGTTACACCCAGCCCTCCCCCACCAGCTTCGGGAAAAAAGAATTTTCTGGGAAGAAAGTGAAAGAGATAAAAACTACTTTTTTAACAAACACACAGGAAAAGGATAACAATGCTAAATATTAAAAGCTCTCGCTGTGCAGAGAAAGCTGGGATAATTTGAGAGTCCTTCTGTGTTTCGGTGGGGTCTCCTGAAACATCCATAGACAGCGAGGCCCGTGCAAAGAAACAGGGAGCGATTCTTGAGAGAAGTTTCAGAGCTCTTTCTTCTCCAGCCACATGGGCGGGGCACTGCCAAAGAACTGAGCAATCACGGCACAACCAGGGCCCTCCTGGCACAGGGCAACACAAAATAAGCAGTGCTGAACAGGATTAGGGCACATGTGAGCAGGGAGCAGGGAGACCCCGTGCCCAGGCCATGCCTCTACCCCAGGGTCCCCTCTCCCATGACCTCATGGCAGGGGGGAGGAACCCCAACACTTCCGTAGGTGTAGTCTCTCTCCTCCTCCTTGCAGCTGGCTCATGGGCCCACATTCAGGGCCCCCACCTCGGGAGAAAATTCTCCCAATGTGGTCTGATGTTGAAAGAGTCAAGAAGAGAAGAAGGGAAAAAAACCCCCGAAGTCCCAGGAAAACAAAGTTCAACTCTCCATCTCCCCCCAGAGAAAAGGAGCTGAAAACTGGCTAAAAAGAAACAAAGTTGCTTCCTCTGCTCTTGCTGCAAGCAGGATGCAGAGGAGTGTGTATGTGTGTCCTTGAACAAACGCTCTGAGAAGTTTGTCTGGCTTTTTTTTCCTCTCCCCCCTCTCAGGCTCAGTTGAAAGGCACAGAAATGCACAAAGTTCACTTCTGGGCATAGAGCAGCAATAGGGGATACACATGATAAAGTCACCCCAAGACACAGGGACAGAGAATTCAGTGGAAAGACTCCGAGAATTCTGCTCCCAGAGATCATTCATTCCTGCTCACACTGACCCTTGTAGAAAGGGGACATCGTTCCAGGCAGCCTGTACTGAGCATGTGGCTCCTGAGTGGGGTTTGTTGTTTAGGAAACCTGCTCAGGCTTTTCCATTCTTTCCTTGCAAACAGGAAAACTTCTCCTGGGGCTGTGTGCAGGCAGAGCCCTGAGGAGAGCAGGTGGCACATGGTGCGCTGGGCTGGGACAGCCCGCTGCAGAGCTCAAGGGAAGAAGCCCAAAGTGTCACAATGGCTCCTTGCCTTCCCATGCAACACCTGGGTCACAATGGTCTCCTTGATTCCATGAGGCCCCACTGTGTCACAATGGCTCCTTGGTTCCATCAGGTTCCGCAGTGTCACCATGGTCTCCTTTGATCCGCACTGTCATCATGGACAATTGGTTCCATGAGGCCCCGCAGTGTCACAATGGTCCCTTGCTTCCATAGCTTTTACGTTGTAACAATGGACTCCTTGCTTCTATGAGCTAGCCTGCTTTTTGCAGAGGTGTCTTTGGTTCCAACAAGGCCCCGCTGTGTCTCAGTGCACCCTGGCTTCCATGCGGATGTGGAGTATCACAAAGGCTCCTTGGTTCCACCAGGTCCTGCTGTGTCACAATGGGTCCTGTGGTCCCTGAGGCCCTCCAAAGTCATCATGGATGCTTGCTTCCATGAGGTTCCATTATGTGCCAGTGGTCATCTTGGTTCCAGGAGTTTCCTTAGTGTCACAATGCTCTCCATGTTTCCATGATTCCCCACAATGTCACAATGCTCTCCAGGCTTCCATTAGGCCCTGCTTTGCCACAATGGTCCCCTTGTTTCCATGCGGCCCCGCTGTGTCGCAATGGACGTACGGTTCCATGATGTTGCGTGGTGTCACCGTGCTCTTCTTGAATCCGCCGTGTAACCATGGACCATTGGTTCCATGCGGCCTGGCCGTGTCACAATGGGCTCCGTGATTCCATGATTCCCCACGGTGTCACAATGGAGCCTTGTTTCTAGGAGGTTCTGTACTGTCACAATTGCCTCCTTGATGCCATCAGCCCCTGCAGTGTCACAATGGCTCCTTGGTTCCATGAGGAACACAATAGCTTGGCATAAGCATTGAGCAACAGCTGCTGAACACACCTGGCAACATCTGCTTGCATCAAAAGAGGGCTTCAAGCTGACAATGGCACCAGCAGCTTCCATCTGCAACAGAGACCCAGGGAAAGGACAGGCTGTGCCGGTTTGGACAAATGTGGAGGAAAATATCCTCTGATAGAAGGCAGGTTACACCCAGCCCTCCCCCACCAGCTTCGGGAAAAAAGAATTTTCTGGGAAGAAAGTGAAAGAGATAAAAACTACTTTTTTAACAAACACACAGGAAAAGGATAACAATGCTAAATATTAAAAGCTCTCGCTGTGCAGAGAAAGCTGGGATAATTTGAGAGTCCTTCTGTGTTTCGGTGGGGTCTCCTGAAACATCCATAGACAGCGAGGCCCGTGCAAAGAAACAGGGAGCGATTCTTGAGAGAAGTTTCAGAGCTCTTTCTTCTCCAGCCACATGGGCGGGGCACTGCCAAAGAACTGAGCAATCACGGCACAACCAGGGCCCTCCTGGCACAGGGCAACACAAAATAAGCAGTGCTGAACAGGATTAGGGCACATGTGAGCAGGGAGCAGGGAGACCCCGTGCCCAGGCCATGCCTCTACCCCAGGGTCCCCTCTCCCATGACCTCATGGCAGGGGGGAGGAACCCCAACACTTCCGTAGGTGTAGTCTCTCTCCTCCTCCTTGCAGCTGGCTCATGGGCCCACATTCAGGGCCCCCACCTCGGGAGAAAATTCTCCCAATGTGCTCTGATGTTGAAAGAGTCAAGAAGAGAAGAAGGGAAAAAAACCCCCGAAGTCCCAGGAAAACAAAGTTCAACTCTCCATCTCCCCCCAGAGAAAAGGAGCTGAAAACTGGCTAAAAAGAAACAAAGTTGCTTCCTCTGCTCTTGCTGCAAGCAGGATGCAGAGGAGTGTGTATGTGTGTCCTTGAACAAACGCTCTGAGAAGTTTGTCTGGCTTTTTTTTCCTCTCCCCCCTCTCAGGCTCAGTTGAAAGGCACAGAAATGCACAAAGTTCACTTCTGGGCATAGAGCAGCAATAGGGGATACACATGATAAAGTCACCCCAAGACACAGGGACAGAGAATTCAGTGGAAAGACTC
This sequence comes from Aphelocoma coerulescens, assembly GCF_041296385.1. Lineage (NCBI taxonomy): Eukaryota > Metazoa > Chordata > Aves > Passeriformes > Corvidae > Aphelocoma > Aphelocoma coerulescens. Next base: position 1,745,057 of record NW_027184058.1, on the reverse strand, counting down.
CGAGAATTCTGCTCCCAGAGATCATTCATTCCTGCTCACACTGACCCTTGTAGAAAGGGGACATCGTTCCAGGCAGCCTGTACTGAGCATGTGGCTCCTGAGTGGGGTTTGTTGTTTAGGAAACCTGCTCCGGCTTTTCCATTCTTTCCTTGCAAACAGGAAAACTTCTCCTGGGGCTGTGTGCAGGCAGAGCCCTGAGGAGAGCAGGTGGCACATGGTGCGCTGGGCTGGGACAGCCAGCTGCAGAGCTCAAGGGAAGAAGCCCAAAGTGTCACAATGGCTCCTTGCCTTCCCATGCAACACCTGGGTCACAATGGTCTCCTTGATTCCATGAGGCCCCACTGTGTCACAATGGCTCCTTGGTTCCATCAGGTTCCGCAGTGTCACCATGGTCTCCTTTGATCCGCACTGTCATCATGGACAATTGGTTCCATGAGGCCCCGCAGTGTCACAATGGTCCCTTGCTTCCATAGCTTTTACGTTGTAACAATGGACTCCTTGCTTCTATGAGCTAGCCTGCTTTTTGCAGAGGTGTCTTTGGTTCCAACAAGGCCCCGCTGTGTCTCAGTGCACCCTGGCTTCCATGCGGATCTGGAGTATCACAAAGGCTCCTTGGTTCCACCAGGTCCTGCTGTGTCACAATGGGTCCTGTGGTCCCTGAGGCCCTCCAAAGTCATTGTGGAGGCTTGCTTCCATGAGGTTCCATTATGTGCCAGTGGTCATCTTGGTTCCAGGAGTTTCCTTAGTGTCACAATGCTCTCCATGCTTCCATTAGGCCCTGCTTTGCCACAATGGTCCCCTTGTTTCCATGAGGCCCCGCTGTGTCACAATGGACCTATGGTTCCATGATGTTGCGTGGTGTCACCGTGCTCTTCTTGAATCCGCCGTGTAACCATGGACCATTGGTTCCATGCAGCCGTGTCACAATGGGCTCCTTGATTCCATGATTCCCCACGGTGTCACAATGGAGCCTTGTTTCTAGGAGGTTCTGTACTGTCACAATTGCCTCCTTGATGCCATCAGCCCCTGCAGTGTCACAATGGCTCCTTGGTTCCATGAGGAACACAATAGCTTGGCATAAGCATTGAGCAACAGCTGCTGAACACACCTGGCAACATCTGCTTGCATCAAAAGAGGGCTTCAAGCTGACAATGGCACCAGCAGCTTCCATCTGCAACAGAGACCCAGGAAAGGACAGGCTGTGCCGGTTTGGACAAATTTGGAGGAAAATATCCTCTGATAGAAGGCAGGTTACACCCAGCCCTCCCCCACCAGGTTTTTGGAAAAAAGAACTTTCCTGGGAAGAAAGTGAAAGAGATAAAAACTATTTTTTTAACAAACACACAGGAAAAGGATAACAATGCTAAATATTAAAACCTCTCGCTGTGCAGAGAAAGCTGGGATAATTTGAGAGTCCTTCCGTGTTTCGGTGGGGTCTCCTGAAACATCCATAGACAGCGAGGCCCGTGCAAAGAAACAGGGAGCGATTCTTGAGAGAAGTTTCAGAGCTCTTTCTTCTCCAGCCACATGGGCGGGGCACTGCCAAAGAACTGAGCAATCACGGCACAACCAGGGCCCTCCTCGCACAAGGCAACACAAAATAAGCAGTGCTGAACAGGGTTAGGGCACATGTGAGCAGGGAGCAGGGAGACCCCGTGCCCAGGCCATGCCTCTACCCCAGGGTCCCCTCTCCCATGACCGCATGGCAGGGGGGAGGAACCCCAACACTTCCGTAGGTGTAGTCTCTCTCCTCCTCCTTGCAGCTGGCTCATGGGCCCACATTCAGGGCCCCCACCTCGGGAGAAAATTCTCCCAATGTGCTCTGATGTTGAAAGAGTCAAGAAGAGAAGAAGGGAAAAAAAACCCCCCGAAGTCCCAGGAAAACAAAGTTCAACTCTCCATCTCCCCCCAGAGAAAAGGAGCTGAAAACTGGCTAAAAAGAAACAAAGTTGCTTCCCTCTGCTCTTGCTGCAAGCAGGATGCAGAGGAGTGTGTATGTGTGTCCTTGAACAAACGCTCTGAGAAGTTTGTCCGGTTTTTTTTCCTCTCCCCCCTCTCAGGCTCAGTTGAAAGGCACAGAAACGCACAAAGTTCACTTCTGGGCATAGAGCAGCAATAGGGGATACACATGATAAAGTCACCCCAAGACACAGGGACAGAGAATTCAGTGGAAAGACTCCGAGAATTCTGCTCCCAGAGATCATTCATTCCTGCTCACACTGACCCTTGTAGAAAGGGGACATCGTTCCCGGCAGCCTGTACTGAGCATGTGGCTCCTGAGTGGGGTTTGTTGTTTAGGAAACCTGCTCAGGCTTTTCCATTCTTTCCTTGCAAACAGGAAAACTTCTCCTGGGGCTGTGTGCAGGCAGAGCCCTGAGGAGAGCAGGTGGCACATGGTGCGCTGGGCTGGGACAGCCAGCTGCAGAGCTCAAGGGAAGAAGCCCAAAGTGTCACAATGGCTCCTTGCCTTCCCATGCAACACCTGGGTCACAATGGTCTCCTTGATTCCATGAGGCCCCACTGTGTCACAATGGCTCCTTGGTTCCATCAGGTTCCGCAGTGTCACCATGGTCTCCTTTGATCCGCACTGTCATCATGGACAATTGGTTCCATGAGGCCCCGCAGTGTCACAATGGTCCCTTGCTTCCATAGCTTTTACGTTGTAACAATGGACTCCTTGCTTCTATGAGCTAGCCTGCTTTTTGCAGAGGTGTCTTTGGTTCCAACAAGGCCCCGCTGTGTCTCAGTGCACCCTGGCTTCCATGCGGATGTGGAGTATCACAAAGGCTCCTTGGTTCCACCAGGTCCTGCTGTGTCACAATGGGTCCTGTGGTCCCTGAGGCCCTCCAAAGTCATCGTGGAGGCTTGCTTCCATGAGGTTCCATTATGTGCCAGTGGTCATCTTGGTTCCAGGAGTTTCCTTAGTGTCACAATGCTCTCCATGTTTCCATGATTCCCCACAATGTCACAATGCTCTCCAGGCTTCCATTAGGCCCTGCTTTGCCACAATGGTCCCCTTGTTTCCATGCGGCCCCGCTGTGTCGCAATGGACGTACGGTTCCATGATGTTGCGTGGTGTCACCGTGCTCTTCTTGAATCCGCCGTGTAACCATGGACCATTGGTTCCATGCGGCCTGGCCGTGTCACAATGGGCTCCGTGATTCCATGATTCCCCACGGTGTCACAATGGAGCCTTGTTTCTAGGAGGTTCTGTACTGTCACAATTGCCTCCTTGATGCCATCAGCCCCTGCAGTGTCACAATGGCTCCTTGGTTCCATGAGGAACACAATAGCTTGGCATAAGCATTGAGCAACAGCTGCTGAACACACCTGGCAACATCTGCTTGCATCAAAAGAGGGCTTCAAGCTGACAATGGCACCAGCAGCTTCCATCTGCAACAGAGACCCAGGGAAAGGACAGGCTGTGCCGGTTTGGACAAATGTGGAGGAAAATATCCTCTGATAGAAGGCAGGTTACACCCAGCCCTCCCCCACCAGCTTTGGGAAAAAAGAATTTTCTGGGAAGAAAGTGAAAGAGATAAAAACTACTTTTTTAACAAACACACAGGAAAAGGATAACAATGCTAAATATTAAAAGCTCTCGCTGTGCAGAGAAAGCTGGGATAATTTGAGAGTCCTTCTGTGTTTCGGTGGGGTCTCCTGAAACATCCATAGACAGCGAGGCCCGTGCAAAGAAACAGGGAGCCATTCTTGAGAGAAGTTTCAGAGCTCTTTCTTCTCCAGCCACATGGGCGGGGCACTGCCAAAGAACTGAGCAATCACGGCACAACCAGGGCCCTCCTGGCACAGGGCAACACAAAATAAGCAGTGCTGAACAGGATTAGGGCACATGTGAGCAGGGAGCAGGGAGACCCCGTGCCCAGGCCATGCCTCTACCCCAGGGTCCCCTCTCCCATGACCTCATGGCAGGGGGGAGGAACCCCAACACTTCCGTAGGTGTAGTCTCTCTCCTCCTCCTTGCAGCTGGCTCATGGGCCCACATTCAGGGCCCCCACCTCGGGAGAAAATTCTCCCAATGTGGTCTGATGTTGAAAGAGTCAAGAAGAGAAGAAGGGAAAAAAACCCCCGAAGTCCCAGGAAAACAAAGTTCAACTCTCCATCTCCCCCCAGAGAAAAGGAGCTGAAAACTGGCTAAAAAGAAACAAAGTTGCTTCCTCTGCTCTTGCTGCAAGCAGGATGCAGAGGAGTGTGTATGTGTGTCCTTGAACAAACGCTCTGAGAAGTTTGTCTGGCTTTTTTTTCCTCTCCCCCCTCTCAGGCTCAGTTGAAAGGCACAGAAATGCACAAAGTTCACTTCTGGGCATAGAGCAGCAATAGGGGATACACATGATAAAGTCACCCCAAGACACAGGGACAGAGAATTCAGTGGAAAGACTCCGAGAATTCTGCTCCCAGAGATCATTCATTCCTGCTCACACTGACCCTTGTAGAAAGGGGACATCGTTCCAGGCAGCCTGTACTGAGCATGTGGCTCCTGAGTGGGGTTTGTTGTTTAGGAAACCTGCTCAGGCTTTTCCATTCTTTCCTTGCAAACAGGAAAACTTCTCCTGGGGCTGTGTGCAGGCAGAGCCCTGAGGAGAGCAGGTGGCACATGGTGCGCTGGGCTGGGACAGCCAGCTGCAGAGCTCAAGGGAAGAAGCCCAAAGTGTCACAATGGCTCCTTGCCTTCCCATGCAACACCTGGGTCACAATGGTCTCCTTGATTCCATGAGGCCCCACTGTGTCACAATGGCTCCTTGGTTCCATCAGGTTCCGCAGTGTCACCATGGTCTCCTTTGATCCGCACTGTCATCATGGACAATTGGTTCCATGAGGCCCCGCAGTGTCACAATGGTCCCTTGCTTCCATAGCTTTTACGTTGTAACAATGGACTCCTTGCTTCTATGAGCTAGCCTGCTTTTTGCAGAGGTGTCTTTGGTTCCAACAAGGCCCCGCTGTGTCTCAGTGCACCCTGGCTTCCATGCGGATCTGGAGTATCACAAAGGCTCCTTGGTTCCACCAGGTCCTGCTGTGTCACAATGGGTCCTGTGGTCCCTGAGGCCCTCCAAAGTCATTGTGGAGGCTTGCTTCCATGAGGTTCCATTATGTGCCAGTGGTCATCTTGGTTCCAGGAGTTTCCTTAGTGTCACAATGCTCTCCATGCTTCCATTAGGCCCTGCTTTGCCACAATGGTCCCCTTGTTTCCATGAGGCCCCGCTGTGTCACAATGGACCTATGGTTCCATGATGTTGCGTGGTGTCACCGTGCTCTTCTTGAATCCGCCGTGTAACCATGGACCATTGGTTCCATGCAGCCGTGTCACAATGGGCTCCTTGATTCCATGATTCCCCACGGTGTCACAATGGAGCCTTGTTTCTAGGAGGTTCTGTACTGTCACAATTGCCTCCTTGATGCCATCAGCCCCTGCAGTGTCACAATGGCTCCTTGGTTCCATGAGGAACACAATAGCTTGGCATAAGCATTGAGCAACAGCTGCTGAACACACCTGGCAACATCTGCTTGCATCAAAAGAGGGCTTCAAGCTGACAATGGCACCAGCAGCTTCCATCTGCAACAGAGACCCAGGAAAGGACAGGCTGTGCCGGTTTGGACAAATTTGGAGGAAAATATCCTCTGATAGAAGGCAGGTTACACCCAGCCCTCCCCCACCAGGTTTTTGGAAAAAAGAACTTTCCTGGGAAGAAAGTGAAAGAGATAAAAACTATTTTTTTAACAAACACACAGGAAAAGGATAGCAATGCTAAATATTAAAAGCTCTCGCTGTGCAGAGAAAGCTGGGATAATTTGAGAGTCCTTCCGTGTTTCGCTGGGGTCTCCTGAAACATCCATAGACAGCGAGGCCCGTGCAAAGAAACAGGGAGCGATTCTTGAGAGAAGTTTCAGAGCTCTTTCTTCTCCAGCCACATGGGCGGGGCACTGCCAAAGAACTGAGCAATCACAGCACAACCAGCGCCCTCCTCACACAGGGCAACACAAAATAAGCAGTGCTGAACAGGGTTAGGGCACATGTGAGCAGGGAGCAGGGAGACCCCGTGCCCAGGCCATGCCTCTACCCCAGGGTCCCCTCTCCCATGACCTCATGGCAGGGGGGAGGAACCCCAACACTTCCGTAGGTGCAGTCTCTCTCCTCCTCCTTGCAGCTGGCTCATGGGCCCACATTCAGGGCCCCCACCTCGGGAGAAAATTCTCCCAATGTGCTCTGATGTTGAAAGAGTCAAGAAGAGAAGAAGGGAAAAAAACCCCCGAAGTCCCAGGAAAACAAAGTTCAACTCTCCATCTCCCCCCAGAGAAAAGGAGCTGAAAACTGGCTAAAAAGAAACAAAGTTGCTTCCCTCTGCTCTTGCTGCAAGCAGGATGCAGAGGAGTGTGTATGTGTGTCCTTGAACAAACGCTCTGAGAAGTTTGTCCGGTTTTTTTTCCTCTCCCCCCTCTCAGGCTCAGTTGAAAGGCACAGAAATGCATAAAGTTCACTTCTGGGCATAGAGCAGCAATAGGGGATACACATGATAAAGTCACCCCAAGACACAGGGAGAGAGAATTCAGTGGAAAGACTCCGAGAATTCTGCTCCCAGAGATCATTCCTGCTCACACTGACCCTTGTAGAAAGGGGACATCGTTCCAGGCAGCCTGTACTGAGCATGTGGCTCCTGAGTGGGGTTTGTTGTTTAGGAAACCTGCTCCGGCTTTTCCATTCTTTCCTTGCAAACAGGAAAACTTCTCCTGGGGCTGTGTGCAGGCAGAGCCCTGAGGAGAGCAGGTGGCACATGGTGCGCTGGGCTGGGACAGCCAGCTGCAGAGCTCAAGGGAAGAAGCCCAAAGTGTCACAATGGCTCCTTGCCTTCCCATGCAACACCTGGGTCACAATGGTCTCCTTGATTCCATGAGGCCCCACTGTGTCACAATGGCTCCTTGGTTCCATCAGGTTCCGCAGTGTCACCATGGTCTCCTTTGATCCGCACTGTCATCATGGACAATTGGTTCCATGAGGCCCCGCAGTGTCACAATGGTCCCTTGGTTGCATAGCTTTTACGTTGTAACAAAGGACTCCTTGCTTCTATGAGCTAGCCTGCTTTTTGCAGAGGTGTCTTTGGTTCCAACAAGGCCCCGCTGTGTCTCAGTGCACCCTGGCTTCCATGTGGATCTGGAGTATCACAAAGGCTCCTTGGTTCCACCAGGTCCTGCTGTGTCACAATGGGTCCTGTGGTCCCTGAGGCCCTCCAAAACCATCGTGGAGGCTTGCTTCCATGAGGTTCCATTATGTGCCAGTGGTCATCTTGGTTCCAGGAGTTTCCTTAGTGTCACAATGCTCTCCATGCTTCCATTCGGCCCTGCTTTGCCACAATGGTCCCCTTGTTTCCATGAGGCCCCGCTGTGTCACAATGGACCTATGGTTCCGTGATGTTGCGTGGTGTCACCGTGCTCTTCTTGAATCCGCCGTGTAACCATGGACCATTGGTTCCATGCAGCCGTGTCACAATGGGCTCCTTGATTCCATGATTCCCCACGGTGTCACAATGGAGCCTTGTTTCTAGGAGGTTCTGTACTGTCACAATTGCCTCCTTGATGCCATCAGCCCCTGCAGTGTCACAATGGCTCCTTGGTTCCATGAGGAACACAATAGCTTGGCATAAGCATTGAGCAACAGCTGCTGAACACACCTGCCAACATCTGCTTGCATCAAAAGAGGGCTTCAAGCTGACAATGGCACCAGCAGCTTCCATCTGCAACAGACACCCAGGGAAAGGACAGGCTGTGCCGGTTTGGACAAATGTGGAGGAAAATATCCTCTGATAGAAGGCAGGTTACACCCAGCCCTCCCCCACCAGCTTCGGGAAAAAAGAATTTTCTGGGAAGAAAGTGAAAGAGATAAAAACTACTTTTTTAACAAACACACAGGAAAAGGATAACAATGCTAAATATTAAAAGCTCTCGCTGTGCAGAGAAAGCTGGGATAATTTGAGAGTCCTTCCGTGTTTCGGTGGGGTCTCCTGAAACATCCATAGACAGCGAGGCCCGTGCAAAGAAACAGGGAGCGATTCTTGAGAGAAGTTTCAGAGCTCTTTCTTCTCCAGCCACATGGGCGGGGCACTGCCAAAGAACTGAGCAATCACGGCACAACCAGGGCCCTCCTCGCACAAGGCAACACAAAATAAGCAGTGCTGAACAGGGTTAGGGCACATGTGAGCTGGGAGCAGGGAGACCCCGTGCCCAGGCCATGCCTCTACCCCAGGGTCCCCTCTCCCATGACCTCATGGCAGGGGGGAGGAACCCCAACACTTCCGTAGGTGTAGTCTCTCTCCTCCTCCTTGCAGCTGGCTCATGGGCCCACATTCAGGGCCCCCACCTCGGGAGAAAATTCTCCCAATGTGCTCTGATGTTGAAAGAGTCAAGAAGAGAAGAAGGGAAAAAAACCCCCCGAAGTCCCAGGAAAACAAAGTTCAACTCTCCATCTCCCCCCAGAGAAAAGGAGCTGAAAACTGGCTAAAAAGAAACAAAGTTGCTTCCCTCTGCTCTTGCTGCAAGCAGGATGCAGAGGAGTGTGTATGTGTGTCCTTGAACAAACGCTCTGAGAAGTTTGTCCGGTTTTTTTTCCTCTCCCCCCTCTCAGGCTCAGTTGAAAGGCACAGAAACGCACAAAGTTCACTTCTGGGCATAGAGCAGCAATAGGGGATACACATGATAAAGTCACCCCAAGACACAGGGACAGAGAATTCAGTGGAAAGACTCCGAGAATTCTGCTCCCAGAGATCATTCATTCCTGCTCACACTGACCCTTGCAGAAAGGGGACATCGTTCCCGGCAGCCTGTACTGAGCATGTGGCTCCTGAGTGGGGTTTGTTGTTTAGGAAACCTGCTCAGGCTTTTCCATTCTTTCCTTGCAAACAGGAAAACTTCTCCTGGGGCTGTGTGCAGGCAGAGCCCTGAGGAGAGCAGGTGGCACATGGTGCGCTGGGCTGGGACAGCCAGCTGCAGAGCTCAAGGGAAGAAGCCCAAAGTGTCACAATGGCTCCTTGCCTTCCCATGCAACACCTGGGTCACAATGGTCTCCTTGATTCCATGAGGCCCCACTGTGTCACAATGGCTCCTTGGTTCCATCAGGTTCCGCAGTGTCACCATGGTCTCCTTTGATCCGCACTGTCATCATGGACAATTGGTTCCATGAGGCCCCGCAGTGTCACAATGGTCCCTTGCTTCCATAGCTTTTACGTTGTAACAATGGACTCCTTGCTTCTATGAGCTAGCCTGCTTTTTGCAGAGGTGTCTTTGGTTCCAACAAGGCCCCGCTGTGTCTCAGTGCACCCTGGCTTCCATGTGGATCTGGAGTATCACAAAGGCTCCTTGGTTCCACCAGGTCCTGCTGTGTCACAATGGGTCCTGTGGTCCCTGAGGCCCTCCAAAGTCATCATGGATGCTTGCTTCCATGAGGTTCCATTATGTGCCAGTGGTCATCTTGGTTCCAGGAGTTTCCTTAGTGTCACAATGCTCTCCATGTTTCCATGATTCCCCACAATGTCACAATGCTCTCCAGGCTTCCATTAGGCCCTGCTTTGCCACAATGGTCCCCTTGTTTCCATGCGGCCCCGCTGTGTCGCAATGGACGTACGGTTCCATGATGTTGCGTGGTGTCACCGTGCTCTTCTTGAATCCGCCGTGTAACCATGGACCATTGGTTCCATGCGGCCTGGCCGTGTCACAATGGGCTCCGTGATTCCATGATTCCCCACGGTGTCACAATGGAGCCTTGTTTCTAGGAGGTTCTGTACTGTCACAATTGCCTCCTTGATGCCATCAGCCCCTGCAGTGTCACAATGGCTCCTTGGTTCCATGAGGAACACAATAGCTTGGCATAAGCATTGAGCAACAGCTGCTGAACACACCTGGCAACATCTGCTTGCATCAAAAGAGGGCTTCAAGCTGACAATGGCACCAGCAGCTTCCATCTGCAACAGACACCCAGGGAAAGGACAGGCTGTGCCGGTTTGGACAAATGTGGAGGAAAATATCCTCTGATAGAAGGCAGGTTACACCCAGCCCTCCCCCACCAGCTTCGGGAAAAAAGAATTTTCTGGGAAGAAAGTGAAAGAGATAAAAACTACTTTTTTAACAAACACACAGGAAAAGGATAACAATGCTAAATATTAAAAGCTCTCGCTGTGCAGAGAAAGCTGGGATAATTTGAGAGTCCTTCTGTGTTTCGGTGGGGTCTCCTGAAACATCCATAGACAGCGAGGCCCGTGCAAAGAAACAGGGAGCGATTCTTGAGAGAAGTTTCAGAGCTCTTTCTTCTCCAGCCACATGGGCGGGGCACTGCCAAAGAACTGAGCAATCACGGCACAACCAGGGCCCTCCTGGCACAGGGCAACACAAAATAAGCAGTGCTGAACAGGATTAGGGCACATGTGAGCAGGGAGCAGGGAGACCCCGTGCCCAGGCCATGCCTCTACCCCAGGGTCCCCTCTCCCATGACCTCATGGCAGGGGGGAGGAACCCCAACACTTCCGTAGGTGTAGTCTCTCTCCTCCTCCTTGCAGCTGGCTCATGGGCCCACATTCAGGGCCCCCACCTCGGGAGAAAATTCTCCCAATGTGGTCTGATGTTGAAAGAGTCAAGAAGAGAAGAAGGGAAAAAAACCCCCGAAGTCCCAGGAAAACAAAGTTCAACTCTCCATCTCCCCCCAGAGAAAAGGAGCTGAAAACTGGCTAAAAAGAAACAAAGTTGCTTCCTCTGCTCTTGCTGCAAGCAGGATGCAGAGGAGTGTGTATGTGTGTCCTTGAACAAACGCTCTGAGAAGTTTGTCTGGCTTTTTTTTCCTCTCCCCCCTCTCAGGCTCAGTTGAAAGGCACAGAAATGCACAAAGTTCACTTCTGGGCATAGAGCAGCAATAGGGGATACACATGATAAAGTCACCCCAAGACACAGGGACAGAGAATTCAGTGGAAAGACTCCGAGAATTCTGCTCCCAGAGATCATTCATTCCTGCTCACACTGACCCTTGTAGAAAGGGGACATCGTTCCAGGCAGCCTGTACTGAGCATGTGGCTCCTGAGTGGGGTTTGTTGTTTAGGAAACCTGCTCAGGCTTTTCCATTCTTTCCTTGCAAACAGGAAAACTTCTCCTGGGGCTGTGTGCAGGCAGAGCCCTGAGGAGAGCAGGTGGCACATGGTGCGCTGGGCTGGGACAGCCAGCTGCAGAGCTCAAGGGAAGAAGCCCAAAGTGTCACAATGGCTCCTTGCCTTCCCATGCAACACCTGGGTCACAATGGTCTCCTTGATTCCATGAGGCCCCACTGTGTCACAATGGCTCCTTGGTTCCATCAGGTTCCGCAGTGTCACCATGGTCTCCTTTGATCCGCACTGTCATCATGGACAATTGGCTCCATGAGGCCCCGCAGTGTCACAATGGTCCCTTGCTTCCATAGCTTTTACGTTGTAACAATGGACTCCTTGCTTCTATGAGCTAGCCTGCTTTTTGCAGAGGTGTCTTTGGTTCCAACAAGGCCCCGCTGTGTCTCAGTGCACCCTGGCTTCCATGCGGATCTGGAGTATCACAAAGGCTCCTTGGTTCCACCAGGTCCTGCTGTGTCACAATGGGTCCTGTGGTCCCTGAGGCCCTCCAAAGTCATTGTGGAGGCTTGCTTCCATGAGGTTCCATTATGTGCCAGTGGTCATCTTGGTTCCAGGAGTTTCCTTAGTGTCACAATGCTCTCCATGCTTCCATTAGGCCCTGCTTTGCCACAATGGTCCCCTTGTTTCCATGAGGCCCCGCTGTGTCACAATGGACCTATGGTTCCATGATGTTGCGTGGTGTCACCGTGCTCTTCTTGAATCCGCCGTGTAACCATGGACCATTGGTTCCATGCAGCCGTGTCACAATGGGCTCCTTGATTCCATGATTCCCCACGGTGTCACAATGGAGCCTTGTTTCTAGGAGGTTCTGTACTGTCACAATTGCCTCCTTGATGCCATCAGCCCCTGCAGTGTCACAATGGCTCCTTGGTTCCATGAGGAACACAATAGCTTGGCATAAGCATTGAGCAACAGCTGCTGAACACACCTGGCAACATCTGCTTGCATCAAAAGAGGGCTTCAAGCTGACAATGGCACCAGCAGCTTCCATCTGCAACAGAGACCCAGGAAAGGACAGGCTGTGCCGGTTTGGACAAATGTGGAGGAAAATATCCTCTGATAGAAGGCAGGTTACACCCAGCCCTCCCCCACCAGGTTTTTGGAAAAAAGAACTTTCCTGGGAAGAAAGTGAAAGAGATAAAAACTATTTTTTTAACAAACACACAGGAAAAGGATAGCAATGCTAAATATTAAAAGCTCTCGCTGTGCAGAGAAAGCTGGGATAATTTGAGAGTCCTTCCGTGTTTCGCTGGGGTCTCCTGAAACATCCATAGACAGCGAGGCCCGTGCAAAGAAACAGGGAGCGATTCTTGAGAGAAGTTTCAGAGCTCTTTCTTCTCCAGCCACATGGGCGGGGCACTGCCAAAGAACTGAGCAATCACAGCACAACCAGCGCCCTCCTCACACAGGGCAACACAAAATAAGCAGTGCTGAACAGGGTTAGGGCACATGTGAGCAGGGAGCAGGGAGACCCCGTGCCCAGGCCATGCCTCTACCCCAGGGTCCCCTCTCCCATGACCTCATGGCAGGGGGGAGGAACCCCAACACTTCCGTAGGTGCAGTCTCTCTCCTCCTCCTTGCAGCTGGCTCATGGGCCCACATTCAGGGCCCCCACCTCGGGAGAAAATTCTCCCAATGTGCTCTGATGTTGAAAGAGTCAAGAAGAGAAGAAGGGAAAAAAACCCCCGAAGTCCCAGGAAAACAAAGTTCAACTCTCCATCTCCCCCCAGAGAAAAGGAGCTGAAAACTGGCTAAAAAGAAACAAAGTTGCTTCCCTCTGCTCTTGCTGCAAGCAGGATGCAGAGGAGTGTGTATGTGTGTCCTTGAACAAACGCTCTGAGAAGTTTGTCCGGTTTTTTTTCCTCTCCCCCCTCTCAGGCTCAGTTGAAAGGCACAGAAATGCACAAAGTTCACTTCTGGGCATAGAGCAGCAATAGGGGATACACATGATAAAGTCACCCCAAGACACAGGGAGAGAGAATTCAGTGGAAAGACTCCGAGAATTCTGCTCCCAGAGATCATTCCTGCTCACACTGACCCTTGTAGAAAGGGGACATCGTTCCAGGCAGCCTGTACTGAGCATGTGGCTCCTGAGTGGGGTTTGTTGTTTAGGAAACCTGCTCCGGCTTTTCCATTCTTTCCTTGCAAACAGGAAAACTTCTCCTGGGGCTGTGTGCAGGCAGAGCCCTGAGGAGAGCAGGTGGCACATGGTGCGCTGGGCTGGGACAGCCAGCTGCAGAGCTCAAGGGAAGAAGCCCAAAGTGTCACAATGGCTCCTTGCCTTCCCATGCAACACCTGGGTCACAATGGTCTCCTTGATTCCATGAGGCCCCACTGTGTCACAATGGCTCCTTGGTTCCATCAGGTTCCGCAGTGTCACCATGGTCTCCTTTGATCCGCACTGTCATCATGGACAATTGGTTCCATGAGGCCCCGCAGTGTCACAATGGTCCCTTGGTTGCATAGCTTTTACGTTGTAACAAAGGACTCCTTGCTTCTATGAGCTAGCCTGCTTTTTGCAGAGGTGTCTTTGGTTCCAACAAGGCCCCGCTGTGTCTCAGTGCACCCTGGCTTCCATGTGGATGTGGAGTATCACAAAGGCTCCTTGGTTCCACCAGGTCCTGCTGTGTCACAATGGGTCCTGTGGTCCCTGAGGCCCTCCAAAACCATCGTGGAGGCTTGCTTCCATGAGGTTCCATTATGTGCCAGTGGTCATCTTGGTTCCAGGAGTTTCCTTAGTGTCACAATGCTCTCCATGCTTCCATTAGGCCCTGCTTTGCCACAATGGTCCCCTTGTTTCCATGAGGCCCCGCTGTGTCACAATGGACCTATGGTTCCGTGATGTTGCGTGGTGTCACCGTGCTCTTCTTGAATCCGCCGTGTAACCATGGACCATTGGTTCCATGCAGCCGTGTCACAATGGGCTCCTTGATTCCATGATTCCCCACGGTGTCACAATGGAGCCTTGTTTCTAGGAGGTTCTGTACTGTCACAATTGCCTCCTTGATGCCATCAGCCCCTGCAGTGTCACAATGGCTCCTTGGTTCCATGAGGAACACAATAGCTTGGCATAAGCATTGAGCAACAGCTGCTGAACACACCTGCCAACATCTGCTTGCATCAAAAGAGGGCTTCAAGCTGACAATGGCACCAGCAGCTTCCATCTGCAACAGACACCCAGGGAAAGGACAGGCTGTGCCGGTTTGGACAAATGTGGAGGAAAATATCCTCTGATAGAAGGCAGGTTACACCCAGCCCTCCCCCACCAGCTTCGGGAAAAAAGAATTTTCTGGGAAGAAAGTGAAAGAGATAAAAACTACTTTTTTAACAAACACACAGGAAAAGGATAACAATGCTAAATATTAAAAGCTCTCGCTGTGCAGAGAAAGCTGGGATAATTTGAGAGTCCTTCTGTGTTTCGGTGGGGTCTCCTGAAACATCCATAGACAGCGAGGCCCGTGCAAAGAAACAGGGAGCCATTCTTGAGAGAAGTTTCAGAGCTCTTTCTTCTCCAGCCACATGGGCGGGGCACTGCCAAAGAACTGAGCAATCACAGCACAACCAGGGCCCTCCTGGCACAGGGCAACACAAAATAAGCAGTGCTGAACAGGATTAGGGCACATGTGAGCAGGGAGCAGGGAGACCCCGTGCCCAGGCCATGCCTCTACCCCAGGGTCCCCTCTCCCATGACCTCATGGCAGGGGGGAGGAACCCCAACACTTCCGTAGGTGCAGTCTCTCTCCTCCTCCTTGCAGCTGGCTCATGGGCCCACATTCAGGGCCCCCACCTCGGGAGAAAATTCTCCCAATGTGGTCTGATGTTGAAAGAGTCAAGAAGAGAAGAAGGGAAAAAAACCCCCGAAGTCCCAGGAAAACAAAGTTCAACTCTCCATCTCCCCCCAGAGAAAAGGAGCTGAAAACTGGCTAAAAAGAAACAAAGTTGCTTCCTCTGCTCTTGCTGCAAGCAGGATGCAGAGGAGTGTGTATGTGTGTCCTTGAACAAACGCTCTGAGAAGTTTGTCCGGTTTTTTTCCTCTCCCCCCTCTCAGGCTCAGTTGAAAGGCACAGAAATGCACAAAGTTCACTTCTGGGCATAGAGCAGCAATAGGGGATACACACGATAAAGTCACCCCAAGACACAGGGACAGAGAATTCAGTGGAAAGACTCCGAGAATTCTGCTCCCAGAGATCATTCATTCCTGCTCACACTGACCCTTGTAGAAAGGGGACATCGTTCCCGGCAGCCTGTACTGAGCATGTGGCTCCTGAGTGGGGTTTGTTGTTTAGGAAACCTGCTCCGGCTTTTCCATTCTTTCCTTGCAAACAGGAAAACTTCTCCTGGGGCTGTGTGCAGGCAGAGCCCTGAGGAGAGCAGGTGGCACATGGTGCGCTGGGCTGGGACAGCCAGCTGCAGAGCTCAAGGGAAGAAGCCCAAAGTGTCACAATGGCTCCTTGCCTTCCCATGCAACACCTGGGTCACAATGGTCTCCTTGATTCCATGAGGCCCCACTGTGTCACAATGGCTCCTTGGTTCCATCAGGTTCCGCAGTGTCACCATGGTCTCCTTTGATCCGCACTGTCATTATGGACAATTGGTTCCATGAGGCCCCGCAGTGTCACAATGGTCCCTTGCTTCCATAGCTTTGATGTTGTAAGAAAGGACTCCTTGCTTCTATGAGCTAGCCTGCTTTTTGCAGAGGTGTCTTTGGTTCCAACAAGGCCCCGCTGTGTCTCAGTGCACCCTGGCTTCCATGTGGATGTGGAGTATCACAAAGGCTCCTTGGTTCCACCAGGTCCTGCTGTGTCACAATGGGTCCTGTGGTCCCTGAGGCCCTCCAAAACCATCGTGGAGGCTTGCTTCCATGAGGTTCCATTATGTGCCAGTGGTCATCTTGGTTCCAGGAGTTTCCTTAGTGTCACAATGCCCTCCATGCTTCCATTAGGCCCTGCTTTGCCACAATGGTCCCCTTGTTTCCATGAGGCCCCGCTGTGTCACAATGGACCTATGGTTCCATGATGTTGCGTGGTGTCACCGTGCTCTTCTTGAATCCGCCGTGTAACCATGGACCATTGGTTCCATGCAGCCGTGTCACAATGGGCTCCTTGATTCCATGATTCCCCACGGTGTCACAATGGAGCCTTGTTTCTAGGAGGTTCTGTACTGTCACAATTGCCTCCTTGATGCCATCAGCCCCTGCAGTGTCACAATGGCTCCTTGGTTCCATGAGGAACACAAGAGCTTGGCATAAGCATTGAGCAACAGCTGCTGAACACACCTGGCAACATCTGCTTGCATCAAAAGAGGGCTTCAAGCTGACAATGGCACCAGCAGCTTCCATCTGCAACAGAGACCCAGGAAAGGACAGGCTGTGCCGGTTTGGACAAATGTGGAGGAAAATATCCTCTGATAGAAGGCAGGTTACACCCAGCCCTCCCCCACCAGGTTTTTGGAAAAAAGAACTTTCCTGGGAAGAAAGTGAAAGAGATAAAAACTATTTTTTTAACAAACACACAGGAAAAGGATAACAATGCTAAATATTAAAACCTCTCGCTGTGCAGAGAAAGCTGGGATAATTTGAGAGTCCTTCCGTGTTTCGCTGGGGTCTCCTGAAACATCCATAGACAGCGAGGCCCGTGCAAAGAAACAGGGAGCGATTCTTGAGAGAAGTTGCAGAGCTCTTTCTTCTCCAGCCACATGGGCGGGGCACTGCCAAAGAACTGAGCAATCACGGAACAACCAGGGCCCTCCTCGCACAAGGCAACACAAAATAAGCAGTGCTGAACAGGATTAGGGCACATGTGAGCAGGGAGCAGGGAGACCCCCGTGCCCAGGCCATGCCTCTACCCCAGGGTCCCCTCTCCCATGACCGCATGGCAGGGGGGAGGAACCCCAACACTTCCGTAGGTGTAGTCTCTCTCCTCCTCCTTGCAGCTGGCTCATGGGCCCACATTCAGGGCCCCCACCTCGGGAGAAAATTCTCCCAATGTGCTCTGATGTTGAAAGAGTCAAGAAGAGAAGAAGGGAAAAAAACCCCCCGAAGTCCTAGGAAAACAAAGTTCAACTCTCCATCTCCCCCCAGAGAAAAGGAGCTGAAAACTGGCTAAAAAGAAACAAAGTTGCTTCCCTCTGCTCTTGCTGCAAGCAGGATGCAGAGGAGTGTGTATGTGTGTCCTTGAACAAACGCTCTGAGAAGTTTGTCCGGTTTTTTTTCCTCTGCCCCCTCTCAGGCTCAGTTGAAAGGCACAGAAACGCACAAAGTTCACTTCTGGGCATAGAGCAGCAATAGGGGATACACATGATAAAGTCACCCCAAGACACAGGGACAGAGAATTCAGTGGAAAGACTCCGAGAATTCTGCTCCCAGAGATCATTCATTCCTGCTCACACTGACCCTTGTAGAAAGGGGACATCGTTCCAGGCAGCCTGTACTGAGCATGTGGCTCCTGAGTGGGGTTTGTTGTTTAGGAAACCTGCTCAGGCTTTTCCATTCTTTCCTTGCAAACAGGAAAACTTCTCCTGGGGCTGTGTGCAGGCAGAGCCCTGAGGAGAGCAGGTGGCACATGGTGCGCTGGGCTGGGACAGCCAGCTGCAGAGCTCAAGGGAAGAAGCCCAAAGTGTCACAATGGCTCCTTGCCTTCCCATGCAACACCTGGGTCACAATGGTCTCCTTGATTCCATGAGGCCCCACTGTGTCACAATGGCTCCTTGGTTCCATCAGGTTCCGCAGTGTCACCATGGTCTCCTTTGATCCGCACTGTCATCATGGACAATTGGTTCCATGAGGCCCCGCAGTGTCACAATGGTCCCTTGCTTCCATAGCTTTTACGTTGTAACAATGGACTCCTTGCTTCTATGAGCTAGCCTGCTTTTTGCAGAGGTGTCTTTGGTTCCAACAAGGCCCCGCTGTGTCTCAGTGCACCCTGGCTTCCATGCGGATGTGGAGTATCACAAAGGCTCCTTGGTTCCACCAGGTCCTGCTGTGTCACAATGGGTCCTGTGGTCCCTGAGGCCCTCCAAAGTCATCATGGATGCTTGCTTCCATGAGGTTCCATTATGTGCCAGTGGTCATCTTGGTTCCAGGAGTTTCCTTAGTGTCACAATGCTCTCCATGTTTCCATGATTCCCCACAATGTCACAATGCTCTCCAGGCTTCCATTAGGCCCTGCTTTGCCACAATGGTCCCCTTGTTTCCATGAGGCCCCGCTGTGTCACAATGGACCTATGGTTCCATGATGTTGCGTGGTGTCACCGTGCTCTTCTTGAATCCGCCGTGTAACCATGGACCATTGGTTCCATGCGGCCTGGCCGTGTCACAATGGGCTCCGTGATTCCATGATTCCCCACGGTGTCACAATGGAGCCTTGTTTCTAGGAGGTTCTGTACTGTCACAATTGCCTCCTTGATGCCATCAGCCCCTGCAGTGTCACAATGGCTCCTTGGTTCCATGAGGAACACAATAGCTTGGCATAAGCATTGAGCAACAGCTGCTGAACACACCTGGCAACATCTGCTTGCATCAAAAGAGGGCTTCAAGCTGACAATGGCACCAGCAGCTTCCATCTGCAACAGAGACCCAGGAAAGGACAGGCTGTGCCGGTTTGGACAAATGTGGAGGAAAATATCCTCTGATAGAAGGCAGGTTACACCCAGCCCTCCCCCACCAGGTTTTTGGAAAAAAGAACTTTCCTGGGAAGAAAGTGAAAGAGATAAAAACTATTTTTTTAACAAACACACAGGAAAAGGATAGCAATGCTAAATATTAAAAGCTCTCGCTGTGCAGAGAAAGCTGGGATAATTTGAGAGTCCTTCCGTGTTTCGCTGGGGTCTCCTGAAACATCCATAGACAGCGAGGCCCGTGCAAAGAAACAGGGAGCGATTCTTGAGAGAAGTTTCAGAGCTCTTTCTTCTCCAGCCACATGGGCGGGGCACTGCCAAAGAACTGAGCAATCACAGTACAACCAGGGCCCTCCTCGCACAGGGCAACACAAAATAAGCAGTGCTGAACAGGGTTAGGGCACATGTGAGCAGGGAGCAGGGAGACCCCGTGCCCAGGCCATGCCTCTACCCCAGGGTCCCCTCTCCCATGACCTCATGGCAGGGGGGAGGAACCCCAACACTTCCGTAGGTGTAGCCTCTCTCCTCCTCCTTGCAGCTGGCTCATGGGCCCACATTCAGGGCCCCCACCTCGGGAGAAAATTCTCCCAATGTGGTCTGATGTTGAAAGAGTCAAGAAGAGAAGAAGGGAAAAAAAACCCCCGAAGTCCCAGGAAAACAAAGTTCAACTCTCCATCTCCCCCCAGAGAAAAGGAGCTGAAAACTGGCTAAAAAGAAACAAAGTTGCTTCCTCTGCTCTTGCTGCAAGCAGGATGCAGAGGAGTGTGTATGTGTGTCCTTGAACAAACGCTCTGAGAAGTTTGTCCGGTTTTTTTTCCTCTCCCCCCTCTCAGGCTCAGTTGAAAGGCACAGAAATGCACAAAGTTCACTTCTGGGCATAGAGCAGCAATAGGGGATACACATGATAAAGTCACCCCAAGACACAGGGACAGAGAATTCAGTGGAAAGACTCCGAGAATTCTGCTCCCAGAGATCATTCCTGCTCACACTGACCCTTGTAGAAAGGGGACATCGTTCCAGGCAGCCTGTACTGAGCATTTGGCTCCTGAGTGGGGTTTGTTGTTTAGGAAACCTGCTCAGGCTTTTCCATTCTTTCCTTGCAAACAGGAAAAGTTCTCCTGGGGCTGTGTGCAGGCAGAGCCCTGAGGAGAGCAGGTGGCACATGGTGCGCTGGGCTGGGACAGCCAGCTGCAGAGCTCAAGGGAAGAAGCCCAAAGTGTCACAATGGCTCCTTGCCTTCCCATGCAACACCTGGGTCACAATGGTCTCCTTGATTCCATGAGGCCCCACTGTGTCACAATGGCTCCTTGGTTCCATCAGGTTCCGCAGTGTCACCGTGGTCTCCTTTGATCCGCACTGTCATCATGGACAATTGGTTCCATGAGGCCCCGCAGTGTCACAATGGTCCCTTGGTTGCATAGCTTTTACGTTGTAACAATGGACTCCTTGCTTCTATGAGCTAGCCTGCTTTTTGCAGAGGTGTCTTTGGTTCCAACAAGGCCCCGCTGTGTCTCAGTGCACCCTGGCTTCCATGTGGATCTGGAGTATCACAAAGGCTCCTTGGTTCCACCAGGTCCTGCTGTGTCACAATGGGTCCTGTGGTCCCTGAGGCCCTCCAAAGTCATTGTGGAGGCTTGCTTCCATGAGGTTCCATTATGTGCCAGTGGTCATCTTGGTTCCAGGAGTTTCCTTAGTGTCACAATGCTCTCCATGCTTCCATTAGGCCCTGCTTTGCCACAATGGTCCCCTTGTTTCCATGAGGCCCCGCTGTGTCACAATGGACGCATGGTTCCATGATGTTGCGTGGTGTCACCGTGCTCTTCTTGAATCCGCCGTGTAACCATGGACCATTGGTTCCATGCAGCCGTGTCACAATGGGCTCCTTGATTCCATGATTCCCCACGGTGTCACAATGGAGCCTTGTTTCTAGGAGGTTCTGTACTGTCACAATTGCCTCCTTGATGCCATCAGCCCCTGCAGTGTCACAATGGCTCCTTGGTTCCATGAGGAACACAATAGCTTGGCATAAGCATTGAGCAACAGCTGCTGAACACACCTGGCAACATCTGCTTGCATCAAAAGAGGGCTTCAAGCTGACAATGGCACCAGCAGCTTCCATCTGCAACAGAGACCCAGGAAAGGACAGGCTGTGCCGGTTTGGACAAATTTGGAGGAAAATATCCTCTGATAGAAGGCAGGTTACACCCAGCCCTCCCCCACCAGGTTTTTGGAAAAAAGAACTTTCCTGGGAAGAAAGTGAAAGAGATAAAAACTATTTTTTTAACAAACACACAGGAAAAGGATAAC
Organism: Aphelocoma coerulescens; assembly: GCF_041296385.1. Lineage (NCBI taxonomy): Eukaryota > Metazoa > Chordata > Aves > Passeriformes > Corvidae > Aphelocoma > Aphelocoma coerulescens. The sequence continues at coordinate 1,723,989 of NW_027184058.1, read as the reverse complement.
AATGCTAAATATTAAAACCTCTCGCTGTGCAGAGAAAGCTGGGATAATTTGAGAGTCCTTCCATGTTTCGGTGGGGTCTCCTGAAACATCCATAGACAGCGAGGCCCGTGCAAAGAAACAGGGAGCGATTCTTGAGAGAAGTTTCAGAGCTCTTTCTTCTCCAGCCACATGGGCGGGGCACTGCCAAAGAACTGAGCAATCACGGAACAACCAGGGCCCTCCTCGCACAAGGCAACACAAAATAAGCAGTGCTGAACAGGATTAGGGCACATGTGAGCAGGGAGCAGGGAGACCCCGTGCCCAGGCCATGCCTCTACCCCAGGGTCCCCTCTCCCATGACCTCATGGCAGGGGGGAGGAACCCCAACACTTCCGTAGGTGTAGTCTCTCTCCTCCTCCTTGCAGCTGGCTCATGGGCCCACATTCAGGGCCCCCACCTCGGGAGAAAATTCTCCCAATGTGGTCTGATGTTGAAAGAGTCAAGAAGAGAAAAAGGGAAAAAAACCCCCGAAGTCCCAGGAAAACAAAGTTCAACTCTCCATCTCCCCCCAGAGAAAAGGAGCTGAAAACTGGCTAAAAAGAAACCAAGTTGCTTCCTCTGCTCTTGCTGCAAGCAGGATGCAGAGGAGTGTGTATGTGTGTCCTTGAACAAACGCTCTGAGAAGTTTGTCTGGCTTTTTTTTCCTCTCCCCCCTCTCAGGCTCAGTTGAAAGGCACAGAAATGCACAAAGTTCACTTCTGGGCATAGAGCAGCAATAGGGGATACACATGATAAAGTCACCCCAAGACACAGGGACAGAGAATTCAGTGGAAAGACTCCGAGAATTCTGCTCCCAGAGATCATTCATTCCTGCTCACACTGACCCTTGTAGAAAGGGGACATCGTTCCAGGCAGCCTGTACTGAGCATGTGGCTCCTGAGTGGGGTTTGTTGTTTAGGAAACCTGCTCAGGCTTTTCCATTCTTTCCTTGCAAACAGGAAAACTTCTCCTGGGGCTGTGTGCAGGCAGAGCCCTGAGGAGAGCAGGTGGCACATGGTGCGCTGGGCTGGGACAGCCAGCTGCAGAGCTCAAGGGAAGAAGCCCAAAGTGTCACAATGGCTCCTTGCCTTCCCATGCAACACCTGGGTCACAATGGTCTCCTTGATTCCATGAGGCCCCACTGTGTCACAATGGCTCCTTGGTTCCATCAGGTTCCGCAGTGTCACCATGGTCTCCTTTGATCCGCACTGTCATCATGGACAATTGGTTCCATGAGGCCCCGCAGTGTCACAATGGTCCCTTGCTTCCATAGCTTTTACGTTGTAACAATGGACTCCTTGCTTCTATGAGCTAGCCTGCTTTTTGCAGAGGTGTCTTTGGTTCCAACAAGGCCCCGCTGTGTCTCAGTGCACCCTGGCTTCCATGCGGATCTGGAGTATCACAAAGGCTCCTTGGTTCCACCAGGTCCTGCTGTGTCACAATGGGTCCTGTGGTCCCTGAGGCCCTCCAAAGTCATTGTGGAGGCTTGCTTCCATGAGGTTCCATTATGTGCCAGTGGTCATCTTGGTTCCAGGAGTTTCCTTAGTGTCACAATGCTCTCCATGCTTCCATTAGGCCCTGCTTTGCCACAATGGTCCCCTTGTTTCCATGAGGCCCCGCTGTGTCACAATGGACCTATGGTTCCATGATGTTGCGTGGTGTCACCGTGCTCTTCTTGAATCCGCAGTGTAACCATGGACCATTGGTTCCATGCAGCCGTGTCACAATGGGCTCCTTGATTCCATGATTCCCCACGGTGTCACAATGGAGCCTTGTTTCTAGGAGGTTCTGTACTGTCACAATTGCCTATTTGATGCCATCAGCCCCTGCAGTGTCACAATGGCTCCTTGGTTCCATGAGGAACACAATAGCTTGGCATAAGCATTGAGCAACAGCTGCTGAACACACCTGGCAACATCTGCTTGCATCAAAAGAGGGCTTCAAGCTGACAATGGCACCAGCAGCTTCCATCTGCAACAGACACCCAGGAAAGGACAGGCTGTGCCGGTTTGGACAAATTTGGAGGAAAATATCCTCTGATAGAAGGCAGGTTACACCCAGCCCTCCCCCACCAGGTTTTTGGAAAAAAGAACTTTCCTGGGAAGAAAGTGAAAGAGATAAAAACTATTTTTTTAACAAACACACAGGAAAAGGATAGCAATGCTAAATATTAAAAGCTCTCGCTGTGCAGAGAAAGCTGGGATAATTTGAGAGTCCTTCTGTGTTTCGGTGGGGTCTCCTGAAACATCCATAGACAGCGAGGCCCGTGCAAAGAAACAGGGAGCAATTCTTGAGAGAAGTTTCAGAGCTCTTTCTTCTCCAGCCACATGGGCGGGGCACTGCCAAAGAACTGAGCAATCACAGCACAACCAGGGCCCTCCTCGCACAGGGCAACACAAAATAAGCAGTGCTGAACAGGATTAGGGCACATGTGAGCAGGGAGCAGGGAGACCCCGTGCCCAGGCCATGCCTCTACCCCAGGGTCCCCTCTCCCATGACCTCATGGCAGGGGGGAGGAACCCCAACACTTTCGTAGGTGTAGTCTCTCTCCTCCTCCTTGCAGCTGGCTCATGGGCCCACATTCAGGGCTCCCACCTCGGGAGAAAATTCTCCCAATGTGGTCTGATGTTGAAAGAGTCAAGAAGAGAAGAAGGGAAAAAAACCCCCGAAGTCCCAGGAAAACAAAGTTCAACTCTCCATCTCCCCCCAGAGAAAAGGAGCTGAAAACTGGCTAAAAAGAAACCAAGTTGCTTCCTCTGCTCTTGCTGAAAGCAGGATGCAGAGGAGTGTGTATGTGTGTCCTTGAACAAACGCTCTGAGAAGTTTGTCTGGCTTTTTTTTCCTCTCCCCCCTCTCAGGCTCAGTTGAAAGGCACAGAAATGCACAAAGTTCACTTCTGGGCATAGAGCAGCAATAGGGGATACACATGATAAAGTCACCCCAAGACACAGGGACAGAGAATTCAGTGGAAAGACTCCGAGAATTCTGCTCCCAGAGATCATTCATTCCTGCTCACACTGACCCTTGTAGAAAGGGGACATCGTTCCCGGCAGCCTGTACTGAGCATGTGGCTCCTGAGTGGGGTTTGTTGTTTAGGAAACCTGCTCAGGCTTTTCCATTCTTTCCTTCCAAACAGGAAAACTTCTCCTGGGGCTGTGTGCAGGCAGAGCCCTGAGGAGAGCAGGTGGCACATGGTGCGCTGGGCTGGGACAGCCAGCTGCAGAGCTCAAGGGAAGAAGCCCAAAGTGTCACAATGGCTCCTTGCCTTCCCATGCAACACCTGGGTCACAATGGTCTCCTTGATTCCATGAGGCCCCACTGTGTCACAATGGCTCCTTGGTTCCATCAGGTTCCGCAGTGTCACCGTGGTCTCCTTTGATCCGCACTGTCATCATGGACAATTGGTTCCATGAGGCCCCGCAGTGTCACAATGGTCCCTTGCTTCCATAGCTTTTACGTTGTAACAATGGACTCCTTGCTTCTATGAGCTAGCCTGCTTTTTGCAGAGGTGTCTTTGGTTCCAACAAGGCCCCGCTGTGTCTCAGTGCACCCTGGCTTCCATGTGGATGTGGAGTATCACAAAGGCTCCTTGGTTCCACCAGGTCCTGCTGTGTCACAATGGGTCCTGTGGTCCCTGAGGCCCTCCAAAACCATCGTGGAGGCTTGCTTCCATGAGGTTCCATTATGTGCCAGTGGTCATCTTGGTTCCAGGAGTTTCCTTAGTGTCACAATGCTCTCCATGCTTCCATTAGGCCCTGCTTTGCCACAATGGTCCCCTTGTTTCCATGAGGCCCCGCTGTGTCACAATGGACGTACGGTTCCATGATGTTGCGTGGTGTCACCGTGCTCTTCTTGAATCCGCCGTGTAACCATGGACCATTGGTTCCATGCAGCCGTGTCACAATGGGCTCCGTGATTCCATGATTCCCCACGGTGTCACAATGGAGCCTTGTTTCTAGGAGGTTCTGTACTGTCACAATTGCCTCCTTGATGCCATCAGCCCCTGCAGTGTCACAATGGCTCCTTGGTTCCATGAGGAACACAATAGCTTGGCATAAGCATTGAGCAACAGCTGCTGAACACACCTGGCAACATCTGCTTGCATCAAAAGAGGGCTTCAAGCTGACAATGGCACCAGCAGCTTCCATCTGCAACAGAGACCCAGGAAAGGACAGGCTGTGCCGGTTTGGACAAATGTGGAGGAAAATATCCTCTGATAGAAGGCAGGTTACACCCAGCCCTCCCCCACCAGCTTCGGGAAAAAAGAATTTTCCTGGGAAGAAAGTGAAAGAGATAAAAACTACTTTTTTAACAAACACACAGGAAAAGGATAACAATGCTAAATATTAAAAGCTCTCGCTGTGCAGAGAAAGCTGGGATAATTTGAGAGTCCTTCCGTGTTTCGGTGGGGTCTCCTGAAACATCCATAGACAGCGAGGCCCGTGCAAAGAAACAGGGAGCGATTCTTGAGAGAAGTTTCAGAGCTCTTTCTTCTCCAGCCACATGGGCGGGGCACTGCCAAAGAACTGAGCAATCACAGCACAACCAGGGCCCTCCTGGCACAGGGCAACACAAAATAAGCAGTGCTGAACAGGATTAGGGCACATGTGAGCAGGGAGCAGGGAGACCCCGTGCCCAGGCCATGCCTCTACCCCAGGGTCCCCTCTCCCATGACCTCATGGCAGGGGGGAGGAACCCCAACACTTCCGTAGGTGCAGTCTCTCTCCTCCTCCTTGCAGCTGGCTCATGGGCCCACATTCAGGGCCCCCACCTCGGGAGAAAATTCTCCCAATGTGCTCTGATGTTGAAAGAGTCAAGAAGAGAAGAAGGGAAAAAAAACCCCCGAAGTCCCAGGAAAACAAAGTTCAACTCTCCATCTCCCCCCAGAGAAAAGGAGCTGAAAACTGGCTAAAAAGAAACAAAGTTGCTTCCCTCTGCTCTTGCTGCAAGCAGGATGCAGAGGAGTGTGTATGTGTGTCCTTGAACAAACGCTCTGAGAAGTTTGTCCGGTTTTTTTTCCTCTCCCCCCTCTCAGGCTCAGTTGAAAGGCACAGAAATGCACAAAGTTCACTTCTGGGCATAGAGCAGCAATAGGGGATACACATGATAAAGTCACCCCAAGACACAGGGACAGAGAATTCAGTGGAAAGACTCCGAGAATTCTGCTCCCAGAGATCATTCCTGCTCACACTGACCCTTGTAGAAAGGGGACATCGTTCCAGGCAGCCTGTACTGAGCATGTGGCTCCTGAGTGGGGTTTGTTGTTTAGGAAACCTGCTCCGGCTTTTCCATTCTTTCCTTGCAAACAGGAAAACTTCTCCTGGGGCTGTGTGCAGGCAGAGCCCTGAGGAGAGCAGGTGGCACATGGTGCGCTGGGCTGGGACAGCCAGCTGCAGAGCTCAAGGGAAGAAGCCCAAAGTGTCACAATGGCTCCTTGCCTTCCCATGCAACACCTGGGTCACAATGGTCTCCTTGATTCCATGAGGCCCCACTGTGTCACAATGGCTCCTTGGTTCCATCAGGTTCCGCAGTGTCACCATGGTCTCCTTTGATCCGCACTGTCATCATGGACAATTGGTTCCATGAGGCCCCGCAGTGTCACAATGGTCCCTTGGGTCCATAGCTTTGATGTTGTAAGAAAGGACTCCTTGCTTCTATGAGCTAGCCTGCTTTTTGCAGAGGTGTCTTTGGTTCCAACAAGGCCCCACTGTGTCTCAGTGCACCCTGGCTTCCATGTGGATCTGGAGTATCACAAAGGCTCCTTGGTTCCACCAGGTCCTGCTGTGTCACAATGGGTCCTGTGGTCCCTGAGGCCCTCCAAAACCATCGTGGAGGCTTGCTTCCATGAGGTTCCATTATGTGCCAGTGGTCATCTTGGTTCCAGGAGTTTCCTTAGTGTCACAATGCTCTCCATGTTTCCATGATTCCCCACAATGTCACAATGCTCTCCAGGCTTCCATTAGGCCCTGCTTTGCCACAATGGTCCCCTTGTTTCCATGCGGCCTTGCTGTGTCACAATGGACGTACGGTTCCATGATGTTGCGTGGTGTCACCGTGCTCTTCTTGAATCCGCCGTGTAACCATGGACCATTGGTTCCATGCAGCCGTGTCACAATGGGCTCCGTGATTCCATGATTCCCCACGGTGTCACAATGGAGCCTTGTTTCTAGGAGGTTCTGTACTGTCACAATTGCCTCCTTGATGCCATCAGCCCCTGCAGTGTCACAATGGCTCCTTGGTTCCATGAGGAACACAATAGCTTGGCATAAGCATTGAGCAACAGCTGCTGAACACACCTGGCAACATCTGCTTGCATCAAAAGAGGGCTTCAAGCTGACAATGGCACCAGCAGCTTCCATCTGCAACAGAGACCCAGGAAAGGACAGGCTGTGCCGGTTTGGACAAATGTGGAGGAAAATATCCTCTGATAGAAGGCAGGTTACACCCAGCCCTCCCCCACCAGGTTTTTGGAAAAAAGAACTTTCCTGGGAAGAAAGTGAAAGAGATAAAAACTATTTTTTTAACAAACACACAGGAAAAGGATAACAATGCTAAATATTAAAAGCTCTCGCTGTGCAGAGAAAGCTGGGATAATTTGAGAGTCCTTCTGTGTTTCGGTGGGGTCTCCTGAAACATCCATAGACAGCGAGGCCCGTGCAAAGAAATAGGGAGCGATTCTTGAGAGAAGTTTCAGAGCTCTTTCTTCTCCAGCCACATGGGCGGGGCACTGCCAAAGAACTGAGAAATCAAGGGACAACCAGGGCCCTCCTCGCACAGGGCAACACCAATAAGCAGTGCTGAACAGGATTAGGGCACATGTGAGCAGGGAGCAGGGAGACCCCGTGCCCAGGCCATGCCTCTACCCCAGGGTCCCCTCTCCCATGACCTCATGGCAGGGGGGAGGAACCCCAACACTTCCGTAGGTGTAGTCTCTCTCCTCCTCCTTGCAGCTGGCTCATGAGCCAACATTCAGGGCCCCCACCTCGGGAGAAAATTCTCCCAATGTGCTCTGATGTTGAAAGAGTCAAGAAGAGTAGAAGGGAAAAAAAACCCCCGAAGTCCCAGGAAAACAAAGTTCAACTCTCCATCTCCCCCCAGAGAAAAGGAGCTGAAAACTGGCTAAAAAGAAACAAAGTTGCTTCCTCTGCTCTTGCTGCAAGCAGGATGCAGAGGAGTGTGTATGTGTGTCCTTGAACAAACGCTCTGAGAAGTTTGTCCGGTTTTTTTCCTCTGCCCCCTCTCAGGCTCAGTTGAAAGGCACAGAAACGCACAAAGTTCACTTCTGGGCATAGAGCAGCAATAGGGGATACACACGATAAAGTCACCCCAAGACACAGGGACAGAGAATTCAGTGGAAAGACTCCGAGAATTCTGCTCCCAGAGATCATTCATTCCTGCTCACACTGACCCTTGTAGAAAGGGGACATCGTTCCAGGCAGCCTGTACTGAGCATGTGGCTCCTGAGTGGGGTTTGTTGTTTAGGAAACCTGCTCCGGCTTTTCCATTCTTTCCTTGCAAACAGGAAAACTTCTCCTGGGGCTGTGTGCAGGCAGAGCCCTGAGGAGAGCAGGTGGCACATGGTGCGCTGGGCTGGGACAGCCAGCTGCAGAGCTCAAGGGAAGAAGCCCAAAGTGTCACAATGGCTCCTTGCCTTCACATGCAACACCTGGGTCACAATGGTCTCCTTGATTCCATGAGGCCCCACTGTGTCACAATGGCTCCTTGGTTCCATCAGGTTCCGCAGTGTCACCATGGTCTCCTTTGATCCGCACTGTCATCATGGACAATTGGTTCCATGAGGCCCCGCAGTGTCACAATGGTCCCTTGGTTCCATAGCTTTGATGTTGTAACAAAGGACTCCTTGCTTCTATGAGCTAGCCTGCTTTTTGCAGAGGTGTCTTTGGTTCCAACAAGGCCCCGCTGTGTCTCAGTGCACCCTGGCTTCCATGTGGATGTGGAGTATCACAAAGGCTCCTTGGTTCCACCAGGTCCTGCTGTGTCACAATGGGTCCTGTGGTCCCTGAGGCCCTCCAAAACCATCGTGGAGGCTTGCTTCCATGAGGTTCCATTATGTGCCAGTGGTCATCTTGGTTCCAGGAGTTTCCTTAGTGTCACAATGCTCTCCATGCTTCCATGATTCCCCACAATGTCACAATGCTCTCCAGGCTTCCATTAGGCCCTGCTTTGCCACAATGGTCCCCTTGTTTCCATCAGGCCCTGCTGTGTCACAATGGACCTATGGTTCCATGATGTTGCGTGGTGTCACCGTGCTCTTCTTGAATCCGCCGTGTAACCATGGACCATTGGTTCCATGCAGCCGTGTCACAATGGGCTCCGTGATTCCATGATTCCCCACGGTGTCACAATGGAGCCTTGTTTCTAGGAGGTTCTGTACTGTCACAATTGCCTCCTTGATGCCATCAGCCCCTGCAGTGTCACAATGGCTCCTTGGTTCCATGAGGAACACAAGAGCTTGGCATAAGCATTGAGCAACAGCTGCTGAACACACCTGGCAACATCTGCTTGCATCAAAAGAGGGCTTCAAGCTGACAATGGCACCAGCAGCTTCCATCTGCAACAGAGACCCAGGAAAGGACAGGCTGTGCCGGTTTGGACAAATGTGGAGGAAAATATCCTCTGATAGAAGGCAGGTTACACCCAGCCCTCCCCCACCAGGTTTTTGGAAAAAAGAACTTTCCTGGGAAGAAAGTGAAAGAGATAAAAACTATTTTTTTAACAAACACACAGGAAAAGGATAACAATGCTAAATATTAAAACCTCTCGCTGTGCAGAGAAACCTGGGATAATTTGAGAGTCCTTCTGTGTTTCGGTGGGGTCTCCTGAAACATCCATAGACAGCGAGGCCCGTGCAAAGAAATAGGGAGCGATTCTTGAGAGAAGTTTCAGAGCTCTTTCTTCTCCAGCCACATGGGCGGGGCACTGCCAAAGAACTGAGCAATCAAGGGACAACCAGGGCCCTCCTCGCACAGGGCAACACCAATAAGCAGTGCTGAACAGGATTAGGGCACATGTGAGCAGGGAGCAGGGAGACCCCGTGCCCAGGCCATGCCTCTACCCCAGGGTCCCCTCTCCCATGACCTCATGGCAGGGGGGAGGAACCCCAACACTTCCGTAGGTGTAGTCTCTCTCCTCCTCCTTGCAGCTGGCTCATGGGCCCACATTCAGGGCCCCCACCTCGGGAGAAAATTCTCCCAATGTGCTCTGATGTTGAAAGAGTCAAGAAGAGTAGAAGGGAAAAAAAACCCCCGAAGTCCCAGGAAAACAAAGTTCAACTCTCCATCTCCCCCCAGAGAAAAGGAGCTGAAAACTGGCTAAAAAGAAACAAAGTTGCTTCCTCTGCTCTTGCTGCAAGCAGGATGCAGAGGAGTGTGTATGTGTGTCCTTGAACAAACGCTCTGAGAAGTTTGTCCGGTTTTTTTCCTCTGCCCCCTCTCAGGCTCAGTTGAAAGGCACAGAAACGCACAAAGTTCACTTCTGGGCATAGAGCAGCAATAGGGGATACACATGATAAAGTCACCCCAAGACACAGGGACAGAGAATTCAGTGGAAAGACTCCGAGAATTCTGCTCCCAGAGATCATTCATTCCTGCTCACACTGACCCTTGTAGAAAGGGGACATCGTTCCAGGCAGCCTGTACTGAGCATGTGGCTCCTGAGTGGGGTTTGTTGTTTAGGAAACCTGCTCCGGCTTTTCCATTCTTTCCTTGCAAACAGGAAAACTTCTCCTGGGGCTGTGTGCAGGCAGAGCCCTGAGGAGAGCAGGTGGCACATGGTGCGCTGGGCTGGGACAGCCAGCTGCAGAGCTCAAGGGAAGAAGCCCAAAGTGTCACAATGGCTCCTTGCCTTCACATGCAACACCTGGGTCACAATGGTCTCCTTGATTCCATGAGGCCCCACTGTGTCACAATGGCTCCTTGGTTCCATCAGGTTCCGCAGTGTCACCATGGTCTCCTTTGATCCGCACTGTCATCATGGACAATTGGTTCCATGAGGCCCCGCAGTGTCACAATGGTCCCTTGCTTCCATAGCTTTGATGTTGTAACAAAGGACTCCTTGCTTCTATGAGCTAGCCTGCTTTTTGCAGAGGTGTCTTTGGTTCCAACAAGGCCCCGCTGTGTCTCAGTGCACCCTGGCTTCCATGTGGATCTGGAGTATCACAAAGGCTCCTTGGTTCCACCAGGTCCTGCTGTGTCACAATGGGTCCTGTGGTCCCCGAGGCCCTCCAAAACCATCGTGGAGGCTTGCTTCCATGAGGTTCCATTATGTGCCAGTGGTCATCTTGGTTCCAGGAGTTTCCTTAGTGTCACAATGCTCTCCATGCTTCCATGATTCCCCACAATGTCACAATGCTCTCCAGGCTTCCATTAGGCCCTGCTTTGCCACAATGGTCCCCTTGTTTCCATCAGGCCCCGCTGTGTCACAATGGACCTATGGTTCCGTGATGTTGCGTGGTGTCACCGTGCTCTTCTTGAATCCGCCGTGTAACCATGGACCATTGGTTCCATGCAGCCGTGTCACAATGGGCTCCTTGATTCCATGATTCCCCACGGTGTCACAATGGAGCCTTGTTTCTAGGAGGTTCTGTACTGTCACAATTGCCTCCTTGATGCCATCAGCCCCTGCAGTGTCACAATGGCTCCTTGGTTCCATGAGGAACACAATAGCTTGGCATAAGCATTGAGCAACAGCTGCTGAACACACCTGGCAACATCTGCTTGCATCAAAAGAGGGCTTCAAGCTGACAATGGCACCAGCAGCTTCCATCTGCAACAGACACCCAGGAAAGGACAGGCTGTGCCGGTTTGGACAAATGTGGAGGAAAATATCCTCTGATAGAAGGCAGGTTACACCCAGCCCTCCCCCACCAGGTTTTTGGAAAAAAGAACTTTCCTGGGAAGAAAGTGAAAGAGATAAAAACTATTTTTTTAACAAACACACAGGAAAAGGATAACAATGCTAAATATTAAAAGCTCTCGCTGTGCAGAGAAAGCTGGGATAATTTGAGAGTCCTTCCGTGTTTTGGTGGGGTCTCCTGAAACATCCATAGACAGCGAGGCCCGTGCAAAGAAACAGGGAGCGATTCTTGAGAGAAGTTTCAGAGCTCTTTCTTCTCCAGCCACATGGGCGGGGCACTGCCAAAGAACTGAGCAATCACGGCACAACCAGGGCCCTCCTCACACAGGGCAACACAAAATAAGCAGTGCTGAACAGGGTTAGGGCACATGTGAGCAGGGAGCAGGGAGACCCCCCGTGCCCAGGCCATGCCTCTACCCCAGGGTCCCCTCTCCCATGACCGCATGGCAGGAGGGAGGAACCCCAACACTTCCGTAGGTGTAGTCTCTCTCCTCCTCCTTGCAGCTGGCTCATGGGCCCACATTCAGGGCCCCCACCTCGGGAGAAAATTCTCCCAATGTGCTCTGATGTTGAAAGAGTCAAGAAGAGAAGAAGGGAAAAAAAACCCCCGAAGTCCCAGGAAAACAAAGTTCAACTCTCCATCTCCCTCCAGAGAAAAGGAGCTGAAAACTGGCTAAAAAGAAACAAAGTTGCTTCCTCTGCTCTTGCTGAAAGCAGGATGCAGAGGAGTGTGTATGTGTGTCCTTGAACAAACGCTCTGAGAAGTTTGTCTGGCTTTTTTTTCCTCTCCCCCCTCTCAGGCTCAGTTGAAAGGCACAGAAATGCACAAAGTTCACTTCTGGGCATAGAGCAGCAATAGGGGGATACACATGATAAAGTCACCCCAAGACACAGGGACAGAGAATTCAGTGGAAAGACTCCGAGAATTCTGCTCCCAGAGATCATTCATTCCTGCTCACACTGACCCTTGTAGAAAGGGGACATCGTTCCAGGCAGCCTGTACTGAGCATGTGGCTCCTGAGTGGGGTTTGTTGTTTAGGAAACCTGCTCCGGCTTTTCCATTCTTTCCTTGCAAACAGGAAAACTTCTCCTGGGGCTGTGTGCAGGCAGAGCCCTGAGGAGAGCAGGTGGCACATGGTGCGCTGGGCTGGGACAGCCAGCTGCAGAGCTCAAGGGAAGAAGCCCAAAGTGTCACAATGGCTCCTTGCCTTCCCATGCAACACCTGGGTCACAATGGTCTCCTTGATTCCATGAGGCCCCACTGTGTCACAATGGCTCCTTGGTTCCATCAGGTTCCGCAGTGTCACCATGGTCTCCTTTGATCCGCACTGTCATCATGGACAATTGGTTCCATGAGGCCCCGCAGTGTCACAATGGTCCCTTGGGTCCATAGCTTTGATGTTGTAACAAAGGACTCCTTGCTTCTATGAGCTAGCCTGCTTTTTGCAGAGGTGTCTTTGGTTCCAACAAGGCCCCGCTGTGTCTCAGTGCACCCTGGCTTCCATGTGGATGTGGAGTATCACAAAGGCTCCTTGGTTCCACCAGGTCCTGCTGTGTCACAATGGGTCCTGTGGTCCCTGAGGCCCTCCAAAACCATCGTGGAGGCTTGCTTCCATGAGGTTCCATTATGTGCCAGTGGTCATCTTGGTTCCAGGAGTTTCCTTAGTGTCACAATGCTCTCCATGTTTCCATGATTCCCCACAATGTCACAATGCTCTCCAGGCTTCCATTAGGCCCTGCTTTGCCACAATGGTCCCCTTGTTTCCATGCGGCCTTGCTGTGTCACAATGGACCTATGGTTCCATGATGTTGCGTGGTGTCACCGTGCTCTTCTTGAATCCGCCGTGTAACCATGGACCATTGGTTCCATGCAGCCGTGTCACAATGGGCTCCGTGATTCCATGATTCCCCACGGTGTCACAATGGAGCCTTGTTTCTAGGAGGTTCTGTACTGTCACAATTGCCTCCTTGATGCCATCAGCCCCTGCAGTGTCACAATGGCTCCTTGGTTCCATGAGGAACACAATAGCTTGGCATAAGCATTGAGCAACAGCTGCTGAACACACCTGGCAACATCTGCTTGCATCAAAAGAGGGCTTCAAGCTGACAATGGCACCAGCAGCTTCCATCTGCAACAGAGACCCAGGAAAGGACAGGCTGTGCCGGTTTGGACAAATGTGGAGGAAAATATCCTCTGATAGAAGGCAGGTTACACCCAGCCCTCCCCCACCAGGTTTTTGGAAAAAAGAACTTTCCTGGGAAGAAAGTGAAAGAGATAAAAACTATTTTTTTAACAAACACACAGGAAAAGGATAACAATGCTAAATATTAAAACCTCTCGCTGTGCAGAGAAAGCTGGGATAATTTGAGAGTCCTTCTGTGTTTCGGTGGGGTCTCCTGAAACATCCATAGACAGCGAGGCCCGTGCAAAGAAATAGGGAGCGATTCTTGAGAGAAGTTTCAGAGCTCTTTCTTCTCCAGCCACATGGGCGGGGCACTGCCAAAGAACTGAGCAATCAAGGGACAACCAGGACCCTCCTCGCACAGGGCAACACCAATAAGCAGTGCTGAACAGGATTAGGGCACATGTGAGCAGGGAGCAGGGAGACCCCGTGCCCAGGCCATGCCTCTACCCCAGGGTCCCCTCTCCCATGACCTCATGGCAGGGGGGAGGAACCCCAACACTTCCGTAGGTGTAGTCTCTCTCCTCCTCCTTGCAGCTGGCTCATGAGCCAACATTCAGGGCCCCCACCTCGGGAGAAAATTCTCCCAATGTGGTCTGATGTTGAAAGAGTCAAGAAGAGTAGAAGGGAAAAAAAACCCCCGAAGTCCCAGGAAAACAAAGTTCAACTCTCCATCTCCCCCCAGAGAAAAGGAGCTGAAAACTGGCTAAAAAGAAACAAAGTTGCTTCCTCTGCTCTTGCTGCAAGCAGGATGCAGAGGAGTGTGTATGTGTGTCCTTGAACAAACGCTCTGAGAAGTTTGTCCGGTTTTTTTCCTCTGCCCCCTCTCAGGCTCAGTTGAAAGGCACAGAAACGCACAAAGTTCACTTCTGGGCATAGAGCAGCAATAGGGGATACACACGATAAAGTCACCCCAAGACACAGGGACAGAGAATTCAGTGGAAAGACTCCGAGAATTCTGCTCCCAGAGATCATTCATTCCTGCTCACACTGACCCTTGTAGAAAGGGGACATCGTTCCAGGCAGCCTGTACTGAGCATGTGGCTCCTGAGTGGGGTTTGTTGTTTAGGAAACCTGCTCCGGCTTTTCCATTCTTTCCTTGCAAACAGGAAAACTTCTCCTGGGGCTGTGTGCAGGCAGAGCCCTGAGGAGAGCAGGTGGCACATGGTGTACTGGGCTGGGACAGCCAGCTGCAGAGCTCAAGGGAAGAAGCCCAAAGTGTCACAATGGCTCCTTGCCTTCACATGCAACACCTGGGTCACAATGGTCTCCTTGATTCCATGAGGCCCCACTGTGTCACAATGGCTCCTTGGTTCCATCAGGTTCCGCAGTGTCACCATGGTCTCCTTTGATCCGCACTGTCATCATGGACAATTGGTTCCATGAGGCCCCGCAGTGTCACAATGGTCCCTTGGTTCCATAGCTTTGATGTTGTAACAAAGGACTCCTTGCTTCTATGAGCTAGCCTGCTTTTTGCAGAGGTGTCTTTGGTTCCAACAAGGCCCCGCTGTGTCTCAGTGCACCCTGGCTTCCATGTGGATGTGGAGTATCACAAAGGCTCCTTGGTTCCACCAGGTCCTGCTGTGTCACAATGGGTCCTGTGGTCCCTGAGGCCCTCCAAAACCATCGTGGAGGCTTGCTTCCATGAGGTTCCATTATGTGCCAGTGGTCATCTTGGTTCCAGGAGTTTCCTTAGTGTCACAATGCTCTCCATGCTTCCATTAGGCCCTGCTTTGCCACAATGGTCCCCTTGTTTCCATGAGGCCCCGCTGTGTCACAATGGACCTATGGTTCCGTGATGTTGCGTGGTGTCACCGTGCTCTTCTTGAATCCGCCGTGTAACCATGGACCATTGGTTCCATGCAGCCGTGTCACAATGGGCTCCTTGATTCCATGATTCCCCACGGTGTCACAATGGAGCCTTGTTTCTAGGAGGTTCTGTACTGTCACAATTGCCTATTTGATGCCATCAGCCCCTGCAGTGTCACAATGGCTCCTTGGTTCCATGAGGAACACAATAGCTTGGCATAAGCATTGAGCAACAGCTGCTGAACACACCTGGCAACATCTGCTTGCATCAAAAGAGGGCTTCAAGCTGACAATGGCACCAGCAGCTTCCATCTGCAACAGACACCCAGGGAAAGGACAGGCTGTGCTGGTTTGGACAAATGTGGAGGAAAATATCCTCTGATAGAAGGCAGGTTACACCCAGCCCTCCCCCACCAGCTTCGGGAAAAAAGAATTTTCCTGGGAAGAAAGTGAAAGAGATAAAAACTACTTTTTTAACAAACACACAGGAAAAGGATAACAATGCTAAATATTAAAACCTCTCGCTGTGCAGAGAAAGCTGGGATAATTTGAGAGTCCTTCTGTGTTTCGGTGGGGTCTCCTGAAACATCCATAGACAGCGAGGCCCGTGCAAAGAAACAGGGAGCGATTCTTGAGAGAAGTTTAAGAGCTCTTTCTTCTCCAGCCACATGGGCGGGGCACTGCCAAAGAACTGAGCAATCACAGCACAACCAGGGCCCTCCTGGCACAGGGCAACACAAAATAAGCAGTGCTGAACAGGATTAGGGCACATGTGAGCTGGGAGCAGGGAGACCCCGTGCCCAGGCCATGCCTCTACCCCAGGGTCCCCTCTCCCATGACCTCATGGCAGGGGGGAGGAACCCCAACACTTCCGTAGGTGCAGTCTCTCTCCTCCTCCTTGCAGCTGGCTCATGGGCCCACATTCAGGGCCCCCACCTCGGGAGAAAATTCTCCCAATGTGCTCTGATGTTGAAAGAGTCAAGAAGAGAAGAAGGGAAAAAAAACCCCCGAAGTCCCAGGAAAACAAAGTTCAACTCTCCATCTCCCCCCAGAGAAAAGGAGCTGAAAACTGGCTAAAAAGAAACAAAGTTGCTTCCCTCTGCTCTTGCTGCAAGCAGGATGCAGAGGAGTGTGTATGTGTGTCCTTGAACAAACGCTCTGAGAAGTTTGTCCGGTTTTTTTTCCTCTCCCCCCTCTCAGGCTCAGTTGAAAGGCACAGAAATGCACAAAGTTCACTTCTGGGCATAGAGCAGCAATAGGGGATACACATGATAAAGTCACCCCAAGACACAGGGAGAGAGAATTCAGTGGAAAGACTCCGAGAATTCTGCTCCCAGAGATCATTCATTCCTGCTCACACTGACCCTTGTAGAAAGGGGACATCGTTCCCGGCAGCCTGTACTGAGCATGTGGCTCCTGAGTGGGGTTTGTTGTTTAGGAAACCTGCTCCGGCTTTTCCATTCTTTCCTTGCAAACAGGAAAACTTCTCCTGGGGCTGTGTGCAGGCAGAGCCCTGAGGAGAGCAGGTGGCACATGGTGCGCTGGGCTGGGACAGCCAGCTGCAGAGCTCAAGGGAAGAAGCCCAAAGTGTCACAATGGCTCCTTGCCTTCCCATGCAACACCTGGGTCACAATGGTCTCCTTGATTCCATGAGGCCCCACTGTGTCACAATGGCTCCTTGGTTCCATCAGGTTCCGCAGTGTCACCATGGTCTCCTTTGATCCGCACTGTCATCATGGACAATTGGTTCCATGAGGCCCCGCAGTGTCACAATGGTCCCTTGGTTGCATAGCTTTTACGTTGTAACAATGGACTCCTTGCTTCTATGAGCTAGCCTGCTTTTTGCAGAGGTGTCTTTGGTTCCAACAAGGCCCCACTGTGTCTCAGTGCACCCTGGCTTCCATGTGGATCTGGAGTATCACAAAGGCTCCTTGGTTCCACCAGGTCCTGCTGTGTCACAATGGGTCCTGTGGTCCCTGAGGCCCTCCAAAGTCATCATGGATGCTTGCTTCCATGAGGTTCCATTATGTGCCAGTGGTCATCTTGGTTCCAGGAGTTTCCTTAGTGTCACAATGCTCTCCATGCTTCCATTAGGCCCTGCTTTGCCACAATGGTCCCCTTGTTTCCATGAGGCCCCGCTGTGTCACAATGGACCTATGGTTCCGTGATGTTGCGTGGTGTCACCGTGCTCTTCTTGAATCCGCCGTGTAACCATGGACCATTGGTTCCATGCAGCCGTGTCACAATGGGCTCCTTGATTCCATGATTCCCCACGGTGTCACAATGGAGCCTTGTTTCTAGGAGGTTCTGTACTGTCACAATTGCCTCCTTGATGCCATCAGCCCCTGCAGTGTCACAATGGCTCCTTGGTTCCATGAGGAACACAATAGCTTGGCATAAGCATTGAGCAACAGCTGCTGAACACACCTGGCAACATCTGCTTGCATCAAAAGAGGGCTTCAAGCTGACAATGGCACCAGCAGCTTCCATCTGCAACAGACACCCAGGGAAAGGACAGGCTGTGCCGGTTTGGACAAATGTGGAGGAAAATATCCTCTGATAGAAGGCAGGTTACACCCAGCCCTCCCCCACCAGCTTCGGGAAAAAAGAATTTTCCTGGGAAGAAAGTGAAAGAGATAAAAACTACTTTTTTAACAAACACACAGGAAAAGGATAACAATGCTAAATATTAAAAGCTCTCGCTGTGCAGAGAAAGCTGGGATAATTTGAGAGTCCTTCCGTGTTTCGGTGGGGTCTCCTGAAACATCCATAGACAGCGAGGCCCGTGCAAAGAAACAGGGAGCGATTCTTGAGAGAAGTTTCAGAGCTCTTTCTTCTCCAGCCACATGGGCGGGGCACTGCCAAAGAACTGAGCAATCACGGCACAACCAGGGCCCTCCTGGCACAGGGCAACACAAAATAAGCAGTGCTGAACAGGATTAGGGCACATGTGAGCAGGGAGCAGGGAGGCCCCGTGCCCAGGCCATGCCTCTACCCCAGGGTCCCCTCTCCCATGACCTCATGGCAGGGGGGAGGAACCCCAACACTTCCGGAGGTGTAGTCTCTCTCCTCCTCCTTGCAGCTGGCTCATGGGCCCACATTCAGGGCCCCCACCTCGGGAGAAAATTCTCCCAATGTGCTCTGATGTTGAAAGAGTCAAGAAGAGAAGAAGGGAAAAAAAACCCCCGAAGTCCCAGGAAAACAAAGTTCAACTCTCCATCTCCCTCCAGAGAAAAGGAGCTGAAAACTGGCTAAAAAGAAACAAAGTTGCTTCCTCTGCTCTTGCTGCAAGCAGGATGCAGAGGAGTGTGTATGTGTGTCCTTGAACAAACGCTCTGAGAAGTTTGTCTGGCTTTTTTTTCCTCTCCCCCCTCTCAGGCTCAGTTGAAAGGCACAGAAATGCACAAAGTTCACTTCTGGGCATAGAGCAGCAATAGGGGGATACACATGATAAAGTCACCCCAAGACACAGGGACAGAGAATTCAGTGGAAAGACTCCGAGAATTCTGCTCCCAGAGATCATTCATTCCTGCTCACACTGACCCTTGTAGAAAGGGGACATCGTTCCCGGCAGCCTGTACTGAGCATGTGGCTCCTGAGTGGGGTTTGTTGTTTAGGAAACCTGCTCCGGCTTTTCCATTCTTTCCTTGCAAACAGGAAAACTTCTCCTGGGGCTGTGTGCAGGCAGAGCCCTGAGGAGAGCAGGTGGCACATGGTGCGCTGGGCTGGGACAGCCAGCTGCAGAGCTCAAGGGAAGAAGCCCAAAGTGTCACAATGGCTCCTTGCCTTCCCATGCAACACCTGGGTCACAATGGTCTCCTTGATTCCATGAGGCCCCACTGTGTCACAATGGCTCCTTGGTTCCATCAGGTTCCGCAGTGTCACCATGGTCTCCTTTGATCCGCACTGTCATCATGGACAATTGGTTCCATGAGGCCCCGCAGTGTCACAATGGTCCCTTGCTTCCATAGGTTTGATGTTGTAACAAAGGACTCCTTGCTTCTATGAGCTAGCCTGCTTTTTGCAGAGGTGTCTTTGGTTCCAACAAGGCCCCGCTGTGTCTCAGTGCACCCTGGCTTCCATGTGGATGTGGAGTATCACAAAGGCTCCTTGGTTCCACCAGGTCCTGCTGTGTCACAATGGGTCCTGTGGTCCCTGAGGCCCTCCAAAACCATCGTGGAGGCTTGCTTCCATGAGGTTCCATTATGTGCCAGTGGTCATCTTGGTTCCAGGAGTTTCCTTAGTGTCACAATGCTCTCCATGCTTCCATTAGGCCCTGCTTTGCCACAATGGTCCCCTTGTTTCCATGAGGCCCCGCTGTGTCACAATGGACCTATGGTTCCGTGATGTTGCGTGGTGTCACCGTGCTCTTCTTGAATCCGCCGTGTAACCATGGACCATTGGTTCCATGCAGCCGTGTCACAATGGGCTCCTTGATTCCATGATTCCCCACGGTGTCACAATGGAGCCTTGTTTCTAGGAGGTTCTGTACTGTCACAATTGCCTCATTGATGCCATCAGCCCCTGCAGTGTCACAATGGCTCCTTGGTTCCATGAGGAACACAAGAGCTTGGCATAAGCATTGAGCAACAGCTGCTGAACACACCTGGCAACATCTGCTTGCATCAAAAGAGGGCTTCAAGCTGACAATGGCACCAGCAGCTTCCATCTGCAACAGACACCCAGGGAAAGGACAGGCTGTGCCGGTTTGGACAAATGTGGAGGAAAATATCCTCTTATAGAAGGCAGGTTACACCCAGCCCTCCCCCACCAGGTTTTTGGAAAAAAGAACTTTCCTGGGAAGAAAGTGAAAGAGATAAAACCTATTTTTTTAACAAACACACAGGAAAAGGATAACAATGCTAAATATTAAAACCTCTCGCTGTGGAGAGAAACCTGGGATAATTTGAGAGTCCTTCCGTGTTTCGGTGGGGTCTCCTGAAACATCCATAGACAGCGAGGCCCGTGCAAAGAAACAGGGAGCGATTCTTGAGAGAAGTTTCAGAGCTCTTTCTTCTCCAGCCACATGGGCGGGGCACTGCCAAAGAACTGAGCAATCACGGCACAACCAGGGCCCTCCTGGCACAGGGCAACACAAAATAAGCAGTGCTGAACAGGATTAGGGCACATGTGAGCAGGGAGCAGGGAGACCCCGTGCCCAGGCCATGCCTCTACCCCAGGGTCCCCTCTCCCATGACCTCATGGCAGGGGGGAGGAACCCCAACACTTCCGTAGGTGCAGTCTCTCTCCTCCTCCTTGCAGCTGGCTCATGGGCCCACATTCAGGGCCCCCACCTCGGGAGAAAATTCTCCCAATGTGCTCTGATGTTGAAAGAGTCAAGAAGAGAAGAAGGGAAAAAAAACCCCGAAGTCCCAGGAAAACAAAGTTCAACTCTCCATCTCCCCCCAGAGAAAAGGAGCTGAAAACTGGCTAAAAAGAAACAAAGTTGCTTCCTCTGCTCTTGCTGCAAGCAGGATGCAGAGGAGTGTGTATGTGTGTCCTTGAACAAACGCTCTGAGAAGTTTGTCTGGCTTTTTTTTCCTCTCCCCCCTCTCAGGCTCAGTTGAAAGGCACAGAAATGCACAAAGTTCACTTCTGGGCATAGAGCAGCAATAGGGGGATACACATGATAAAGTCACCCCAAGACACAGGGACAGAGAATTCAGTGGAAAGACTCCGAGAATTCTGCTCCCAGAGATCATTCATTCCTGCTCACCCTGACCCTTGTAGAAAGGGGACATCGTTCCAGGCAGCCTGTACTGAGCATGTGGCTCCTGAGTGGGGTTTGTTGTTTAGGAAACCTGCTCCGGCTTTTCCATTCTTTCCTTGCAAACAGGAAAACTTCTCCTGGGGCTGTGTGCAGGCAGAGCCCTGAGGAGAGCAGGTGGCACATGGTGCGCTGGGCTGGGACAGCCAGCTGCAGAGCTCAAGGGAAGAAGCCCAAAGTGTCACAATGGCTCCTTGCCTTCCCATGCAACACCTGGGTCACAATGGTCTCCTTGATTCCATGAGGCCCCACTGTGTCACAATGGCTCCTTGGTTCCATCAGGTTCCGCAGTGTCACCATGGTCTCTTTTGATCCGCACTGTCATCATGGACAATTGGTTCCATGAGGCCCCGCAGTGTCACAATGGTCCCTTGCTTCCATAGGTTTGATGTTGTAACAAAGGACTCCTTGCTTCTATGAGCTAGCCTGCTTTTTGCAGAGGTGTCTTTGGTTCCAACAAGGCCCCACTGTGTCTCAGTGCACCCTTGCTTCCATGTGGATGTGGAGTATCACAAAGGCTCCTTGGTTCCACCAGGTCCTGCTGTGTCACAATGGGTCCTGTGGTCCCTGAGGCCCTCCAAAACCATCGTGGAGGCTTGCTTCCATGAGGTTCCATTATGTGCCAGTGGTCATCTTGGTTCCAGGAGTTTCCTTAGTGTCACAATGCTCTCCATGCTTCCATTAGGCCCTGCTTTGCCACAATGGTCCCCTTGTTTCCATGAGGCCCCGCTGTGTCACAATGGACCTATGGTTCCGTGATGTTGCGTGGTGTCACCGTGCTCTTCTTGAATCCGCCGTGTAACCATGGACCATTGGTTCCATGCAGCCGTGTCACAATGGGCTCCTTGATTCCATGATTCCCCACGGTGTCACAATGGAGCCTTGTTTCTAGGAGGTTCTGTACTGTCACAATTGCCTCCTTGATGCCATCAGCCCCTGCAGTGTCACAATGGCTCCTTGGTTCCATGAGGAACACAATAGCTTGGCATAAGCATTGAGCAACAGCTGCTGAACACACCTGGCAACATCTGCTTGCATCAAAAGAGGGCTTCAAGCTGACAATGGCACCAGCAGCTTCCATCTGCAACAGAGACCCAGGAAAGGACAGGCTGTGCCGGTTTGGACAAATGTGGAGGAAAATATCCTCTTATAGAAGGCAGGTTACACCCAGCCCTCCCCCACCAGGTTTTTGGAAAAAAGAACTTTCCTGGGAAGAAAGTGAAAGAGATAAAACCTATTTTTTTAACAAACACACAGGAAAAGGATAACAATGCTAAATATTAAAACCTCTCGCTGTGCAGAGAAAGCTGGGATAATTTGAGAGTCCTTCTGTGTTTCGGTGGGGTCTCCTGAAACATCCATAGACAGCGAGGCCCGTGCAAAGAAACAGGGAGCGATTCTTGAGAGAAGTTTAAGAGCTCTTTCTTCTCCAGCCACATGGGCGGGGCACTGCCAAAGAACTGAGCAATCACAGCACAACCAGGGCCCTCCTGGCACAGGGCAACACAAAATAAGCAGTGCTGAACAGGATTAGGGCACATGTGAGCTGGGAGCAGGGAGACCCCGTGCCCAGGCCATGCCTCTACCCCAGGGTCCCCTCTCCCATGACCTCATGGCAGGGGGGAGGAACCCCAACACTTCCGTAGGTGCAGTCTCTCTCCTCCTCCTTGCAGCTGGCTCATGGGCCCACATTCAGGGCCCCCACCTCGGGAGAAAATTCTCCCAATGTGCTCTGATGTTGAAAGAGTCAAGAAGAGAAGAAGGGAAAAAAAACCCCCGAAGTCCCAGGAAAACAAAGTTCAACTCTCCATCTCCCCCCAGAGAAAAGGAGCTGAAAACTGGCTAAAAAGAAACAAAGTTGCTTCCCTCTGCTCTTGCTGCAAGCAGGATGCAGAGGAGTGTGTATGTGTGTCCTTGAACAAACGCTCTGAGAAGTTTGTCCGGTTTTTTTTCCTCTCCCCCCTCTCAGGCTCAGTTGAAAGGCACAGAAATGCACAAAGTTCACTTCTGGGCATAGAGCAGCAATAGGGGATACACATGATAAAGTCACCCCAAGACACAGGGAGAGAGAATTCAGTGGAAAGACTCCGAGAATTCTGCTCCCAGAGATCATTCATTCCTGCTCACACTGACCCTTGTAGAAAGGGGACATCGTTCCCGGCAGCCTGTACTGAGCATGTGGCTCCTGAGTGGGGTTTGTTGTTTAGGAAACCTGCTCCGGCTTTTCCATTCTTTCCTTGCAAACAGGAAAACTTCTCCTGGGGCTGTGTGCAGGCAGAGCCCTGAGGAGAGCAGGTGGCACATGGTGCGCTGGGCTGGGACAGCCAGCTGCAGAGCTCAAGGGAAGAAGCCCAAAGTGTCACAATGGCTCCTTGCCTTCCCATGCAACACCTGGGTCACAATGGTCTCCTTGATTCCATGAGGCCCCACTGTGTCACAATGGCTCCTTGGTTCCATCAGGTTCCGCAGTGTCACCATGGTCTCCTTTGATCCGCACTGTCATCATGGACAATTGGTTCCATGAGGCCCCGCAGTGTCACAATGGTCCCTTGGTTGCATAGCTTTTACGTTGTAACAATGGACTCCTTGCTTCTATGAGCTAGCCTGCTTTTTGCAGAGGTGTCTTTGGTTCCAACAAGGCCCCACTGTGTCTCAGTGCACCCTGGCTTCCATGTGGATCTGGAGTATCACAAAGGCTCCTTGGTTCCACCAGGTCCTGCTGTGTCACAATGGGTCCTGTGGTCCCTGAGGCCCTCCAAAGTCATCATGGATGCTTGCTTCCATGAGGTTCCATTATGTGCCAGTGGTCATCTTGGTTCCAGGAGTTTCCTTAGTGTCACAATGCTCTCCATGCTTCCATTAGGCCCTGCTTTGCCACAATGGTCCCCTTGTTTCCATGAGGCCCCGCTGTGTCACAATGGACCTATGGTTCCGTGATGTTGCGTGGTGTCACCGTGCTCTTCTTGAATCCGCCGTGTAACCATGGACCATTGGTTCCATGCAGCCGTGTCACAATGGGCTCCTTGATTCCATGATTCCCCACGGTGTCACAATGGAGCCTTGTTTCTAGGAGGTTCTGTACTGTCACAATTGCCTCCTTGATGCCATCAGCCCCTGCAGTGTCACAATGGCTCCTTGGTTCCATGAGGAACACAATAGCTTGGCATAAGCATTGAGCAACAGCTGCTGAACACACCTGGCAACATCTGCTTGCATCAAAAGAGGGCTTCAAGCTGACAATGGCACCAGCAGCTTCCATCTGCAACAGACACCCAGGGAAAGGACAGGCTGTGCCGGTTTGGACAAATGTGGAGGAAAATATCCTCTGATAGAAGGCAGGTTACACCCAGCCCTCCCCCACCAGCTTCGGGAAAAAAGAATTTTCCTGGGAAGAAAGTGAAAGAGATAAAAACTACTTTTTTAACAAACACACAGGAAAAGGATAACAATGCTAAATATTAAAAGCTCTCGCTGTGCAGAGAAAGCTGGGATAATTTGAGAGTCCTTCCGTGTTTCGGTGGGGTCTCCTGAAACATCCATAGACAGCGAGGCCCGTGCAAAGAAACAGGGAGCGATTCTTGAGAGAAGTTTCAGAGCTCTTTCTTCTCCAGCCACATGGGCGGGGCACTGCCAAAGAACTGAGCAATCACGGCACAACCAGGGCCCTCCTGGCACAGGGCAACACAAAATAAGCAGTGCTGAACAGGATTAGGGCACATGTGAGCAGGGAGCAGGGAGGCCCCGTGCCCAGGCCATGCCTCTACCCCAGGGTCCCCTCTCCCATGACCTCATGGCAGGGGGGAGGAACCCCAACACTTCCGGAGGTGTAGTCTCTCTCCTCCTCCTTGCAGCTGGCTCATGGGCCCACATTCAGGGCCCCCACCTCGGGAGAAAATTCTCCCAATGTGCTCTGATGTTGAAAGAGTCAAGAAGAGAAGAAGGGAAAAAAAACCCCCGAAGTCCCAGGAAAACAAAGTTCAACTCTCCATCTCCCTCCAGAGAAAAGGAGCTGAAAACTGGCTAAAAAGAAACAAAGTTGCTTCCTCTGCTCTTGCTGCAAGCAGGATGCAGAGGAGTGTGTATGTGTGTCCTTGAACAAACGCTCTGAGAAGTTTGTCTGGCTTTTTTTTCCTCTCCCCCCTCTCAGGCTCAGTTGAAAGGCACAGAAATGCACAAAGTTCACTTCTGGGCATAGAGCAGCAATAGGGGGATACACATGATAAAGTCACCCCAAGACACAGGGACAGAGAATTCAGTGGAAAGACTCCGAGAATTCTGCTCCCAGAGATCATTCATTCCTGCTCACACTGACCCTTGTAGAAAGGGGACATCGTTCCCGGCAGCCTGTACTGAGCATGTGGCTCCTGAGTGGGGTTTGTTGTTTAGGAAACCTGCTCCGGCTTTTCCATTCTTTCCTTGCAAACAGGAAAACTTCTCCTGGGGCTGTGTGCAGGCAGAGCCCTGAGGAGAGCAGGTGGCACATGGTGCGCTGGGCTGGGACAGCCAGCTGCAGAGCTCAAGGGAAGAAGCCCAAAGTGTCACAATGGCTCCTTGCCTTCCCATGCAACACCTGGGTCACAATGGTCTCCTTGATTCCATGAGGCCCCACTGTGTCACAATGGCTCCTTGGTTCCATCAGGTTCCGCAGTGTCACCATGGTCTCCTTTGATCCGCACTGTCATCATGGACAATTGGTTCCATGAGGCCCCGCAGTGTCACAATGGTCCCTTGCTTCCATAGGTTTGATGTTGTAACAATGGACTCCTTGCTTCTATGAGCTAGCCTGCTTTTTGCAGAGGTGTCTTTGGTTCCAACAAGGCCCCGCTGTGTCTCAGTGCACCCTGGCTTCCATGTGGATGTGGAGTATCACAAAGGCTCCTTGGTTCCACCAGGTCCTGCTGTGTCACAATGGGTCCTGTGGTCCCTGAGGCCCTCCAAAACCATCGTGGAGGCTTGCTTCCATGAGGTTCCATTATGTGCCAGTGGTCATCTTGGTTCCAGGAGTTTCCTTAGTGTCACAATGCTCTCCATGCTTCCATTAGGCCCTGCTTTGCCACAATGGTCCCCTTGTTTCCATGAGGCCCCGCTGTGTCACAATGGACCTATGGTTCCGTGATGTTGCGTGGTGTCACCGTGCTCTTCTTGAATCCGCCGTGTAACCATGGACCATTGGTTCCATGCAGCCGTGTCACAATGGGCTCCTTGATTCCATGATTCCCCACGGTGTCACAATGGAGCCTTGTTTCTAGGAGGTTCTGTACTGTCACAATTGCCTCCTTGATGCCATCAGCCCCTGCAGTGTCACAATGGCTCCTTGGTTCCATGAGGAACACAAGAGCTTGGCATAAGCATTGAGCAACAGCTGCTGAACACACCTGGCAACATCTGCTTGCATCAAAAGAGGGCTTCAAGCTGACAATGGCACCAGCAGCTTCCATCTGCAACAGAGACCCAGGGAAAGGACAGGCTGTGCCGGTTTGGACAAATGTGGAGGAAAATATCCTCTTATAGAAGGCAGGTTACACCCAGCCCTCCCCCACCAGGTTTTTGGAAAAAAGAACTTTCCTGGGAAGAAAGTGAAAGAGATAAAACCTATTTTTTTAACAAACACACAGGAAAAGGATAACAATGCTAAATATTAAAACCTCTCGCTGTGCAGAGAAACCTGGGATAATTTGAGAGTCCTTCCGTGTTTCGGTGGGGTCTCCTGAAACATCCATAGACAGCGAGGCCCGTGCAAAGAAACAGGGAGCGATTCTTGAGAGAAGTTTCAGAGCTCTTTCTTCTCCAGCCACATGGGCGGGGCACTGCCAAAGAACTGAGCAATCACGGCACAACCAGGGCCCTCCTGGCACAGGGCAACACAAAATAAGCAGTGCTGAACAGGATTAGGGCACATGTGAGCAGGGAGCAGGGAGACCCCGTGCCCAGGCCATGCCTCTACCCCAGGGTCCCCTCTCCCATGACCTCATGGCAGGGGGGAGGAACCCCAACACTTCCGTAGGTGCAGTCTCTCTCCTCCTCCTTGCAGCTGGCTCATGGGCCCACATTCAGGGCCCCCACCTCGGGAGAAAATTCTCCCAATGTGCTCTGATGTTGAAAGAGTCAAGAAGAGAAGAAGGGAAAAAAAACCCCGAAGTCCCAGGAAAACAAAGTTCAACTCTCCATCTCCCCCCAGAGAAAAGGAGCTGAAAACTGGCTAAAAAGAAACAAAGTTGCTTCCTCTGCTCTTGCTGCAAGCAGGATGCAGAGGAGTGTGTATGTGTGTCCTTGAACAAACGCTCTGAGAAGTTTGTCTGGCTTTTTTTTCCTCTCCCCCCTCTCAGGCTCAGTTGAAAGGCACAGAAATGCACAAAGTTCACTTCTGGGCATAGAGCAGCAATAGGGGGATACACATGATAAAGTCACCCCAAGACACAGGGACAGAGAATTCAGTGGAAAGACTCCGAGAATTCTGCTCCCAGAGATCATTCATTCCTGCTCACACTGACCCTTGTAGAAAGGGGACATCGTTCCCGGCAGCCTGTACTGAGCATGTGGCTCCTGAGTGGGGTTTGTTGTTTAGGAAACCTGCTCCGGCTTTTCCATTCTTTCCTTGCAAACAGGAAAACTTCTCCTGGGGCTGTGTGCAGGCAGAGCCCTGAGGAGAGCAGGTGGCACATGGTGCGCTGGGCTGGGACAGCCAGCTGCAGAGCTCAAGGGAAGAAGCCCAAAGTGTCACAATGGCTCCTTGCCTTCCCATGCAACACCTGGGTCACAATGGTCTCCTTGATTCCATGAGGCCCCACTGTGTCACAATGGCTCCTTGGTTCCATCAGGTTCCGCAGTGTCACCATGGTCTCTTTTGATCCGCACTGTCATCATGGACAATTGGTTCCATGAGGCCCCGCAGTGTCACAATGGTCCCTTGCTTCCATAGGTTTGATGTTGTAACAAAGGACTCCTTGCTTCTATGAGCTAGCCTGCTTTTTGCAGAGGTGTCTTTGGTTCCAACAAGGCCCCGCTGTGTCTCAGTGCACCCTGGCTTCCATGTGGATGTGGAGTATCACAAAGGCTCCTTGGTTCCACCAGGTCCTGCTGTGTCACAATGGGTCCTGTGGTCCCTGAGGCCCTCCAAAACCATCGTGGAGGCTTGCTTCCATGAGGTTCCATTATGTGCCAGTGGTCATCTTGGTTCCAGGAGTTTCCTTAGTGTCACAATGCTCTCCATGCTTCCATTAGGCCCTGCTTTGCCACAATGGTCCCCTTGTTTCCATGAGGCCCCGCTGTGTCACAATGGACCTATGGTTCCGTGATGTTGCGTGGTGTCACCGTGCTCTTCTTGAATCCGCCGTGTAACCATGGACCATTGGTTCCATGCAGCCGTGTCACAATGGGCTCCTTGATTCCATGATTCCCCACGGTGTCACAATGGAGCCTTGTTTCTAGGAGGTTCTGTACTGTCACAATTGCCTCCTTGATGCCATCAGCCCCTGCAGTGTCACAATGGCTCCTTGGTTCCATGAGGAACACAAGAGCTTGGCATAAGCATTGAGCAACAGCTGCTGAACACACCTGGCAACATCTGCTTGCATCAAAAGAGGGCTTCAAGCTGACAATGGCACCAGCAGCTTCCATCTGCAACAGAGACCCAGGGAAAGGACAGGCTGTGCCGGTTTGGACAAATGTGGAGGAAAATATCCTCTTATAGAAGGCAGGTTACACCCAGCCCTCCCCCACCAGGTTTTTGGAAAAAAGAACTTTCCTGGGAAGAAAGTGAAAGAGATAAAACCTATTTTTTTAACAAACACACAGGAAAAGGATAACAATGCTAAATATTAAAACCTCTCGCTGTGCAGAGAAACCTGGGATAATTTGAGAGTCCTTCCGTGTTTCGGTGGGGTCTCCTGAAACATCCATAGACAGCGAGGCCCGTGCAAAGAAACAGGGAGCGATTCTTGAGAGAAGTTTCAGAGCTCTTTCTTCTCCAGCCACATGGGCGGGGCACTGCCAAAGAACTGAGCAATCACGGCACAACCAGGGCCCTCCTGGCACAGGGCAACACAAAATAAGCAGTGCTGAACAGGATTAGGGCACATGTGAGCAGGGAGCAGGGAGACCCCGTGCCCAGGCCATGCCTCTACCCCAGGGTCCCCTCTCCCATGACCTCATGGCAGGGGGGAGGAACCCCAACACTTCCGTAGGTGCAGTCTCTCTCCTCCTCCTTGCAGCTGGCTCATGGGCCCACATTCAGGGCCCCCACCTCGGGAGAAAATTCTCCCAATGTGCTCTGATGTTGAAAGAGTCAAGAAGAGAAGAAGGGAAAAAAAACCCCGAAGTCCCAGGAAAACAAAGTTCAACTCTCCATCTCCCCCCAGAGAAAAGGAGCTGAAAACTGGCTAAAAAGAAACAAAGTTGCTTCCTCTGCTCTTGCTGCAAGCAGGATGCAGAGGAGTGTGTATGTGTGTCCTTGAACAAACGCTCTGAGAAGTTTGTCTGGCTTTTTTTTCCTCTCCCCCCTCTCAGGCTCAGTTGAAAGGCACAGAAATGCACAAAGTTCACTTCTGGGCATAGAGCAGCAATAGGGGGATACACATGATAAAGTCACCCCAAGACACAGGGACAGAGAATTCAGTGGAAAGACTCCGAGAATTCTGCTCCCAGAGATCATTCATTCCTGCTCACACTGACCCTTGTAGAAAGGGGACATCGTTCCCGGCAGCCTGTACTGAGCATGTGGCTCCTGAGTGGGGTTTGTTGTTTAGGAAACCTGCTCCGGCTTTTCCATTCTTTCCTTGCAAACAGGAAAACTTCTCCTGGGGCTGTGTGCAGGCAGAGCCCTGAGGAGAGCAGGTGGCACATGGTGCGCTGGGCTGGGACAGCCAGCTGCAGAGCTCAAGGGAAGAAGCCCAAAGTGTCACAATGGCTCCTTGCCTTCCCATGCAACACCTGGGTCACAATGGTCTCCTTGATTCCATGAGGCCCCACTGTGTCACAATGGCTCCTTGGTTCCATCAGGTTCCGCAGTGTCACCATGGTCTCTTTTGATCCGCACTGTCATCATGGACAATTGGTTCCATGAGGCCCCGCAGTGTCACAATGGTCCCTTGCTTCCATAGGTTTGATGTTGTAACAAAGG
The DNA here is from genome assembly GCF_041296385.1 of Aphelocoma coerulescens. Classification (NCBI taxonomy): domain Eukaryota; kingdom Metazoa; phylum Chordata; class Aves; order Passeriformes; family Corvidae; genus Aphelocoma; species Aphelocoma coerulescens. The sequence goes on along the minus strand of NW_027184058.1, from coordinate 1,694,219 downwards.
ACTCCTTGCTTCTATGAGCTAGCCTGCTTTTTGCAGAGGTGTCTTTGGTTCCAACAAGGCCCCGCTGTGTCTCAGTGCACCCTGGCTTCCATGTGGATGTGGAGTATCACAAAGGCTCCTTGGTTCCACCAGGTCCTGCTGTGTCACAATGGGTCCTGTGGTCCCTGAGGCCCTCCAAAACCATCGTGGAGGCTTGCTTCCATGAGGTTCCATTATGTGCCAGTGGTCATCTTGGTTCCAGGAGTTTCCTTAGTGTCACAATGCTCTCCATGTTTCCATGATTCCCCACAATGTCACAATGCTCTCCAGGCTTCCATTAGGCCCTGCTTTGCCACAATGGTCCCCTTGTTTCCATGCGGCCTTGCTGTGTCACAATGGACGTACGGTTCCATGATGTTGCGTGGTGTCACCGTGCTCTTCTTGAATCCGCCGTGTAACCATGGACCATTGGTTCCATGCAGCCGTGTCACAATGGGCTCCTTGATTCCATGATTCCCCACGGTGTCACAATGGAGCCTTGTTTCTAGGAGGTTCTGTACTGTCACAATTGCCTCCTTGATGCCATCAGCCCCTGCAGTGTCACAATGGCTCCTTGGTTCCATGAGGAACACAATAGCTTGGCATAAGCATTGAGCAACAGCTGCTGAACACACCTGGCAACATCTGCTTGCATCAAAAGAGGGCTTCAAGCTGACAATGGCACCAGCAGCTTCCATCTGCAACAGACACCCAGGGAAAGGACAGGCTGTGCCGGTTTGGACAAATGTGGAGGAAAATATCCTCTGATAGAAGGCAGGTTACACCCAGCCCTCCTCCACCAGCTTCGGGAAAAAAGAATTTTCCTGGGAAGAAAGTGAAAGAGATAAAAACTACTTTTTTAACAAACACACAGGAAAAGGATAACAATGCTAAATATTAAAACCTCTCGCTGTGCAGAGAAAGCTGGGATAATTTGAGAGTCCTTCCGTGTTTCGGTGGGGTCTCCTGAAACATCCATAGACAGCGAGGCCCGTGCAAAGAAACAGGGAGCGATTCTTGAGAGAAGTTTCAGAGCTCTTTCTTCTCCAGCCACATGGGCGGGGCACTGCCAAAGAACTGAGCAATCACAGCACAACCAGGGCCCTCCTGGCACAGGGCAACACAAAATAAGCAGTGCTGAACAGGATTAGGGCACATGTGAGCAGGGAGCAGGGAGACCCCCCGTGCCCAGGCCATGCCTCTACCCCAGGGTCCCCTCTCCCATGACCTCATGGCAGGGGGGAGGAACCCCAACACTTCCGTAGGTGTAGTCTCTCTCCTCCTCCTTGCAGCTGGCTCATGGGCCCACATTCAGGGCCCCCACCTCGGGAGAAAATTCTCCCAATGTGCTCTGATGTTGAAAGAGACAAGAAGAGAAGAAGGGAAAAAAAACCCCCGAAGTCCCAGGAAAACAAAGTTCAACTCTCCATCTCCCTCCAGAGAAAAGGAGCTGAAAACTGGCTAAAAAGAAACAAAGTTGCTTCCTCTGCTCTTGCTGCAAGCAGGATGCAGAGGAGTGTGTATGTGTGTCCTTGAACAAACGCTCTGAGAAGTTTGTCTGGCTTTTTTTTCCTCTCCCCCCTCTCAGGCTCAGTTGAAAGGCACAGAAATGCACAAAGTTCACTTCTGGGCATAGAGCAGTATTGGGGGATACACATGATAAAGTCACCCCAAGACACGTGGACAGAGAATTCAGTGGAAAGACTCCGAGAATTCTGCTCCCAGAGATCATTCATTCCTGCTCACACTGACCCTTGTAGAAAGGGGACATCGTTCCCGGCAGCCTGTACTGAGCATGTGGCTCCTGAGTGGGGTTTGTTGTTTAGGAAACCTGCTCCGGCTTTTCCATTCTTTCCTTGCAAACAGGAAAACTTCTCCTGGGGCTGTGTGCAGGCAGAGCCCTGAGGAGAGCAGGTGGCACATGGTGCGCTGGGCTGGGACAGCCAGCTGCAGAGCTCAAGGGAAGAAGCCCAAAGTGTCACAATGGCTCCTTGCCTTCCCATGCAACACCTGGGTCACAATGGTCTCCTTGATTCCATGAGGCCCCACTGTGTCACAATGGCTCCTTGGTTCCATCAGGTTCCGCAGTGTCACCATGGTCTCTTTTGATCCGCACTGTCATCATGGACAATTGGTTCCATGAGGCCCCGCAGTGTCACAATGGTCCCTTGCTTCCATAGGTTTGATGTTGTAACAAAGGACTCCTTGCTTCTATGAGCTAGCCTGCTTTTTGCAGAGGTGTCTTTGGTTCCAACAAGGCCCCGCTGTGTCTCAGTGCACCCTGGCTTCCATGTGGATCTGGAGTATCACAAAGGCTCCTTGGTTCCACCAGGTCCTGCTGTGTCACAATGGGTCCTGTGGTCCCTGAGGCCCTCCAAAACCATCGTGGAGGCTTGCTTCCATGAGGTTCCATTATGTGCCAGTGGTCATCTTGGTTCCAGGAGTTTCCTTAGTGTCACAATGCTCTCCATGTTTCCATGATTCCCCACAATGTCACAATGCTCTCCAGGCTTCCATTAGGCCCTGCTTTGCCACAATGGTCCCCTTGTTTCCATGCGGCCTTGCTGTGTCACAATGGACGTACGGTTCCATGATGTTGCGTGGTGTCACCGTGCTCTTCTTGAATCCGCCGTGTAACCATGGACCATTGGTTCCATGCAGCCGTGTCACAATGGGCTCCTTGATTCCATGATTCCCCACGGTGTCACAATGGAGCCTTGTTTCTAGGAGGTTCTGTACTGTCACAATTGCCTCCTTGATGCCATCAGCCCCTGCAGTGTCACAATGGCTCCTTGGTTCCATGAGGAACACAATAGCTTGGCATAAGCATTGAGCAACAGCTGCTGAACACACCTGGCAACATCTGCTTGCATCAAAAGAGGGCTTCAAGCTGACAATGGCACCAGCAGCTTCCATCTGCAACAGACACCCAGGGAAAGGACAGGCTGTGCCGGTTTGGACAAATGTGGAGGAAAATATCCTCTGATAGAAGGCAGGTTACACCCAGCCCTCCCCCACCAGCTTCGGGAAAAAAGAATTTTCCTGGGAAGAAAGTGAAAGAGATAAAAACTACTTTTTTAACAAACACACAGGAAAAGGATAACAATGCTAAATATTAAAAGCTCTCGCTGTGCAGAGAAAGCTGGGATAATTTGAGAGTCCTTCCGTGTTTCCGTGGGGTCTCCTGAAACATCCATAGACAGCGAGGCCCGTGCAAAGAAACAGGGAGCGATTCTTGAGAGAAGTTTCAGAGCTCTTTCTTCTCCAGCCACATGGGCGGGGCACTGCCAAAGAACTGAGCAATCACGGCACAACCAGGGCCCTCCTGGCACAGGGCAACACAAAATAAGCAGTGCTGAACAGGATTAGGGCACATGTGAGCAGGGAGCAGGGAGGCCCCGTGCCCAGGCCATGCCTCTACCCCAGGGTCCCCTCTCCCATGACCTCATGGCAGGGGGGAGGAACCCCAACACTTCCGGAGGTGTAGTCTCTCTCCTCCTCCTTGCAGCTGGCTCATGGGCCCACATTCAGGGCCCCCACCTCGGGAGAAAATTCTCCCAATGTGCTCTGATGTTGAAAGAGTCAAGAAGAGAAGAAGGGAAAAAAAACCCCCGAAGTCCCAGGAAAACAAAGTTCAACTCTCCATCTCCCTCCAGAGAAAAGGAGCTGAAAACTGGCTAAAAAGAAACAAAGTTGCTTCCTCTGCTCTTGCTGCAAGCAGGATGCAGAGGAGTGTGTATGTGTGTCCTTGAACAAACGCTCTGAGAAGTTTGTCTGGCTTTTTTTTCCTCTCCCCCCTCTCAGGCTCAGTTGAAAGGCACAGAAATGCACAAAGTTCACTTCTGGGCATAGAGCAGCAATAGGGGGATACACATGATAAAGTCACCCCAAGACACAGGGACAGAGAATTCAGTGGAAAGACTCCGAGAATTCTGCTCCCAGAGATCATTCATTCCTGCTCACACTGACCCTTGTAGAAAGGGGACATCGTTCCCGGCAGCCTGTACTGAGCATGTGGCTCCTGAGTGGGGTTTGTTGTTTAGGAAACCTGCTCCGGCTTTTCCATTCTTTCCTTGCAAACAGGAAAACTTCTCCTGGGGCTGTGTGCAGGCAGAGCCCTGAGGAGAGCAGGTGGCACATGGTGCGCTGGGCTGGGACAGCCAGCTGCAGAGCTCAAGGGAAGAAGCCCAAAGTGTCACAATGGCTCCTTGCCTTCCCATGCAACACCTGGGTCACAATGGTCTCCTTGATTCCATGAGGCCCCACTGTGTCACAATGGCTCCTTGGTTCCATCAGGTTCCGCAGTGTCACCATGGTCTCCTTTGATCCGCACTGTCATCATGGACAATTGGTTCCATGAGGCCCCGCAGTGTCACAATGGTCCCTTGCTTCCATAGGTTTGATGTTGTAACAAAGGACTCCTTGCTTCTATGAGCTAGCCTGCTTTTTGCAGAGGTGTCTTTGGTTCCAACAAGGCCCCGCTGTGTCTCAGTGCACCCTGGCTTCCATGTGGATGTGGAGTATCACAAAGGCTCCTTGGTTCCACCAGGTCCTGCTGTGTCACAATGGGTCCTGTGGTCCCTGAGGCCCTCCAAAACCATCGTGGAGGCTTGCTTCCATGAGGTTCCATTATGTGCCAGTGGTCATCTTGGTTCCAGGAGTTTCCTTAGTGTCACAATGCTCTCCATGCTTCCATTAGGCCCTGCTTTGCCACAATGGTCCCCTTGTTTCCATGAGGCCCCGCTGTGTCACAATGGACCTATGGTTCCGTGATGTTGCGTGGTGTCACCGTGCTCTTCTTGAATCCGCCGTGTAACCATGGACCATTGGTTCCATGCAGCCGTGTCACAATGGGCTCCTTGATTCCATGATTCCCCACGGTGTCACAATGGAGCCTTGTTTCTAGGAGGTTCTGTACTGTCACAATTGCCTCATTGATGCCATCAGCCCCTGCAGTGTCACAATGGCTCCTTGGTTCCATGAGGAACACAAGAGCTTGGCATAAGCATTGAGCAACAGCTGCTGAACACACCTGGCAACATCTGCTTGCATCAAAAGAGGGCTTCAAGCTGACAATGGCACCAGCAGCTTCCATCTGCAACAGAGACCCAGGGAAAGGACAGGCTGTGCCGGTTTGGACAAATGTGGAGGAAAATATCCTCTTATAGAAGGCAGGTTACACCCAGCCCTCCCCCACCAGGTTTTTGGAAAAAAGAACTTTCCTGGGAAGAAAGTGAAAGAGATAAAACCTATTTTTTTAACAAACACACAGGAAAAGGATAACAATGCTAAATATTAAAACCTCTCGCTGTGCAGAGAAACCTGGGATAATTTGAGAGTCCTTCCGTGTTTCGGTGGGGTCTCCTGAAACATCCATAGACAGCGAGGCCCGTGCAAAGAAACAGGGAGCGATTCTTGAGAGAAGTTTCAGAGCTCTTTCTTCTCCAGCCACATGGGCGGGGCACTGCCAAAGAACTGAGCAATCACGGCACAACCAGGGCCCTCCTGGCACAGGGCAACACAAAATAAGCAGTGCTGAACAGGATTAGGGCACATGTGAGCAGGGAGCAGGGAGACCCCGTGCCCAGGCCATGCCTCTACCCCAGGGTCCCCTCTCCCATGACCTCATGGCAGGGGGGAGGAACCCCAACACTTCCGTAGGTGCAGTCTCTCTCCTCCTCCTTGCAGCTGGCTCATGGGCCCACATTCAGGGCCCCCACCTCGGGAGAAAATTCTCCCAATGTGCTCTGATGTTGAAAGAGTCAAGAAGAGAAGAAGGGAAAAAAACCCCCGAAGTCCCAGGAAAACAAAGTTCAACTCTCCATCTCCCCCCAGAGAAAAGGAGCTGAAAACTGGCTAAAAAGAAACAAAGTTGCTTCCTCTGCTCTTGCTGCAAGCAGGATGCAGAGGAGTGTGTATGTGTGTCCTTGAACAAACGCTCTGAGAAGTTTGTCTGGCTTTTTTTTCCTCTCCCCCCTCTCAGGCTCAGTTGAAAGGCACAGAAATGCACAAAGTTCACTTCTGGGCATAGAGCAGCAATAGGGGGATACACATGATAAAGTCACCCCAAGACACAGGGACAGAGAATTCAGTGGAAAGACTCCGAGAATTCTGCTCCCAGAGATCATTCATTCCTGCTCACACTGACCCTTGTAGAAAGGGGACATCGTTCCCGGCAGCCTGTACTGAGCATGTGGCTCCTGAGTGGGGTTTGTTGTTTAGGAAACCTGCTCCGGCTTTTCCATTCTTTCCTTGCAAACAGGAAAACTTCTCCTGGGGCTGTGTGCAGGCAGAGCCCTGAGGAGAGCAGGTGGCACATGGTGCGCTGGGCTGGGACAGCCAGCTGCAGAGCTCAAGGGAAGAAGCCCAAAGTGTCACAATGGCTCCTTGCCTTCCCATGCAACACCTGGGTCACAATGGTCTCCTTGATTCCATGAGGCCCCACTGTGTCACAATGGCTCCTTGGTTCCATCAGGTTCCGCAGTGTCACCATGGTCTCTTTTGATCCACACTGTCATCATGGACAATTGGTTCCATGAGGCCCCGCAGTGTCACAATGGTCCCTTGCTTCCATAGGTTTGATGTTGTAACAAAGGACTCCTTGCTTCTATGAGCTAGCCTGCTTTTTGCAGAGGTGTCTTTGGTTCCAACAAGGCCCCGCTGTGTCTCAGTGCACCCTGGCTTCCATGTGGATGTGGAGTATCACAAAGGCTCCTTGGTTCCACCAGGTCCTGCTGTGTCACAATGGGTCCTGTGGTCCCTGAGGCCCTCCAAAACCATCGTGGAGGCTTGCTTCCATGAGGTTCCATTATGTGCCAGTGGTCATCTTGGTTCCAGGAGTTTCCTTAGTGTCACAATGCTCTCCATGTTTCCATGATTCCCCACAATGTCACAATGCTCTCCAGGCTTCCATTAGGCCCTGCTTTGCCACAATGGTCCCCTTGTTTCCATGCGTCCTTGCTGTGTCACAATGGACCTATGGTTCCATGATGTTGCGTGGTGTCACCGTGCTCTTCTTGAATCCGCCGTGTAACCATGGACCATTGGTTCCATGCAGCCGTGTCACAATGGGCTCCTTGATTCCATGATTCCCCACGGTGTCACAATGGAGCCTTGTTTCTAGGAGGTTCTGTACTGTCACAATTGCCTCCTTGATGCCATCAGCCCCTGCAGTGTCACAATGGCTCCTTGGTTCCATGAGGAACACAATAGCTTGGCATAAGCATTGAGCAACAGCTGCTGAACACACCTGGCAACATCTGCTTGCATCAAAAGAGGGCTTCAAGCTGACAATGGCACCAGCAGCTTCCATCTGCAACAGACACCCAGGGAAAGGACAGGCTGTGCCGGTTTGGACAAATGTGGAGGAAAATATCCTCTGATAGAAGGCAGGTTACACCCAGCCCTCCTCCACCAGCTTCGGGAAAAAAGAATTTTCCTGGGAAGAAAGTGAAAGAGATAAAAACTACTTTTTTAACAAACACACAGGAAAAGGATAACAATGCTAAATATTAAAACCTCTCGCTGTGCAGAGAAAGCTGGGATAATTTGAGAGTCCTTCCGTGTTTCGGTGGGGTCTCCTGAAACATCCATAGACAGCGAGGCCCGTGCAAAGAAACAGGGAGCGATTCTTGAGAGAAGTTTCAGAGCTCTTTCTTCTCCAGCCACATGGGCGGGGCACTGCCAAAGAACTGAGCAATCACAGCACAACCAGGGCCCTCCTGGCACAGGGCAACACAAAATAAGCAGTGCTGAACAGGATTAGGGCACATGTGAGCAGGGAGCAGGGAGACCCCCCGTGCCCAGGCCATGCCTCTACCCCAGGGTCCCCTCTCCCATGACCTCATGGCAGGGGGGAGGAACCCCAACACTTCCGTAGGTGTAGTCTCTCTCCTCCTCCTTGCAGCTGGCTCATGGGCCCACATTCAGGGCCCCCACCTCGGGAGAAAATTCTCCCAATGTGCTCTGATGTTGAAAGAGTCAAGAAGAGAAGAAGGGAAAAAAAACCCCCGAAGTCCCAGGAAAACAAAGTTCAACTCTCCATCTCCCTCCAGAGAAAAGGAGCTGAAAACTGGCTAAAAAGAAACAAAGTTGCTTCCTCTGCTCTTGCTGCAAGCAGGATGCAGAGGAGTGTGTATGTGTGTCCTTGAACAAACGCTCTGAGAAGTTTGTCTGGCTTTTTTTTCCTCTCCCCCCTCTCAGGCTCAGTTGAAAGGCACAGAAATGCACAAAGTTCACTTCTGGGCATAGAGCAGTATTGGGGGATACACATGATAAAGTCACCCCAAGACACGTGGACAGAGAATTCAGTGGAAAGACTCCGAGAATTCTGCTCCCAGAGATCATTCATTCCTGCTCACACTGACCCTTGTAGAAAGGGGACATCGTTCCCGGCAGCCTGTACTGAGCATGTGGCTCCTGAGTGGGGTTTGTTGTTTAGGAAACCTGCTCCGGCTTTTCCATTCTTTCCTTGCAAACAGGAAAACTTCTCCTGGGGCTGTGTGCAGGCAGAGCCCTGAGGAGAGCAGGTGGCACATGGTGCGCTGGGCTGGGACAGCCAGCTGCAGAGCTCAAGGGAAGAAGCCCAAAGTGTCACAATGGCTCCTTGCCTTCCCATGCAACACCTGGGTCACAATGGTCTCCTTGATTCCATGAGGCCCCACTGTGTCACAATGGCTCCTTGGTTCCATCAGGTTCCGCAGTGTCACCATGGTCTCTTTTGATCCGCACTGTCATCATGGACAATTGGTTCCATGAGGCCCCGCAGTGTCACAATGGTCCCTTGCTTCCATAGGTTTGATGTTGTAACAAAGGACTCCTTGCTTCTATGAGCTAGCCTGCTTTTTGCAGAGGTGTCTTTGGTTCCAACAAGGCCCCGCTGTGTCTCAGTGCACCCTGGCTTCCATGTGGATCTGGAGTATCACAAAGGCTCCTTGGTTCCACCAGGTCCTGCTGTGTCACAATGGGTCCTGTGGTCCCTGAGGCCCTCCAAAACCATCGTGGAGGCTTGCTTCCATGAGGTTCCATTATGTGCCAGTGGTCATCTTGGTTCCAGGAGTTTCCTTAGTGTCACAATGCTCTCCATGTTTCCATGATTCCCCACAATGTCACAATGCTCTCCAGGCTTCCATTAGGCCCTGCTTTGCCACAATGGTCCCCTTGTTTCCATGCGGCCTTGCTGTGTCACAATGGACGTACGGTTCCATGATGTTGCGTGGTGTCACCGTGCTCTTCTTGAATCCGCCGTGTAACCATGGACCATTGGTTCCATGCAGCCGTGTCACAATGGGCTCCTTGATTCCATGATTCCCCACGGTGTCACAATGGAGCCTTGTTTCTAGGAGGTTCTGTACTGTCACAATTGCCTCCTTGATGCCATCAGCCCCTGCAGTGTCACAATGGCTCCTTGGTTCCATGAGGAACACAATAGCTTGGCATAAGCATTGAGCAACAGCTGCTGAACACACCTGGCAACATCTGCTTGCATCAAAAGAGGGCTTCAAGCTGACAATGGCACCAGCAGCTTCCATCTGCAACAGACACCCAGGGAAAGGACAGGCTGTGCCGGTTTGGACAAATGTGGAGGAAAATATCCTCTGATAGAAGGCAGGTTACACCCAGCCCTCCCCCACCAGCTTCGGGAAAAAAGAATTTTCCTGGGAAGAAAGTGAAAGAGATAAAAACTACTTTTTTAACAAACACACAGGAAAAGGATAACAATGCTAAATATTAAAAGCTCTCGCTGTGCAGAGAAAGCTGGGATAATTTGAGAGTCCTTCCGTGTTTCCGTGGGGTCTCCTGAAACATCCATAGACAGCGAGGCCCGTGCAAAGAAACAGGGAGCGATTCTTGAGAGAAGTTTCAGAGCTCTTTCTTCTCCAGCCACATGGGCGGGGCACTGCCAAAGAACTGAGCAATCACGGCACAACCAGGGCCCTCCTGGCACAGGGCAACACAAAATAAGCAGTGCTGAACAGGATTAGGGCACATGTGAGCAGGGAGCAGGGAGGCCCCGTGCCCAGGCCATGCCTCTACCCCAGGGTCCCCTCTCCCATGACCTCATGGCAGGGGGGAGGAACCCCAACACTTCCGGAGGTGTAGTCTCTCTCCTCCTCCTTGCAGCTGGCTCATGGGCCCACATTCAGGGCCCCCACCTCGGGAGAAAATTCTCCCAATGTGCTCTGATGTTGAAAGAGTCAAGAAGAGAAGAAGGGAAAAAAAACCCCCGAAGTCCCAGGAAAACAAAGTTCAACTCTCCATCTCCCTCCAGAGAAAAGGAGCTGAAAACTGGCTAAAAAGAAACAAAGTTGCTTCCTCTGCTCTTGCTGCAAGCAGGATGCAGAGGAGTGTGTATGTGTGTCCTTGAACAAACGCTCTGAGAAGTTTGTCTGGCTTTTTTTTCCTCTCCCCCCTCTCAGGCTCAGTTGAAAGGCACAGAAATGCACAAAGTTCACTTCTGGGCATAGAGCAGCAATAGGGGGATACACATGATAAAGTCACCCCAAGACACAGGGACAGAGAATTCAGTGGAAAGACTCCGAGAATTCTGCTCCCAGAGATCATTCATTCCTGCTCACACTGACCCTTGTAGAAAGGGGACATCGTTCCCGGCAGCCTGTACTGAGCATGTGGCTCCTGAGTGGGGTTTGTTGTTTAGGAAACCTGCTCCGGCTTTTCCATTCTTTCCTTGCAAACAGGAAAACTTCTCCTGGGGCTGTGTGCAGGCAGAGCCCTGAGGAGAGCAGGTGGCACATGGTGCGCTGGGCTGGGACAGCCAGCTGCAGAGCTCAAGGGAAGAAGCCCAAAGTGTCACAATGGCTCCTTGCCTTCCCATTCAACACCTGGGTCACAATGGTCTCCTTGATTCCATGAGGCCCCACTGTGTCACAATGGCTCCTTGGTTCCATCAGGTTCCGCAGTGTCACCATGGTCTCCTTTGATCCGCACTGTCATCATGGACAATTGGTTCCATGAGGCCCCGCAGTGTCACAATGGTCCCTTGCTTCCATAGGTTTGATGTTGTAACAAAGGACTCCTTGCTTCTATGAGCTAGCCTGCTTTTTGCAGAGGTGTCTTTGGTTCCAACAAGGCCCCGCTGTGTCTCAGTGCACCCTGGCTTCCATGTGGATGTGGAGTATCACAAAGGCTCCTTGGTTCCACCAGGTCCTGCTGTGTCACAATGGGTCCTGTGGTCCCTGAGGCCCTCCAAAACCATCGTGGAGGCTTGCTTCCATGAGGTTCCATTATGTGCCAGTGGTCATCTTGGTTCCAGGAGTTTCCTTAGTGTCACAATGCTCTCCATGCTTCCATTAGGCCCTGCTTTGCCACAATGGTCCCCTTGTTTCCATGAGGCCCCGCTGTGTCACAATGGACCTATGGTTCCGTGATGTTGCGTGGTGTCACCGTGCTCTTCTTGAATCCGCCGTGTAACCATGGACCATTGGTTCCATGCAGCCGTGTCACAATGGGCTCCTTGATTCCATGATTCCCCACGGTGTCACAATGGAGCCTTGTTTCTAGGAGGTTCTGTACTGTCACAATTGCCTCATTGATGCCATCAGCCCCTGCAGTGTCACAATGGCTCCTTGGTTCCATGAGGAACACAAGAGCTTGGCATAAGCATTGAGCAACAGCTGCTGAACACACCTGGCAACATCTGCTTGCATCAAAAGAGGGCTTCAAGCTGACAATGGCACCAGCAGCTTCCATCTGCAACAGAGACCCAGGGAAAGGACAGGCTGTGCCGGTTTGGACAAATGTGGAGGAAAATATCCTCTTATAGAAGGCAGGTTACACCCAGCCCTCCCCCACCAGGTTTTTGGAAAAAAGAACTTTCCTGGGAAGAAAGTGAAAGAGATAAAACCTATTTTTTTAACAAACACACAGGAAAAGGATAACAATGCTAAATATTAAAACCTCTCGCTGTGCAGAGAAACCTGGGATAATTTGAGAGTCCTTCCGTGTTTCGGTGGGGTCTCCTGAAACATCCATAGACAGCGAGGCCCGTGCAAAGAAACAGGGAGCGATTCTTGAGAGAAGTTTCAGAGCTCTTTCTTCTCCAGCCACATGGGCGGGGCACTGCCAAAGAACTGAGCAATCACGGCACAACCAGGGCCCTCCTGGCACAGGGCAACACAAAATAAGCAGTGCTGAACAGGATTAGGGCACATGTGAGCAGGGAGCAGGGAGACCCCGTGCCCAGGCCATGCCTCTACCCCAGGGTCCCCTCTCCCATGACCTCATGGCAGGGGGGAGGAACCCCAACACTTCCGTAGGTGCAGTCTCTCTCCTCCTCCTTGCAGCTGGCTCATGGGCCCACATTCAGGGCCCCCACCTCGGGAGAAAATTCTCCCAATGTGCTCTGATGTTGAAAGAGTCAAGAAGAGAAGAAGGGAAAAAAACCCCCGAAGTCCCAGGAAAACAAAGTTCAACTCTCCATCTCCCCCCAGAGAAAAGGAGCTGAAAACTGGCTAAAAAGAAACAAAGTTGCTTCCTCTGCTCTTGCTGCAAGCAGGATGCAGAGGAGTGTGTATGTGTGTCCTTGAACAAACGCTCTGAGAAGTTTGTCTGGCTTTTTTTTCCTCTCCCCCCTCTCAGGCTCAGTTGAAAGGCACAGAAATGCACAAAGTTCACTTCTGGGCATAGAGCAGCAATAGGGGGATACACATGATAAAGTCACCCCAAGACACAGGGACAGAGAATTCAGTGGAAAGACTCCGAGAATTCTGCTCCCAGAGATCATTCATTCCTGCTCACACTGACCCTTGTAGAAAGGGGACATCGTTCCCGGCAGCCTGTACTGAGCATGTGGCTCCTGAGTGGGGTTTGTTGTTTAGGAAACCTGCTCCGGCTTTTCCATTCTTTCCTTGCAAACAGGAAAACTTCTCCTGGGGCTGTGTGCAGGCAGAGCCCTGAGGAGAGCAGGTGGCACATGGTGCGCTGGGCTGGGACAGCCAGCTGCAGAGCTCAAGGGAAGAAGCCCAAAGTGTCACAATGGCTCCTTGCCTTCCCATGCAACACCTGGGTCACAATGGTCTCCTTGATTCCATGAGGCCCCACTGTGTCACAATGGCTCCTTGGTTCCATCAGGTTCCGCAGTGTCACCATGGTCTCTTTTGATCCACACTGTCATCATGGACAATTGGTTCCATGAGGCCCCGCAGTGTCACAATGGTCCCTTGCTTCCATAGGTTTGATGTTGTAACAAAGGACTCCTTGCTTCTATGAGCTAGCCTGCTTTTTGCAGAGGTGTCTTTGGTTCCAACAAGGCCCCGCTGTGTCTCAGTGCACCCTGGCTTCCATGTGGATGTGGAGTATCACAAAGGCTCCTTGGTTCCACCAGGTCCTGCTGTGTCACAATGGGTCCTGTGGTCCCTGAGGCCCTCCAAAACCATCGTGGAGGCTTGCTTCCATGAGGTTCCATTATGTGCCAGTGGTCATCTTGGTTCCAGGAGTTTCCTTAGTGTCACAATGCTCTCCATGTTTCCATGATTCCCCACAATGTCACAATGCTCTCCAGGCTTCCATTAGGCCCTGCTTTGCCACAATGGTCCCCTTGTTTCCATGCGTCCTTGCTGTGTCACAATGGACGTACGGTTCCATGATGTTGCGTGGTGTCACCGTGCTCTTCTTGAATCCGCCGTGTAACCATGGACCATTGGTTCCATGCAGCCGTGTCACAATGGGCTCCTTGATTCCATGATTCCCCACGGTGTCACAATGGAGCCTTGTTTCTAGGAGGTTCTGTACTGTCACAATTGCCTCCTTGATGCCATCAGCCCCTGCAGTGTCACAATGGCTCCTTGGTTCCATGAGGAACACAATAGCTTGGCATAAGCATTGAGCAACAGCTGCTGAACACACCTGGCAACATCTGCTTGCATCAAAAGAGGGCTTCAAGCTGACAATGGCACCAGCAGCTTCCATCTGCAACAGACACCCAGGGAAAGGACAGGCTGTGCCGGTTTGGACAAATGTGGAGGAAAATATCCTCTGATAGAAGGCAGGTTACACCCAGCCCTCCTCCACCAGCTTCGGGAAAAAAGAATTTTCCTGGGAAGAAAGTGAAAGAGATAAAAACTACTTTTTTAACAAACACACAGGAAAAGGATAACAATGCTAAATATTAAAACCTCTCGCTGTGCAGAGAAAGCTGGGATAATTTGAGAGTCCTTCCGTGTTTCGGTGGGGTCTCCTGAAACATCCATAGACAGCGAGGCCCGTGCAAAGAAACAGGGAGCGATTCTTGAGAGAAGTTTCAGAGCTCTTTCTTCTCCAGCCACATGGGCGGGGCACTGCCAAAGAACTGAGCAATCACAGCACAACCAGGGCCCTCCTGGCACAGGGCAACACAAAATAAGCAGTGCTGAACAGGATTAGGGCACATGTGAGCAGGGAGCAGGGAGACCCCCCGTGCCCAGGCCATGCCTCTACCCCAGGGTCCCCTCTCCCATGACCTCATGGCAGGGGGGAGGAACCCCAACACTTCCGTAGGTGTAGTCTCTCTCCTCCTCCTTGCAGCTGGCTCATGGGCCCACATTCAGGGCCCCCACCTCGGGAGAAAATTCTCCCAATGTGCTCTGATGTTGAAAGAGTCAAGAAGAGAAGAAGGGAAAAAAAACCCCCGAAGTCCCAGGAAAACAAAGTTCAACTCTCCATCTCCCTCCAGAGAAAAGGAGCTGAAAACTGGCTAAAAAGAAACAAAGTTGCTTCCTCTGCTCTTGCTGCAAGCAGGATGCAGAGGAGTGTGTATGTGTGTCCTTGAACAAACGCTCTGAGAAGTTTGTCTGGCTTTTTTTTCCTCTCCCCCCTCTCAGGCTCAGTTGAAAGGCACAGAAATGCACAAAGTTCACTTCTGGGCATAGAGCAGTATTGGGGGATACACATGATAAAGTCACCCCAAGACACGTGGACAGAGAATTCAGTGGAAAGACTCCGAGAATTCTGCTCCCAGAGATCATTCATTCCTGCTCACACTGACCCTTGTAGAAAGGGGACATCGTTCCCGGCAGCCTGTACTGAGCATGTGGCTCCTGAGTGGGGTTTGTTGTTTAGGAAACCTGCTCCGGCTTTTCCATTCTTTCCTTGCAAACAGGAAAACTTCTCCTGGGGCTGTGTGCAGGCAGAGCCCTGAGGAGAGCAGGTGGCACATGGTGCGCTGGGCTGGGACAGCCAGCTGCAGAGCTCAAGGGAAGAAGCCCAAAGTGTCACAATGGCTCCTTGCCTTCCCATGCAACACCTGGGTCACAATGGTCTCCTTGATTCCATGAGGCCCCACTGTGTCACAATGGCTCCTTGGTTCCATCAGGTTCCGCAGTGTCACCATGGTCTCTTTTGATCCGCACTGTCATCATGGACAATTGGTTCCATGAGGCCCCGCAGTGTCACAATGGTCCCTTGCTTCCATAGGTTTGATGTTGTAACAAAGGACTCCTTGCTTCTATGAGCTAGCCTGCTTTTTGCAGAGGTGTCTTTGGTTCCAACAAGGCCCCGCTGTGTCTCAGTGCACCCTGGCTTCCATGTGGATCTGGAGTATCACAAAGGCTCCTTGGTTCCACCAGGTCCTGCTGTGTCACAATGGGTCCTGTGGTCCCTGAGGCCCTCCAAAACCATCGTGGAGGCTTGCTTCCATGAGGTTCCATTATGTGCCAGTGGTCATCTTGGTTCCAGGAGTTTCCTTAGTGTCACAATGCTCTCCATGCTTCCATTAGGCCCTGCTTTGCCACAATGGTCCCCTTGTTTCCATGAGGCCCCGCTGTGTCACAATGGACCTATGGTTCCGTGATGTTGCGTGGTGTCACCGTGCTCTTCTTGAATCCGCCGTGTAACCATGGACCATTGGTTCCATGCAGCCGTGTCACAATGGGCTCCTTGATTCCATGATTCCCCACGGTGTCACAATGGAGCCTTGTTTCTAGGAGGTTCTGTACTGTCACAATTGCCTCATTGATGCCATCAGCCCCTGCAGTGTCACAATGGCTCCTTGGTTCCATGAGGAACACAATAGCTTGGCATAAGCATTGAGCAACAGCTGCTGAACACACCTGGCAACATCTGCTTGCATCAAAAGAGGGCTTCAAGCTGACAATGGCACCAGCAGCTTCCATCTGCAACAGAGACCCAGGAAAGGACAGGCTGTGCCGGTTTGGACAAATGTGGAGGAAAATATCCTCTGATAGAAGGCAGGTTACACCCAGCCCTCCCCCACCAGGTTTTTGGAAAAAAGAACTTTCCTGGGAAGAAAGTGAAAGAGATAAAAACTATTTTTTTAACAAACACACAGGAAAAGGATAACAATGCTAAATATTAAAAGCTCTCGCTGTGCAGAGAAACCTGGGATAATTTGAGAGTCCTTCCGTGTTTCGGTGGGGTCTCCTGAAACATCCATAGACAGCGAGGCCCGTGCAAAGAAACAGGGAGCGATTCTTGAGAGAAGTTTCAGAGCTCTTTCTTCTCCAGCCACATGGGCGGGGCACTGCCAAAGAACTGAGCAATCAAGGGACAACCAGGGCCCTCCTGGCACAGGGCAACACAAAATAAGCAGTGCTGAACAGGATTAGGGCACATGTGAGCAGGGAGCAGGGAGACCCCCCGTGCCCAGGCCATGCCTCTACCCCAGGGTCCCCTCTCCCATGACCGCATGGCAGGAGGGAGGAACCCCAACACTTCCGTAGGTGTAGTCTCTCTCCTCCTCCTTGCAGCTGGCTCATGGGCCCACATTCAGGGCCCCCACCTCGGGAGAAAATTCTCCCAATGTGCTCTGATGTTGAAAGAGTCAAGAAGAGAAGAAGGGAAAAAAAACCCCCGAAGTCCCAGGAAAACAAAGTTCAACTCTCCATCTCCCCCCAGAGAAAAGGAGCTGAAAACTGGCTAAAAAGAAACAAAGTTGCTTCCCTCTGCTCTTGCTGCAAGCAGGATGCAGAGGAGTGTGTATGTGTGTCCTTGAACAAACGCTCTGAGAAGTTTGTCCGGTTTTTTTTCCTCTCCCCCCTCTCAGGCTCAGTTGAAAGGCACAGAAATGCACAAAGTTCACTTCTGGGCATAGAGCAGTATTGGGGGATACACATGATAAAGTCACCCCAAGACACAGGGAGAGAGAATTCAGTGGAAAGACTCCGAGAATTCTGCTCCCAGAGATCATTCCTGCTCACACTGACCCTTGTAGAAAGGGGACATCGTTCCAGGCAGCCTGTACTGAGCATGTGGCTCCTGAGTGGGGTTTGTTGTTTGGGAAACCTGCTCCGGCTTTTCCATTCTTTCCTTGCAAACAGGAAAACTTCTCCTGGGGCTGTGTGCAGGCAGAGCCCTGAGGAGAGCAGGTGGCACATGGTGCGCTGGGCTGGGACAGCCAGCTGCAGAGCTCAAGGGAAGAAGCCCAAAGTGTCACAATGGCTCCTTGCCTTCCCATGCAACACCTGGGTCACAATGGTCTCCTTGATTCCATGAGGCCCCACTGTGTCACAATGGCTCCTTGGTTCCATCAGGTTCCGCAGTGTCACCATGGTCTCCTTTGATCCGCACTGTCATCATGGACAATTGGTTCCATGAGGCCCCGCAGTGTCACAATGGTCCCTTGGTTGCATAGCTTTTACGTTGTAACAAAGGACTCCTTGCTTCTATGAGCTAGCCTGCTTTTTGCAGAGGTGTCTTTGGTTCCAACAAGGCCCCACTGTGTCTCAGTGCACCCTGGCTTCCATGTGGATCTGGAGTATCACAAAGGCTCCTTGGTTCCACCAGGTCCTGCTGTGTCACAATGGGTCCTGTGGTCCCTGAGGCCCTCCAAAGTCATCATGGATGCTTGCTTCCATGAGGTTCCATTATGTGCCAGTGGTCATCTTGGTTCCAGGAGTTTCCTTAGTGTCACAATGCTCTCCATGCTTCCATTAGGCCCTGCTTTGCCACAATGGTCCCCTTGTTTCCATGAGGCCCCGCTGTGTCACAATGGACCTATGGTTCCGTGATGTTGCGTGGTGTCACCGTGCTCTTCTTGAATCCGCCGTGTAACCATGGACCATTGGTTCCATGCAGCCGTGTCACAATGGGCTCCTTGATTCCATGATTCCCCACGGTGTCACAATGGAGCCTTGTTTCTAGGAGGTTCTGTACTGTCACAATTGCCTCATTGATGCCATCAGCCCCTGCAGTGTCACAATGGCTCCTTGGTTCCATGAGGAACACAAGAGCTTGGCATAAGCATTGAGCAACAGCTGCTGAACACACCTGGCAACATCTGCTTGCATCAAAAGAGGGCTTCAAGCTGACAATGGCACCAGCAGCTTCCATCTGCAACAGAGACCCAGGAAAGGACAGGCTGTGCCGGTTTGGACAAATGTGGAGGAAAATATCCTCTTATAGAAGGCAGGTTACACCCAGCCCTCCCCCACCAGGTTTTTGGAAAAAAGAACTTTCCTGGGAAGAAAGTGAAAGAGATAAAACCTATTTTTTTAACAAACACACAGGAAAAGGATAACAATGCTAAATATTAAAACCTCTCGCTGTGCAGAGAAAGCTGGGATAATTTGAGAGTCCTTCCGTGTTTCGGTGGGGTCTCCTGAAACATCCATAGACAGCGAGGCCCGTGCAAAGAAACAGGGAGCGATTCTTGAGAGAAGTTTCAGAGCTCTTTCTTCTCCAGCCACATGGGCGGGGCACTGCCAAAGAACTGAGCAATCACGGCACAACCAGGGCCCTCCTGGCACAGGGCAACACAAAATAAGCAGTGCTGAACAGGATTAGGGCACATGTGAGCAGGGAGCAGGGAGACCCCCCGTGCCCAGGCCATGCCTCTACCCCAGGGTCCCCTCTCCCATGACCTCATGGCAGGGGGGAGGAACCCCAACACTTCCGTAGGTGTAGTCTCTCTCCTCCTCCTTGCAGCTGGCTCATGGGCCCACATTCAGGGCCCCCACCTCGGGAGAAAATTCTCCCAATGTGCTCTGATGTTGAAAGAGTCAAGAAGAGAAGAAGGGAAAAAAAACCCCCGAAGTCCCAGGAAAACAAAGTTCAACTCTCCATCTCCCTCCAGAGAAAAGGAGCTGAAAACTGGCTAAAAAGAAACAAAGTTGCTTCCTCTGCTCTTGCTGCAAGCAGGATGCAGAGGAGTGTGTATGTGTGTCCTTGAACAAACGCTCTGAGAAGTTTGTCTGGCTTTTTTTTCCTCTCCCCCCTCTCAGGCTCAGTTGAAAGGCACAGAAATGCACAAAGTTCACTTCTGGGCATAGAGCAGTATTGGGGGATACACATGATAAAGTCACCCCAAGACACAGGGAGAGAGAATTCAGTGGAAAGACTCCGAGAATTCTGCTCCCAGAGATCATTCATTCCTGCTCACACTGACCCTTGTAGAAAGGGGACATCGTTCCAGGCAGCCTGTACTGAGCATGTGGCTCCTGAGTGGGGTTTGTTGTTTAGGAAACCTGCTCCGGCTTTTCCATTCTTTCCTTGCAAACAGGAAAACTTCTCCTGGGGCTGTGTGCAGGCAGAGCCCTGAGGAGAGCAGGTGGCACATGGTGCGCTGGGCTGGGACAGCCAGCTGCAGAGCTCAAGGGAAGAAGCCCAAAGTGTCACAATGGCTCCTTGCCTTCCCATGCAACACCTGGGTCACAATGGTCTCCTTGATTCCATGAGGCCCCACTGTGTCACAATGGCTCCTTGGTTCCATCAGGTTCCGCAGTGTCACCATGGTCTCTTTTGATCCGCACTGTCATCATGGACAATTGGTTCCATGAGGCCCCGCAGTGTCACAATGGTCCCTTGGTTCCATAGCTTTTACGTTGTAACAATGGACTCCTTGCTTCTATGAGCTAGCCTGCTTTTTGCAGAGGTGTCTTTGGTTCCAACAAGGCCCCGCTGTGTCTCAGTGCACCCTGGCTTCCATGTGGATGCGGAGTATCACAAAGGCTCCTTGGTTCCACCAGGTCCTGCTGTGTCACAATGGGTCCTGTGGTCCCTGAGGCCCTCCAAAACCATCGTGGAGGCTTGCTTCCATGAGGTTCCATTATGTGCCAGTGGTCATCTTGGTTCCAGGAGTTTCCTTAGTGTCACAATGCTCTCCATGCTTCCATTAGGCCCTGCTTTGCCACAATGGTCCCCTTGTTTCCATGAGGCCCCGCTGTGTCACAATGGACCTATGGTTCCGTGATGTTGCGTGGTGTCACCGTGCTCTTCTTGAATCCGCCGTGTAACCATGGACCATTGGTTCCATGCAGCCGTGTCACAATGGGCTCCTTGATTCCATGATTCCCCACGGTGTCACAATGGAGCCTTGTTTCTAGGAGGTTCTGTACTGTCACAATTGCCTCATTGATGCCATCAGCCCCTGCAGTGTCACAATGGCTCCTTGGTTCCATGAGGAACACAAGAGCTTGGCATAAGCATTGAGCAACAGCTGCTGAACACACCTGGCAACATCTGCTTGCATCAAAAGAGGGCTTCAAGCTGACAATGGCACCAGCAGCTTCCATCTGCAACAGAGACCCAGGAAAGGACAGGCTGTGCCGGTTTGGACAAATGTGGAGGAAAATATCCTCTTATAGAAGGCAGGTTACACCCAGCCCTCCCCCACCAGGTTTTTGGAAAAAAGAACTTTCCTGGGAAGAAAGTGAAAGAGATAAAACCTATTTTTTTAACAAACACACAGGAAAAGGATAACAATGCTAAATATTAAAACCTCTCGCTGTGCAGAGAAAGCTGGGATAATTTGAGAGTCCTTCTGTGTTTCGGTGGGGTCTCCTGAAACATCCATAGACAGCGAGGCCCGTGCAAAGAAACAGGGAGCGATTCTTGAGAGAAGTTTCAGAGCTCTTTCTTCTCCAGCCACATGGGCGGGGCGCTGCCAAAGAACTGAGCAATCACAGCACAACCAGGGCCCTCCTCGCACAGGGCAACACAAAATAAGCAGTGCTGAACAGGGTTAGGGCACATGTGAGCAGGGAGCAGGGAGACCCCCGTGCCCAGGCCATGCCTCTACCCCAGGGTCCCCTCTCCCATGACCTCATGGCAGGGGGGAGGAACCCCAACACTTCCGTAGGTGCAGTCTCTCTCCTCCTCCTTGCAGCTGGCTCATGGGCCCACATTCAGGGCCCCCACCTCGGGAGAAAATTCTCCCAATGTGGTCTGATGTTGAAAGAGTCAAGAAGTGGAGAAGGGAAAAAAAACCCCCAAAGTCCCAGGAAAACAAAGTTCAACTCTCCATCTCCCCCCAGAGAAAAGGAGCTGAAAACTGGCTAAAAAGAAACAAAGTTGCTTCCCTCTGCTCTTGCTGCAAGCAGGATGCAGAGGAGTGTGTATGTGTGTCCTTGAACAAACGCTCTGAGAAGTTTGTCCGGTTTTTTTTCCTCTCCCCCCTCTCAGGCTCAGTTGAAAGGCACAGAAATGCACAAAGTTCACTTCTGGGCATAGAGCAGTATTGGGGGATACACATGATAAAGTCACCCCAAGACACAGGGAGAGAGAATTCAGTGGAAAGACTCCGAGAATTCTGCTCCCAGAGATCATTCCTGCTCACACTGACCCTTGTAGAAAGGGGACATCGTTCCAGGCAGCCTGTACTGAGCATGTGGCTCCTGAGTGGGGTTTGTTGTTTAGGAAACCTGCTCCGGCTTTTCCATTCTTTCCTTGCAAACAGGAAAACTTCTCCTGGGGCTGTGTGCAGGCAGAGCCCTGAGGAGAGCAGGTGGCACATGGTGCGCTGGGCTGGGACAGCCAGCTGCAGAGCTCAAGGGAAGAAGCCCAAAGTGTCACAATGGCTCCTTGCCTTCCCATGCAACACCTGGGTCACAATGGTCTCCTTGATTCCATGAGGCCCCACTGTGTCACAATGGCTCCTTGGTTCCATCAGGTTCCGCAGTGTCACCATGGTCTCCTTTGATCCGCACTGTCATCATGGACAATTGGTTCCATGAGGCCCCGCAGTGTCACAATGGTCCCTTGCTTCCATAGCTTTTACGTTGTAACAATGGACTCCTTGCTTCTATGAGCTAGCCTGCTTTTTGCAGAGGTGTCTTTGGTTCCAACAAGGCCCCACTGTGTCTCAGTGCACCCTGGCTTCCATGTGGATCTGGAGAATCACAAAGGCTCCTTGGTTCCACCAGGTCCTGCTGTGTCACAATGGGTCCTGTGGTCCCTGAGGCCCTCCAAAGTCATCATGGATGCTTGCTTCCATGAGGTTCCATTATGTGCCAGTGGTCATCTTGGTTCCAGGAGTTTCCTTAGTGTCACAATGCTCTCCATGTTTCCATGATTCCCCACAATGTCACAATGCTCTCCAGGCTTCCATTAGGCCCTGCTTTGCCACAATGGTCCCCTTGTTTCCATGCGGCCTTGCTGTGTCACAATGGACGTACGGTTCCATGATGTTGCGTGGTGTCACCGTGCTCTTCTTGAATCCGCCGTGTAACCATGGACCATTGGTTCCATGCAGCCGTGTCACAATGGGCTCCTTGATTCCATGATTCCCCACGGTGTCACAATGGAGCCTTGTTTCTAGGAGGTTCTGTACTGTCACAATTGCCTCATTGATGCCATCAGCCCCTGCAGTGTCACAATGGCTCCTTGGTTCCATGAGGAACACAAGAGCTTGGCATAAGCATTGAGCAACAGCTGCTGAACACACCTGGCAACATCTGCTTGCATCAAAAGAGGGCTTCAAGCTGACAATGGCACCAGCAGCTTCCATCTGCAACAGAGACCCAGGAAAGGACAGGCTGTGCCGGTTTGGACAAATGTGGAGGAAAATATCCTCTGATAGAAGGCAGGTTACACCCAGCCCTCCTCCACCAGCTTCGGGAAAAAATAATTTTCCTGGGAAGAAAGTGAAAGAGATAAAAACTACTTTTTTAACAAATACACAGGAAAAGGATAACAATGCTAAATATTAAAACCTCTCGCTGTGCAGAGAAAGCTGGGATAATTTGAGAGTCCTTCTGTGTTTCGGTGGGGTCTCCTGAAACATCCATAGACAGCGAGGCCCGTGCAAAGAAACAGGGAGCGATTCTTGAGAGAAGTTTCAGAGCTCTTTCTTCTCCAGCCACATGGGCGGGGCACTGCCAAAGAACTGAGCAATCACGGCACAACCAGGGCCCTCCTGGCACAGGGCAACACAAAATAAGCAGTGCTGAACAGGATTAGGGCACATGTGAGCAGGGAGCAGGGAGACCCCGTGCCCAGGCCATGCCTCTACCCCAGGGTCCCCTCTCCCATGACCTCATGGCAGGGGGGAGGAACCCCAACACTTCCGTAGGTGCAGTCTCTCTCCTCCTCCTTGCAGCTGGCTCATGGGCCCACATTCAGGGCCCCCACCTCGGGAGAAAATTCTCCCAATGTGCTCTGATGTTGAAAGAGTCAAGAAGAGAAGAAGGGAAAAAAAACCCCGAAGTCCCAGGAAAACAAAGTTCAACTCTCCATCTCCCCCCAGAGAAAAGGAGCTGAAAACTGGCTAAAAAGAAACAAAGTTGCTTCCTCTGCTCTTGCTGCAAGCAGGATGCAGAGGAGTGTGTATGTGTGTCCTTGAACAAACGCTCTGAGAAGTTTGTCTGGCTTTTTTTTCCTCTCCCCCCTCTCAGGCTCAGTTGAAAGGCACAGAAATGCACAAAGTTCACTTCTGGGCATAGAGCAGCAATAGGGGGATACACATGATAAAGTCACCCCAAGACACAGGGACAGAGAATTCAGTGGAAAGACTCCGAGAATTCTGCTCCCAGAGATCATTCATTCCTGCTCACACTGACCCTTGTAGAAAGGGGACATCGTTCCCGGCAGCCTGTACTGAGCATGTGGCTCCTGAGTGGGGTTTGTTGTTTAGGAAACCTGCTCCGGCTTTTCCATTCTTTCCTTGCAAACAGGAAAACTTCTCCTGGGGCTGTGTGCAGGCAGAGCCCTGAGGAGAGCAGGTGGCACATGGTGCGCTGGGCTGGGACAGCCAGCTGCAGAGCTCAAGGGAAGAAGCCCAAAGTGTCACAATGGCTCCTTGCCTTCCCATGCAACACCTGGGTCACAATGGTCTCCTTGATTCCATGAGGCCCCACTGTGTCACAATGGCTCCTTGGTTCCATCAGGTTCCGCAGTGTCACCATGGTCTCTTTTGATCCACACTGTCATCATGGACAATTGGTTCCATGAGGCCCCGCAGTGTCACAATGGTCCCTTGCTTCCATAGGTTTGATGTTGTAACAAAGGACTCCTTGCTTCTATGAGCTAGCCTGCTTTTTGCAGAGGTGTCTTTGGTTCCAACAAGGCCCCGCTGTGTCTCAGTGCACCCTGGCTTCCATGTGGATGTGGAGTATCACAAAGGCTCCTTGGTTCCACCAGGTCCTGCTGTGTCACAATGGGTCCTGTGGTCCCTGAGGCCCTCCAAAACCATCGTGGAGGCTTGCTTCCATGAGGTTCCATTATGTGCCAGTGGTCATCTTGGTTCCAGGAGTTTCCTTAGTGTCACAATGCTCTCCATGTTTCCATGATTCCCCACAATGTCACAATGCTCTCCAGGCTTCCATTAGGCCCTGCTTTGCCACAATGGTCCCCTTGTTTCCATGCGTCCTTGCTGTGTCACAATGGACGTACGGTTCCATGATGTTGCGTGGTGTCACCGTGCTCTTCTTGAATCCGCCGTGTAACCATGGACCATTGGTTCCATGCAGCCGTGTCACAATGGGCTCCTTGATTCCATGATTCCCCACGGTGTCACAATGGAGCCTTGTTTCTAGGAGGTTCTGTACTGTCACAATTGCCTCCTTGATGCCATCAGCCCCTGCAGTGTCACAATGGCTCCTTGGTTCCATGAGGAACACAATAGCTTGGCATAAGCATTGAGCAACAGCTGCTGAACACACCTGGCAACATCTGCTTGCATCAAAAGAGGGCTTCAAGCTGACAATGGCACCAGCAGCTTCCATCTGCAACAGACACCCAGGGAAAGGACAGGCTGTGCCGGTTTGGACAAATGTGGAGGAAAATATCCTCTGATAGAAGGCAGGTTACACCCAGCCCTCCTCCACCAGCTTCGGGAAAAAAGAATTTTCCTGGGAAGAAAGTGAAAGAGATAAAAACTACTTTTTTAACAAACACACAGGAAAAGGATAACAATGCTAAATATTAAAACCTCTCGCTGTGCAGAGAAAGCTGGGATAATTTGAGAGTCCTTCCGTGTTTCGGTGGGGTCTCCTGAAACATCCATAGACAGCGAGGCCCGTGCAAAGAAACAGGGAGCGATTCTTGAGAGAAGTTTCAGAGCTCTTTCTTCTCCAGCCACATGGGCGGGGCACTGCCAAAGAACTGAGCAATCACAGCACAACCAGGGCCCTCCTGGCACAGGGCAACACAAAATAAGCAGTGCTGAACAGGATTAGGGCACATGTGAGCAGGGAGCAGGGAGACCCCCCGTGCCCAGGCCATGCCTCTACCCCAGGGTCCCCTCTCCCATGACCTCATGGCAGGGGGGAGGAACCCCAACACTTCCGTAGGTGTAGTCTCTCTCCTCCTCCTTGCAGCTGGCTCATGGGCCCACATTCAGGGCCCCCACCTCGGGAGAAAATTCTCCCAATGTGCTCTGATGTTGAAAGAGTCAAGAAGAGAAGAAGGGAAAAAAAACCCCCGAAGTCCCAGGAAAACAAAGTTCAACTCTCCATCTCCCTCCAGAGAAAAGGAGCTGAAAACTGGCTAAAAAGAAACAAAGTTGCTTCCTCTGCTCTTGCTGCAAGCAGGATGCAGAGGAGTGTGTATGTGTGTCCTTGAACAAACGCTCTGAGAAGTTTGTCTGGCTTTTTTTTCCTCTCCCCCCTCTCAGGCTCAGTTGAAAGGCACAGAAATGCACAAAGTTCACTTCTGGGCATAGAGCAGTATTGGGGGATACACATGATAAAGTCACCCCAAGACACGTGGACAGAGAATTCAGTGGAAAGACTCCGAGAATTCTGCTCCCAGAGATCATTCATTCCTGCTCACACTGACCCTTGTAGAAAGGGGACATCGTTCCCGGCAGCCTGTACTGAGCATGTGGCTCCTGAGTGGGGTTTGTTGTTTAGGAAACCTGCTCCGGCTTTTCCATTCTTTCCTTGCAAACAGGAAAACTTCTCCTGGGGCTGTGTGCAGGCAGAGCCCTGAGGAGAGCAGGTGGCACATGGTGCACTGGGCTGGGACAGCCAGCTGCAGAGCTCAAGGGAAGAAGCCCAAAGTGTCACAATGGCTCCTTGCCTTCCCATGCAACACCTGGGTCACAATGGTCTCCTTGATTCCATGAGGCCCCACTGTGTCACAATGGCTCCTTGGTTCCATCAGGTTCCGCAGTGTCACCATGGTCTCTTTTGATCCGCACTGTCATCATGGACAATTGGTTCCATGAGGCCCCGCAGTGTCACAATGGTCCCTTGCTTCCATAGGTTTGATGTTGTAACAAAGGACTCCTTGCTTCTATGAGCTAGCCTGCTTTTTGCAGAGGTGTCTTTGGTTCCAACAAGGCCCCGCTGTGTCTCAGTGCACCCTGGCTTCCATGTGGATCTGGAGTATCACAAAGGCTCCTTGGTTCCACCAGGTCCTGCTGTGTCACAATGGGTCCTGTGGTCCCTGAGGCCCTCCAAAACCATCGTGGAGGCTTGCTTCCATGAGGTTCCATTATGTGCCAGTGGTCATCTTGGTTCCAGGAGTTTCCTTAGTGTCACAATGCTCTCCATGCTTCCATTAGGCCCTGCTTTGCCACAATGGTCCCCTTGTTTCCATGAGGCCCCGCTGTGTCACAATGGACCTATGGTTCCGTGATGTTGCGTGGTGTCACCGTGCTCTTCTTGAATCCGCCGTGTAACCATGGACCATTGGTTCCATGCAGCCGTGTCACAATGGGCTCCTTGATTCCATGATTCCCCACGGTGTCACAATGGAGCCTTGTTTCTAGGAGGTTCTGTACTGTCACAATTGCCTCATTGATGCCATCAGCCCCTGCAGTGTCACAATGGCTCCTTGGTTCCATGAGGAACACAATAGCTTGGCATAAGCATTGAGCAACAGCTGCTGAACACACCTGGCAACATCTGCTTGCATCAAAAGAGGGCTTCAAGCTGACAATGGCACCAGCAGCTTCCATCTGCAACAGAGACCCAGGAAAGGACAGGCTGTGCCGGTTTGGACAAATGTGGAGGAAAATATCCTCTGATAGAAGGCAGGTTACACCCAGCCCTCCCCCACCAGGTTTTTGGAAAAAAGAACTTTCCTGGGAAGAAAGTGAAAGAGATAAAAACTATTTTTTTAACAAACACACAGGAAAAGGATAACAATGCTAAATATTAAAAGCTCTCGCTGTGCAGAGAAACCTGGGATAATTTGAGAGTCCTTCCGTGTTTCGGTGGGGTCTCCTGAAACATCCATAGACAGCGAGGCCCGTGCAAAGAAACAGGGAGCGATTCTTGAGAGAAGTTTCAGAGCTCTTTCTTCTCCAGCCACATGGGCGGGGCACTGCCAAAGAACTGAGCAATCAAGGGACAACCAGGGCCCTCCTGGCACAGGGCAACACAAAATAAGCAGTGCTGAACAGGATTAGGGCACATGTGAGCAGGGAGCAGGGAGACCCCCCGTGCCCAGGCCATGCCTCTACCCCAGGGTCCCCTCTCCCATGACCGCATGGCAGGAGGGAGGAACCCCAACACTTCCGTAGGTGTAGTCTCTCTCCTCCTCCTTGCAGCTGGCTCATGGGCCCACATTCAGGGCCCCCACCTCGGGAGAAAATTCTCCCAATGTGCTCTGATGTTGAAAGAGTCAAGAAGAGAAGAAGGGAAAAAAAACCCCCGAAGTCCCAGGAAAACAAAGTTCAACTCTCCATCTCCCCCCAGAGAAAAGGAGCTGAAAACTGGCTAAAAAGAAACAAAGTTGCTTCCCTCTGCTCTTGCTGCAAGCAGGATGCAGAGGAGTGTGTATGTGTGTCCTTGAACAAACGCTCTGAGAAGTTTGTCCGGTTTTTTTTCCTCTCCCCCCTCTCAGGCTCAGTTGAAAGGCACAGAAATGCACAAAGTTCACTTCTGGGCATAGAGCAGTATTGGGGGATACACATGATAAAGTCACCCCAAGACACAGGGAGAGAGAATTCAGTGGAAAGACTCCGAGAATTCTGCTCCCAGAGATCATTCCTGCTCACACTGACCCTTGTAGAAAGGGGACATCGTTCCAGGCAGCCTGTACTGAGCATGTGGCTCCTGAGTGGGGTTTGTTGTTTGGGAAACCTGCTCCGGCTTTTCCATTCTTTCCTTGCAAACAGGAAAACTTCTCCTGGGGCTGTGTGCAGGCAGAGCCCTGAGGAGAGCAGGTGGCACATGGTGCGCTGGGCTGGGACAGCCAGCTGCAGAGCTCAAGGGAAGAAGCCCAAAGTGTCACAATGGCTCCTTGCCTTCCCATGCAACACCTGGGTCACAATGGTCTCCTTGATTCCATGAGGCCCCACTGTGTCACAATGGCTCCTTGGTTCCATCAGGTTCCGCAGTGTCACCATGGTCTCCTTTGATCCGCACTGTCATCATGGACAATTGGTTCCATGAGGCCCCGCAGTGTCACAATGGTCCCTTGGTTGCATAGCTTTTACGTTGTAACAAAGGACTCCTTGCTTCTATGAGCTAGCCTGCTTTTTGCAGAGGTGTCTTTGGTTCCAACAAGGCCCCACTGTGTCTCAGTGCACCCTGGCTTCCATGTGGATCTGGAGTATCACAAAGGCTCCTTGGTTCCACCAGGTCCTGCTGTGTCACAATGGGTCCTGTGGTCCCTGAGGCCCTCCAAAGTCATCATGGATGCTTGCTTCCATGAGGTTCCATTATGTGCCAGTGGTCATCTTGGTTCCAGGAGTTTCCTTAGTGTCACAATGCTCTCCATGCTTCCATTAGGCCCTGCTTTGCCACAATGGTCCCCTTGTTTCCATGAGGCCCCGCTGTGTCACAATGGACCTATGGTTCCGTGATGTTGCGTGGTGTCACCGTGCTCTTCTTGAATCCGCCGTGTAACCATGGACCATTGGTTCCATGCAGCCGTGTCACAATGGGCTCCTTGATTCCATGATTCCCCACGGTGTCACAATGGAGCCTTGTTTCTAGGAGGTTCTGTACTGTCACAATTGCCTCCTTGATGCCATCAGCCCCTGCAGTGTCACAATGGCTCCTTGGTTCCATGAGGAACACAAGAGCTTGGCATAAGCATTGAGCAACAGCTGCTGAACACACCTGGCAACATCTGCTTGCATCAAAAGAGGGCTTCAAGCTGACAATGGCACCAGCAGCTTCCATCTGCAACAGAGACCCAGGAAAGGACAGGCTGTGCCGGTTTGGACAAATGTGGAGGAAAATATCCTCTGATAGAAGGCAGGTTACACCCAGCCCTCCCCCACCAGGTTTTTGGAAAAAAGAACTTTCCTGGGAAGAAAGTGAAAGAGATAAAACCTATTTTTTTAACAAACACACAGGAAAAGGATAACAATGCTAAATATTAAAACCTCTCGCTGTGCAGAGAAAGCTGGGATAATTTGAGAGTCCTTCCGTGTTTCGGTGGGGTCTCCTGAAACATCCATAGACAGCGAGGCCCGTGCAAAGAAACAGGGAGCGATTCTTGAGAGAAGTTTCAGAGCTCTTTCTTCTCCAGCCACATGGGCGGGGCACTGCCAAAGAACTGAGCAATCACAGCACAACCAGGGCCCTCCTGGCACAGGGCAACACAAAATAAGCAGTGCTGAACAGGATTAGGGCACATGTGAGCAGGGAGCAGGGAGACCCCCCGTGCCCAGGCCATGCCTCTACCCCAGGGTCCCCTCTCCCATGACCTCATGGCAGGGGGGAGGAACCCCAACACTTCCGTAGGTGTAGTCTCTCTCCTCCTCCTTGCAGCTGGCTCATGGGCCCACATTCAGGGCCCCCACCTCGGGAGAAAATTCTCCCAATGTGCTCTGATGTTGAAAGAGTCAAGAAGAGAAGAAGGGAAAAAAAACCCCCGAAGTCCCAGGAAAACAAAGTTCAACTCTCCATCTCCCTCCAGAGAAAAGGAGCTGAAAACTGGCTAAAAAGAAACAAAGTTGCTTCCTCTGCTCTTGCTGCAAGCAGGATGCAGAGGAGTGTGTATGTGTGTCCTTGAACAAACGCTCTGAGAAGTTTGTCTGGCTTTTTTTTCCTCTCCCCCCTCTCAGGCTCAGTTGAAAGGCACAGAAATGCACAAAGTTCACTTCTGGGCATAGAGCAGTATTGGGGGATACACATGATAAAGTCACCCCAAGACACAGGGAGAGAGAATTCAGTGGAAAGACTCCGAGAATTCTGCTCCCAGAGATCATTCATTCCTGCTCACACTGACCCTTGTAGAAAGGGGACATCGTTCCAGGCAGCCTGTACTGAGCATGTGGCTCCTGAGTGGGGTTTGTTGTTTAGGAAACCTGCTCCGGCTTTTCCATTCTTTCCTTGCAAACAGGAAAACTTCTCCTGGGGCTGTGTGCAGGCAGAGCCCTGAGGAGAGCAGGTGGCACATGGTGCGCTGGGCTGGGACAGCCAGCTGCAGAGCTCAAGGGAAGAAGCCCAAAGTGTCACAATGGCTCCTTGCCTTCCCATGCAACACCTGGGTCACAATGGTCTCCTTGATTCCATGAGGCCCCACTGTGTCACAATGGCTCCTTGGTTCCATCAGGTTCCGCAGTGTCACCATGGTCTCTTTTGATCCGCACTGTCATCATGGACAATTGGTTCCATGAGGCCCCGCAGTGTCACAATGGTCCCTTGGTTCCATAGCTTTTACGTTGTAACAATGGACTCCTTGCTTCTATGAGCTAGCCTGCTTTTTGCAGAGGTGTCTTTGGTTCCAACAAGGCCCCGCTGTGTCTCAGTGCACCCTGGCTTCCATGTGGATGCGGAGTATCACAAAGGCTCCTTGGTTCCACCAGGTCCTGCTGTGTCACAATGGGTCCTGTGGTCCCTGAGGCCCTCCAAAACCATCGTGGAGGCTTGCTTCCATGAGGTTCCATTATGTGCCAGTGGTCATCTTGGTTCCAGGAGTTTCCTTAGTGTCACAATGCTCTCCATGCTTCCATTAGGCCCTGCTTTGCCACAATGGTCCCCTTGTTTCCATGAGGCCCCGCTGTGTCACAATGGACCTATGGTTCCGTGATGTTGCGTGGTGTCACCGTGCTCTTCTTGAATCCGCCGTGTAACCATGGACCATTGGTTCCATGCAGCCGTGTCACAATGGGCTCCTTGATTCCATGATTCCCCACGGTGTCACAATGGAGCCTTGTTTCTAGGAGGTTCTGTACTGTCACAATTGCCTCATTGATGCCATCAGCCCCTGCAGTGTCACAATGGCTCCTTGGTTCCATGAGGAACACAAGAGCTTGGCATAAGCATTGAGCAACAGCTGCTGAACACACCTGGCAACATCTGCTTGCATCAAAAGAGGGCTTCAAGCTGACAATGGCACCAGCAGCTTCCATCTGCAACAGAGACCCAGGAAAGGACAGGCTGTGCCGGTTTGGACAAATGTGGAGGAAAATATCCTCTTATAGAAGGCAGGTTACACCCAGCCCTCCCCCACCAGGTTTTTGGAAAAAAGAACTTTCCTGGGAAGAAAGTGAAAGAGATAAAACCTATTTTTTTAACAAACACACAGGAAAAGGATAACAATGCTAAATATTAAAACCTCTCGCTGTGCAGAGAAAGCTGGGATAATTTGAGAGTCCTTCTGTGTTTCGGTGGGGTCTCCTGAAACATCCATAGACAGCGAGGCCCGTGCAAAGAAACAGGGAGCGATTCTTGAGAGAAGTTTCAGAGCTCTTTCTTCTCCAGCCACATGGGCGGGGCACTGCCAAAGAACTGAGCAATCACAGCACAACCAGGGCCCTCCTCGCACAGGGCAACACAAAATAAGCAGTGCTGAACAGGGTTAGGGCACATGTGAGCAGGGAGCAGGGAGACCCCCGTGCCCAGGCCATGCCTCTACCCCAGGGTCCCCTCTCCCATGACCTCATGGCAGGGGGGAGGAACCCCAACACTTCCGTAGGTGCAGTCTCTCTCCTCCTCCTTGCAGCTGGCTCATGGGCCCACATTCAGGGCCCCCACCTCGGGAGAAAATTCTCCCAATGTGGTCTGATGTTGAAAGAGTCAAGAAGTGGAGAAGGGAAAAAAAACCCCCAAAGTCCCAGGAAAACAAAGTTCAACTCTCCATCTCCCCCCAGAGAAAAGGAGCTGAAAACTGGCTAAAAAGAAACAAAGTTGCTTCCCTCTGCTCTTGCTGCAAGCAGGATGCAGAGGAGTGTGTATGTGTGTCCTTGAACAAACGCTCTGAGAAGTTTGTCCAGTTTTTTTTCCTCTCCCCCCTCTCAGGCTCAGTTGAAAGGCACAGAAATGCACAAAGTTCACTTCTGGGCATAGAGCAGTATTGGGGGATACACATGATAAAGTCACCCCAAGACACAGGGAGAGAGAATTCAGTGGAAAGACTCCGAGAATTCTGCTCCCAGAGATCATTCCTGCTCACACTGACCCTTGTAGAAAGGGGACATCGTTCCAGGCAGCCTGTACTGAGCATGTGGCTCCTGAGTGGGGTTTGTTGTTTAGGAAACCTGCTCCGGCTTTTCCATTCTTTCCTTGCAAACAGGAAAACTTCTCCTGGGGCTGTGTGCAGGCAGAGCCCTGAGGAGAGCAGGTGGCACATGGTGCGCTGGGCTGGGACAGCCAGCTGCAGAGCTCAAGGGAAGAAGCCCAAAGTGTCACAATGGCTCCTTGCCTTCCCATGCAACACCTGGGTCACAATGGTCTCCTTGATTCCATGAGGCCCCACTGTGTCACAATGGCTCCTTGGTTCCATCAGGTTCCGCAGTGTCACCATGGTCTCCTTTGATCCGCACTGTCATCATGGACAATTGGTTCCATGAGGCCCCGCAGTGTCACAATGGTCCCTTGCTTCCATAGCTTTTACGTTGTAACAATGGACTCCTTGCTTCTATGAGCTAGCCTGCTTTTTGCAGAGGTGTCTTTGGTTCCAACAAGGCCCCACTGTGTCTCAGTGCACCCTGGCTTCCATGTGGATCTGGAGAATCACAAAGGCTCCTTGGTTCCACCAGGTCCTGCTGTGTCACAATGGGTCCTGTGGTCCCTGAGGCCCTCCAAAGTCATCATGGATGCTTGCTTCCATGAGGTTCCATTATGTGCCAGTGGTCATCTTGGTTCCAGGAGTTTCCTTAGTGTCACAATGCTCTCCATGTTTCCATGATTCCCCACAATGTCACAATGCTCTCCAGGCTTCCATTAGGCCCTGCTTTGCCACAATGGTCCCCTTGTTTCCATGCGGCCTTGCTGTGTCACAATGGACGTACGGTTCCATGATGTTGCGTGGTGTCACCGTGCTCTTCTTGAATCCGCCGTGTAACCATGGACCATTGGTTCCATGCAGCCGTGTCACAATGGGCTCCTTGATTCCATGATTCCCCACGGTGTCACAATGGAGCCTTGTTTCTAGGAGGTTCTGTACTGTCACAATTGCCTCATTGATGCCATCAGCCCCTGCAGTGTCACAATGGCTCCTTGGTTCCATGAGGAACACAAGAGCTTGGCATAAGCATTGAGCAACAGCTGCTGAACACACCTGGCAACATCTGCTTGCATCAAAAGAGGGCTTCAAGCTGACAATGGCACCAGCAGCTTCCATCTGCAACAGAGACCCAGGAAAGGACAGGCTGTGCCGGTTTGGACAAATGTGGAGGAAAATATCCTCTGATAGAAGGCAGGTTACACCCAGCCCTCCTCCACCAGCTTCGGGAAAAAATAATTTTCCTGGGAAGAAAGTGAAAGAGATAAAAACTACTTTTTTAACAAACACACAGGAAAAGGATAACAATGCTAAATATTAAAACCTCTCGCTGTGCAGAGAAAGCTGGGATAATTTGAGAGTCCTTCTGTGTTTCGGTGGGGTCTCCTGAAACATCCATAGACAGCGAGGCCCGTGCAAAGAAACAGGGAGCGATTCTTGAGAGAAGTTTCAGAGCTCTTTCTTCTCCAGCCACATGGGCGGGGCACTGCCAAAGAACTGAGCAATCACGGCACAACCAGGGCCCTCCTGGCACAGGGCAACACAAAATAAGCAGTGCTGAACAGGATTAGGGCACATGTGAGCAGGGAGCAGGGAGACCCCCCGTGCCCAGGCCATGCCTCTACCCCAGGGTCCCCTCTCCCATGACCTCATGGCAGGGGGGAGGAACCCCAACACTTCCGTAGGTGTAGTCTCTCTCCTCCTCCTTGCAGCTGGCTCATGGGCCCACATTCAGGGCCCCCACCTCGGGAGAAAATTCTCCCAATGTGCTCTGATGTTGAAAGAGTCAAGAAGAGAAGAAGGGAAAAAAAACCCCCGAAGTCCCAGGAAAACAAAGTTCAACTCTCCATCTCCCTCCAGAGAAAAGGAGCTGAAAACTGGCTAAAAAGAAACAAAGTTGCTTCCTCTGCTCTTGCTGCAAGCAGGATGCAGAGGAGTGTGTATGTGTGTCCTTGAACAAACGCTCTGAGAAGTTTGTCTGGCTTTTTTTTCCTCTCCCCCCTCTCAGGCTCAGTTGAAAGGCACAGAAATGCACAAAGTTCACTTCTGGGCATAGAGCAGTATTGGGGGATACACATGATAAAGTCACCCCAAGACACAGGGACAGAGAATTCAGTGGAAAGACTCCGAGAATTCTGCTCCCAGAGATCATTCATTCCTGCTCACACTGACCCTTGTAGAAAGGGGACATCGTTCCCGGCAGCCTGTACTGAGCATGTGGCTCCTGAGTGGGGTTTGTTGTTTAGGAAACCTGCTCCGGCTTTTCCATTCTTTCCTTGCAAACAGGAAAACTTCTCCTGGGGCTGTGTGCAGGCAGAGCCCTGAGGAGAGCAGGTGGCACATGGTGCGCTGGGCTGGGACAGCCAGCTGCAGAGCTCAAGGGAAGAAGCCCAAAGTGTCACAATGGCTCCTTGCCTTCCCATGCAACACCTGGGTCACAATGGTCTCCTTGATTCCATGAGGCCCCACTGTGTCACAATGGCTCCTTGGTTCCATCAGGTTCCGCAGTGTCACCATGGTCTCTTTTGATCCGCACTGTCATCATGGACAATTGGTTCCATGAGGCCCCGCAGTGTCACAATGGTCCCTTGCTTCCATAGGTTTGATGTTGTAACAAAGGACTCCTTGCTTCTATGAGCTAGCCTGCTTTTTGCAGAGGTGTCTTTGGTTCCAACAAGGCCCCGCTGTGTCTCAGTGCACCCTGGCTTCCATGTGGATGCGGAGTATCACAAA
The DNA here is from genome assembly GCF_041296385.1 of Aphelocoma coerulescens. Lineage (NCBI taxonomy): Eukaryota > Metazoa > Chordata > Aves > Passeriformes > Corvidae > Aphelocoma > Aphelocoma coerulescens. The sequence goes on along the minus strand of NW_027184058.1, from coordinate 1,658,948 downwards.
GGCTCCTTGGTTCCACCAGGTCCTGCTGTGTCACAATGGGTCCTGTGGTCCCTGAGGCCCTCCAAAACCATCGTGGAGGCTTGCTTCCATGAGGTTCCATTATGTGCCAGTGGTCATCTTGGTTCCAGGAGTTTCCTTAGTGTCACAATGCTCTCCATGCTTCCATTAGGCCCTGCTTTGCCACAATGGTCCCCTTGTTTCCATGAGGCCCCGCTGTGTCACAATGGACCTATGGTTCCGTGATGTTGCGTGGTGTCACCGTGCTCTTCTTGAATCCGCCGTGTAACCATGGACCATTGGTTCCATGCAGCCGTGTCACAATGGGCTCCTTGATTCCATGATTCCCCACGGTGTCACAATGGAGCCTTGTTTCTAGGAGGTTCTGTACTGTCACAATTGCCTCATTGATGCCATCAGCCCCTGCAGTGTCACAATGGCTCCTTGGTTCCATGAGGAACACAAGAGCTTGGCATAAGCATTGAGCAACAGCTGCTGAACACACCTGGCAACATCTGCTTGCATCAAAAGAGGGCTTCAAGCTGACAATGGCACCAGCAGCTTCCATCTGCAACAGAGACCCAGGAAAGGACAGGCTGTGCCGGTTTGGACAAATGTGGAGGAAAATATCCTCTTATAGAAGGCAGGTTACACCCAGCCCTCCCCCACCAGGTTTTTGGAAAAAAGAACTTTCCTGGGAAGAAAGTGAAAGAGATAAAACCTATTTTTTTAACAAACACACAGGAAAAGGATAACAATGCTAAATATTAAAAGCTCTCGCTGTGCAGAGAAAGCTGGGATAATTTGAGAGTCCTTCTGTGTTTCGGTGGGGTCTCCTGAAACATCCATAGACAGCGAGGCCCGTGCAAAGAAACAGGGAGCGATTCTTGAGAGAAGTTTCAGAGCTCTTTCTTCTCCAGCCACATGGGCGGGGCACTGCCAAAGAACTGAGCAATCACAGCACAACCAGGGCCCTCCTCGCACAGGGCAACACAAAATAAGCAGTGCTGAACAGGGTTAGGGCACATGTGAGCAGGGAGCAGGGAGACCCCCGTGCCCAGGCCATGCCTCTACCCCAGGGTCCCCTCTCCCATGACCTCATGGCAGGGGGGAGGAACCCCAACACTTCCGTAGGTGCAGTCTCTCTCCTCCTCCTTGCAGCTGGCTCATGGGCCCACATTCAGGGCCCCCACCTCGGGAGAAAATTCTCCCAATGTGCTCTGATGTTGAAAGAGTTAAGAAGAGAAGAAGGGAAAAAAAACCCCCGAAGTCCCAGGAAAACAAAGTTCAACTCTCCATCTCCCCCCAGAGAAAAGGAGCTGAAAACTGGCTAAAAAGAAACAAAGTTGCTTCCCTCTGCTCTTGCTGCAAGCAGGATGCAGAGGAGTGTGTATGTGTGTCCTTGAACAAACGCTCTGAGAAGTTTGTCCGGTTTTTTTTCCTCTCCCCCCTCTCAGGCTCAGTTGAAAGGCACAGAAATGCACAAAGTTCACTTCTGGGCATAGAGCAGTATTGGGGGATACACATGATAAAGTCACCCCAAGACACAGGGACAGAGAATTCAGTGGAAAGACTCCGAGAATTCTGCTCCCAGAGATCATTCCTGCTCACACTGACCCTTGTAGAAAGGGGACATCGTTCCAGGCAGCCTGTACTGAGCATGTGGCTCCTGAGTGGGGTTTGTTGTTTAGGAAACCTGCTCCGGCTTTTCCATTCTTTCCTTCCAAACAGGAAAACTTCTCCTGGGGCTGTGTGCAGGCAGAGCCCTGAGGAGAGCAGGTGGCACATGGTGCGCTGGGCTGGGACAGCCAGCTGCAGAGCTCAAGGGAAGAAGCCCAAAGTGTCACAATGGCTCCTTGCCTTCCCATGCAACACCTGGGTCACAATGGTCTCCTTGATTCCATGAGGCCCCACTGTGTCACAATGGCTCCTTGGTTCCATCAGGTTCCGCAGTGTCACCATGGTCTCCTTTGATCCGCACTGTCATCATGGACAATTGGTTCCATGAGGCCCCGCAGTGTCACAATGGTCCCTTGCTTCCATAGCTTTTACGTTGTAACAATGGACTCCTTGCTTCTATGAGCTAGCCTGCTTTTTGCAGAGGTGTCTTTGGTTCCAACAAGGCCCCACTGTGTCTCAGTGCACCCTGGCTTCCATGTGGATGCGGAGTATCACAAAGGCTCCTTGGTTCCACCAGGTCCTGCTGTGTCACAATGGGTCCTGTGGTCCCTGAGGCCCTCCAAAGTCATCATGGATGCTTGCTTCCATGAGGTTCCATTATGTGCCAGTGGTCATCTTGGTTCCAGGAGTTTCCTTAGTGTCACAATGCTCTCCATGTTTCCATGATTCCCCACAATGTCACAATGCTCTCCAGGCTTCCATTAGGCCCTGCTTTGCCACAATGGTCCCCTTGTTTCCATGCGGCCTTGCTGTGTCACAATGGACGTACGGTTCCATGATGTTGCGTGGTGTCACCGTGCTCTTCTTGAATCCGCCGTGTAACCATGGACCATTGGTTCCATGCAGCCGTGTCACAATGGGCTCCTTGATTCCATGATTCCCCACGGTGTCACAATGGAGCCTTGTTTCTAGGAGGTTCTGTACTGTCACAATTGCCTCCTTGATGCCATCAGCCCCTGCAGTGTCACAATGGCTCCTTGGTTCCATGAGGAACACAAGAGCTTGGCATAAGCATTGAGCAACAGCTGCTGAACACACCTGGCAACATCTGCTTGCATCAAAAGAGGGCTTCAAGCTGACAATGGCACCAGCAGCTTCCATCTGCAACAGACACCCAGGGAAAGGACAGGCTGTGCTGGTTTGGACAAATGTGGAGGAAAATATCCTCTGATAGAAGGCAGGTTACACCCAGCCCTCCCCCACCAGCTTCGGGAAAAAAGAATTTTCCTGGGAAGAAAGTGAAAGAGATAAAAACTACTTTTTTAACAAACACACAGGAAAAGGATAACAATGCTAAATATTAAAACCTCTCGCTGTGCAGAGAAAGCTGGGATAATTTGAGAGTCCTTCCGTGTTTCGGTGGGGTCTCCTGAAACATCCATAGACAGCGAGGCCCGTGCAAAGAAACAGGGAGCGATTCTTGAGAGAAGTTTCAGAGCTCTTTCTTCTCCAGCCACATGGGCGGGGCACTGCCAAAGAACTGAGCAATCACGGCACAACCAGGGCCCTCCTGGCACAGGGCAACACAAAATAAGCAGTGCTGAACAGGATTAGGGCACATGTGAGCAGGGAGCAGGGAGACCCCCCGTGCCCAGGCCATGCCTCTACCCCAGGGTCCCCTCTCCCATGACCTCATGGCAGGGGGGAGGAACCCCAACACTTCCGGAGGTGTAGTCTCTCTCCTCCTCCTTGCAGCTGGCTCATGGGCCCACATTCAGGGCCCCCACCTCGGGAGAAAATTCTCCCAATGTGCTCTGATGTTGAAAGAGTCAAGAAGAGAAGAAGGGAAAAAAAACCCCCGAAGTCCCAGGAAAACAAAGTTCAACTCTCCATCTCCCTCCAGAGAAAAGGAGCTGAAAACTGGCTAAAAAGAAACAAAGTTGCTTCCTCTGCTCTTGCTGCAAGCAGGATGCAGAGGAGTGTGTATGTGTGTCCTTGAACAAACGCTCTGAGAAGTTTGTCTGGCTTTTTTTTCCTCTCCCCCCTCTCAGGCTCAGTTGAAAGGCACAGAAATGCACAAAGTTCACTTCTGGGCATAGAGCAGTATTGGGGGATACACATGATAAAGTCACCCCAAGACACAGGGACAGAGAATTCAGTGGAAAGACTCCGAGAATTCTGCTCCCAGAGATCATTCATTCCTGCTCACACTGACCCTTGTAGAAAGGGGACATCGTTCCAGGCAGCCTGTACTGAGCATGTGGCTCCTGAGTGGGGTTTGTTGTTTAGGAAACCTGCTCCGGCTTTTCCATTCTTTCCTTGCAAACAGGAAAACTTCTCCTGGGGCTGTGTGCAGGCAGAGCCCTGAGGAGAGCAGGTGGCACATGGTGCGCTGGGCTGGGACAGCCAGCTGCAGAGCTCAAGGGAAGAAGCCCAAAGTGTCACAATGGCTCCTTGCCTTCCCATGCAACACCTGGGTCACAATGGTCTCCTTGATTCCATGAGGCCCCACTGTGTCACAATGGCTCCTTGGTTCCATCAGGTTCCGCAGTGTCACCATGGTCTCTTTTGATCCGCACTGTCATCATGGACAATTGGTTCCATGAGGCCCCGCAGTGTCACAATGGTCCCTTGCTTCCATAGCTTTTACGTTGTAACAATGGACTCCTTGCTTCTATGAGCTAGCCTGCTTTTTGCAGAGGTGTCTTTGGTTCCAACAAGGCCCCGCTGTGTCTCAGTGCACCCTGGCTTCCATGTGGATGCGGAGTATCACAAAGGCTCCTTGGTTCCACCAGGTCCTGCTGTGTCACAATGGGTCCTGTGGTCCCTGAGGCCCTCCAAAACCATCGTGGAGGCTTGCTTCCATGAGGTTCCATTATGTGCCAGTGGTCATCTTGGTTCCAGGAGTTTCCTTAGTGTCACAATGCTCTCCATGCTTCCATTAGGCCCTGCTTTGCCACAATGGTCCCCTTGTTTCCATGAGGCCCCGCTGTGTCACAATGGACCTATGGTTCCGTGATGTTGCGTGGTGTCACCGTGCTCTTCTTGAATCCGCCGTGTAACCATGGACCATTGGTTCCATGCAGCCGTGTCACAATGGGCTCCTTGATTCCATGATTCCCCACGGTGTCACAATGGAGCCTTGTTTCTAGGAGGTTCTGTACTGTCACAATTGCCTCATTGATGCCATCAGCCCCTGCAGTGTCACAATGGCTCCTTGGTTCCATGAGGAACACAATAGCTTGGCATAAGCATTGAGCAACAGCTGCTGAACACACCTGGCAACATCTGCTTGCATCAAAAGAGGGCTTCAAGCTGACAATGGCACCAGCAGCTTCCATCTGCAACAGAGACCCAGGAAAGGACAGGCTGTGCCGGTTTGGACAAATGTGGAGGAAAATATCCTCTTATAGAAGGCAGGTTACACCCAGCCCTCCCCCACCAGGTTTTTGGAAAAAAGAACTTTCCTGGGAAGAAAGTGAAAGAGATAAAACCTATTTTTTTAACAAACACACAGGAAAAGGATAACAATGCTAAATATTAAAACCTCTCGCTGTGCAGAGAAAGCTGGGATAATTTGAGAGTCCTTCTGTGTTTCGGTGGGGTCTCCTGAAACATCCATAGACAGCGAGGCCCGTGCAAAGAAACAGGGAGCGATTCTTGAGAGAAGTTTCAGAGCTCTTTCTTCTCCAGCCACATGGGCGGGGCACTGCCAAAGAACTGAGCAATCACAGCACAACCAGGGCCCTCCTGGCACAGGGCAACACAAAATAAGCAGTGCTGAACAGGGTTAGGGCACATGTGAGCAGGGAGCAGGGAGACCCCCGTGCCCAGGCCATGCCTCTACCCCAGGGTCCCCTCTCCCATGACCTCATGGCAGGGGGGAGGAACCCCAACACTTCCGTAGGTGTAGTCTCTCTCCTCCTCCTTGCAGCTGGCTCATGGGCCCACATTCAGGGCCCCCACCTCGGGAGAAAATTCTCCCAATGTGCTCTGATGTTGAAAGAGTCAAGAAGAGAAGAAGGGAAAAAAAACCCCCGAAGTCCCAGGAAAACAAAGTTCAACTCTCCATCTCCCCCCAGAGAAAAGGAGCTGAAAACTGGCTAAAAAGAAACAAAGTTGCTTCCCTCTGCTCTTGCTGCAAGCAGGATGCAGAGGAGTGTGTATGTGTGTCCTTGAACAAACGCTCTGAGAAGTTTGTCCGGTTTTTTTTCCTCTCCCCCCTCTCAGGCTCAGTTGAAAGGCACAGAAATGCACAAAGTTCACTTCTGGGCATAGAGCAGCAATAGGGGATACACATGATAAAGTCACCCCAAGACACAGGGAGAGAGAATTCAGTGGAAAGACTCCGAGAATTCTGCTCCCAGAGATCATTCCTGCTCACACTGACCCTTGTAGAAAGGGGACATCGTTCCAGGCAGCCTGTACTGAGCATGTGGCTCCTGAGTGGGGTTTGTTGTTTAGGAAACCTGCTCCGGCTTTTCCATTCTTTCCTTGCAAACAGGAAAACTTCTCCTGGGGCTGTGTGCAGGCAGAGCCCTGAGGAGAGCAGGTGGCACATGGTGCGCTGGGCTGGGACAGCCAGCTGCAGAGCTCAAGGGAAGAAGCCCAAAGTGTCACAATGGCTCCTTGCCTTCCCATGCAACACCTGGGTCACAATGGTCTCCTTGATTCCATGAGGCCCCACTGTGTCACAATGGCTCCTTGGTTCCATCAGGTTCCGCAGTGTCACCATGGTCTCCTTTGATCCGCACTGTCATCATGGACAATTGGTTCCATGAGGCCCCGCAGTGTCACAATGGTCCCTTGCTTCCATAGCTTTTACGTTGTAACAATGGACTCCTTGCTTCTATGAGCTAGCCTGCTTTTTGCAGAGGTGTCTTTGGTTCCAACAAGGCCCCACTGTGTCTCAGTGCACCCTGGCTTCCATGTGGATCTGGAGTATCACAAAGGCTCCTTGGTTCCACCAGGTCCTGCTGTGTCACAATGGGTCCTGTGGTCCCTGAGGCCCTCCAAAGTCATCATGGATGCTTGCTTCCATGAGGTTCCATTATGTGCCAGTGGTCATCTTGGTTCCAGGAGTTTCCTTAGTGTCACAATGCTCTCCATGTTTCCATGATTCCCCACAATGTCACAATGCTCTCCAGGCTTCCATTAGGCCCTGCTTTGCCACAATGGTCCCCTTGTTTCCATGCGGCCTTGCTGTGTCACAATGGACGTACGGTTCCATGATGTTGCGTGGTGTCACCGTGCTCTTCTTGAATCCGCCGTGTAACCATGGACCATTGGTTCCATGCAGCCGTGTCACAATGGGCTCCTTGATTCCATGATTCCCCACGGTGTCACAATGGAGCCTTGTTTCTAGGAGGTTCTGTACTGTCACAATTGCCTCCTTGATGCCATCAGCCCCTGCAGTGTCACAATGGCTCCTTGGTTCCATGAGGAACACAAGAGCTTGGCATAAGCATTGAGCAACAGCTGCTGAACACACCTGGCAACATCTGCTTGCATCAAAAGAGGGCTTCAAGCTGACAATGGCACCAGCAGCTTCCATCTGCAACAGACACCCAGGGAAAGGACAGGCTGTGCTGGTTTGGACAAATGTGGAGGAAAATATCCTCTGATAGAAGGCAGGTTACACCCAGCCCTCCCCCACCAGCTTCGGGAAAAAAGAATTTTCCTGGGAAGAAAGTGAAAGAGATAAAAACTACTTTTTTAACAAACACACAGGAAAAGGATAACAATGCTAAATATTAAAACCTCTCGCTGTGCAGAGAAAGCTGGGATAATTTGAGAGTCCTTCCGTGTTTCGGTGGGGTCTCCTGAAACATCCATAGACAGCGAGGCCCGTGCAAAGAAACAGGGAGCGATTCTTGAGAGAAGTTTCAGAGCTCTTTCTTCTCCAGCCACATGGGCGGGGCACTGCCAAAGAACTGAGCAATCACGGCACAACCAGGGCCCTCCTGGCACAGGGCAACACAAAATAAGCAGTGCTGAACAGGATTAGGGCACATGTGAGCAGGGAGCAGGGAGACCCCCCGTGCCCAGGCCATGCCTCTACCCCAGGGTCCCCTCTCCCATGACCTCATGGCAGGGGGGAGGAACCCCAACACTTCCGGAGGTGCAGTCTCTCTCCTCCTCCTTGCAGCTGGCTCATGGGCCCACATTCAGGGCCCCCACCTCGGGAGAAAATTCTCCCAATGTGCTCTGATGTTGAAAGAATCAAGAAGAGAAGAAGGGAAAAAAAACCCCCGAAGTCCCAGGAAAACAAAGTTCAACTCTCCATCTCCCTCCAGAGAAAAGGAGCTGAAAACTGGCTAAAAAGAAACAAAGTTGCTTCCTCTGCTCTTGCTGCAAGCAGGATGCAGAGGAGTGTGTATGTGTGTCCTTGAACAAACGCTCTGAGAAGTTTGTCTGGCTTTTTTTTCCTCTCCCCCCTCTCAGGCTCAGTTGAAAGGCACAGAAATGCACAAAGTTCACTTCTGGGCATAGAGCAGCAATAGGGGATACACATGATAAAGTCACCCCAAGACACAGGGACAGAGAATTCAGTGGAAAGACTCCGAGAATTCTGCTCCCAGAGATCATTCATTCCTGCTCACACTGACCCTTGTAGAAAGGGGACATCGTTCCAGGCAGCCTGTACTGAGCATGTGGCTCCTGAGTGGGGTTTGTTGTTTAGGAAACCTGCTCCGGCTTTTCCATTCTTTCCTTCCAAACAGGAAAACTTCTCCTGGGGCTGTGTGCAGGCAGAGCCCTGAGGAGAGCAGGTGGCACATGGTGCGCTGGGCTGGGACAGCCAGCTGCAGAGCTCAAGGGAAGAAGCCCAAAGTGTCACAATGGCTCCTTGCCTTCACATGCAACACCTGGGTCACAATGGTCTCCTTGATTCCATGAGGCCCCACTGTGTCACAATGGCTCCTTGGTTCCATCAGGTTCCGCAGTGTCACCATGGTCTCTTTTGATCCGCATTGTCATCATGGACAATTGGTTCCATGAGGCCCCGCAGTGTCACAATGGTCCCTTGGTTGCATAGCTTTTACGTTGTAACAATGGACTCCTTGCTTCTATGAGCTAGCCTGCTTTTTGCAGAGGTGTCTTTGGTTCCAACAAGGCCCCGCTGTGTCTCAGTGCACCCTGGCTTCCATGTGGATGCGGAGTATCACAAAGGCTCCTTGGTTCCACCAGGTCCTGCTGTGTCACAATGGGTCCTGTGGTCCCTGAGGCCCTCCAAAACCATCGTGGAGGCTTGCTTCCATGAGGTTCCATTATGTGCCAGTGGTCATCTTGGTTCCAGGAGTTTCCTTAGTGTCACAATGCTCTCCATGCTTCCATTAGGCCCTGCTTTGCCACAATGGTCCCCTTGTTTCCATGAGGCCCCGCTGTGTCACAATGGACCTATGGTTCCGTGATGTTGCGTGGTGTCACCGTGCTCTTCTTGAATCCGCCGTGTAACCATGGACCATTGGTTCCATGCAGCCGTGTCACAATGGGCTCCTTGATTCCATGATTCCCCACGGTGTCACAATGGAGCCTTGTTTCTAGGAGGTTCTGTACTGTCACAATTGCCTCATTGATGCCATCAGCCCCTGCAGTGTCACAATGGCTCCTTGGTTCCATGAGGAACACAAGAGCTTGGCATAAGCATTGAGCAACAGCTGCTGAACACACCTGGCAACATCTGCTTGCATCAAAAGAGGGCTTCAAGCTGACAATGGCACCAGCAGCTTCCATCTGCAACAGAGACCCAGGAAAGGACAGGCTGTGCCGGTTTGGACAAATGTGGAGGAAAATATCCTCTTATAGAAGGCAGGTTACACCCAGCCCTCCCCCACCAGGTTTTTGGAAAAAAGAACTTTCCTGGGAAGAAAGTGAAAGAGATAAAACCTATTTTTTTAACAAACACACAGGAAAAGGATAACAATGCTAAATATTAAAACCTCTCGCTGTGCAGAGAAAGCTGGGATAATTTGAGAGTCCTTCTGTGTTTCGGTGGGGTCTCCTGAAACATCCATAGACAGCGAGGCCCGTGCAAAGAAACAGGGAGCGATTCTTGAGAGAAGTTTCAGAGCTCTTTCTTCTCCAGCCACATGGGCGGGGCACTGCCAAAGAACTGAGCAATCACAGCACAACCAGGGCCCTCCTCGCACAGGGCAACACAAAATAAGCAGTGCTGAACAGGGTTAGGGCACATGTGAGCAGGGAGCAGGGAGACCCCCGTGCCCAGGCCATGCCTCTACCCCAGGGTCCCCTCTCCCATGACCTCATGGCAGGGGGGAGGAACCCCAACACTTCCGTAGGTGCAGTCTCTCTCCTCCTCCTTGCAGCTGGCTCATGGGCCCACATTCAGGGCCCCCACCTCGGGAGAAAATTCTCCCAATGTGCTCTGATGTTGAAAGAGTCAAGAAGAGAAGAAGGGAAAAAAAACCCCCGAAGTCCCAGGAAAACAAAGTTCAACTCTCCATCTCCCCCCAGAGAAAAGGAGCTGAAAACTGGCTAAAAAGAAACAAAGTTGCTTCCCTCTGCTCTTGCTGCAAGCAGGATGCAGAGGAGTGTGTATGTGTGTCCTTGAACAAACGCTCTGAGAAGTTTGTCCGGTTTTTTTTCCTCTCCCCCCTCTCAGGCTCAGTTGAAAGGCACAGAAATGCACAAAGTTCACTTCTGGGCATAGAGCAGTATTGGGGGATACACATGATAAAGTCACCCCAAGACACAGGGAGAGAGAATTCAGTGGAAAGACTCCGAGAATTCTGCTCCCAGAGATCATTCCTGCTCACACTGACCCTTGTAGAAAGGGGACATCGTTCCAGGCAGCCTGTACTGAGCATGTGGCTCCTGAGTGGGGTTTGTTGTTTAGGAAACCTGCTCCGGCTTTTCCATTCTTTCCTTGCAAACAGGAAAACTTCTCCTGGGGCTGTGTGCAGGCAGAGCCCTGAGGAGAGCAGGTGGCACATGGTGCGCTGGGCTGGGACAGCCAGCTGCAGAGCTCAAGGGAAGAAGCCCAAAGTGTCACAATGGCTCCTTGCCTTCCCATGCAACACCTGGGTCACAATGGTCTCCTTGATTCCATGAGGCCCCACTGTGTCACAATGGCTCCTTGGTTCCATCAGGTTCCGCAGTGTCACCATGGTCTCCTTTGATCCGCACTGTCATCATGGACAATTGGTTCCATGAGGCCCCGCAGTGTCACAATGGTCCCTTGCTTCCATAGCTTTTACGTTGTAACAATGGACTCCTTGCTTCTATGAGCTAGCCTGCTTTTTGCAGAGGTGTCTTTGGTTCCAACAAGGCCCCACTGTGTCTCAGTGCACCCTGGCTTCCATGTGGATCTGGAGTATCACAAAGGCTCCTTGGTTCCACCAGGTCCTGCTGTGTCACAATGGGTCCTGTGGTCCCTGAGGCCCTCCAAAGTCATCATGGATGCTTGCTTCCATGAGGTTCCATTATGTGCCAGTGGTCATCTTGGTTCCAGGAGTTTCCTTAGTGTCACAATGCTCTCCATGTTTCCATGATTCCCCACAATGTCACAATGCTCTCCAGGCTTCCATTAGGCCCTGCTTTGCCACAATGGTCCCCTTGTTTCCATGCGGCCTTGCTGTGTCACAATGGACGTACGGTTCCATGATGTTGCGTGGTGTCACCGTGCTCTTCTTGAATCCGCCGTGTAACCATGGACCATTGGTTCCATGCAGCCGTGTCACAATGGGCTCCTTGATTCCATGATTCCCCACGGTGTCACAATGGAGCCTTGTTTCTAGGAGGTTCTGTACTGTCACAATTGCCTCCTTGATGCCATCAGCCCCTGCAGTGTCACAATGGCTCCTTGGTTCCATGAGGAACACAAGAGCTTGGCATAAGCATTGAGCAACAGCTGCTGAACACACCTGGCAACATCTGCTTGCATCAAAAGAGGGCTTCAAGCTGACAATGGCACCAGCAGCTTCCATCTGCAACAGACACCCAGGGAAAGGACAGGCTGTGCTGGTTTGGACAAATGTGGAGGAAAATATCCTCTGATAGAAGGCAGGTTACACCCAGCCCTCCCCCACCAGCTTCGGGAAAAAAGAATTTTCCTGGGAAGAAAGTGAAAGAGATAAAAACTACTTTTTTAACAAACACACAGGAAAAGGATAACAATGCTAAATATTAAAACCTCTCGCTGTGCAGAGAAAGCTGGGATAATTTGAGAGTCCTTCCGTGTTTCGGTGGGGTCTCCTGAAACATCCATAGACAGCGAGGCCCGTGCAAAGAAACAGGGAGCGATTCTTGAGAGAAGTTTCAGAGCTCTTTCTTCTCCAGCCACATGGGCGGGGCACTGCCAAAGAACTGAGCAATCACGGCACAACCAGGGCCCTCCTGGCACAGGGCAACACAAAATAAGCAGTGCTGAACAGGATTAGGGCACATGTGAGCAGGGAGCAGGGAGACCCCCCGTGCCCAGGCCATGCCTCTACCCCAGGGTCCCCTCTCCCATGACCTCATGGCAGGGGGGAGGAACCCCAACACTTCCGGAGGTGTAGTCTCTCTCCTCCTCCTTGCAGCTGGCTCATGGGCCCACATTCAGGGCCCCCACCTCGGGAGAAAATTCTCCCAATGTGCTCTGATGTTGAAAGAGTCAAGAAGAGAAGAAGGGAAAAAAAACCCCCGAAGTCCCAGGAAAACAAAGTTCAACTCTCCATCTCCCTCCAGAGAAAAGGAGCTGAAAACTGGCTAAAAAGAAACAAAGTTGCTTCCTCTGCTCTTGCTGCAAGCAGGATGCAGAGGAGTGTGTATGTGTGTCCTTGAACAAACGCTCTGAGAAGTTTGTCTGGCTTTTTTTTCCTCTCCCCCCTCTCAGGCTCAGTTGAAAGGCACAGAAATGCACAAAGTTCACTTCTGGGCATAGAGCAGTATTGGGGGATACACATGATAAAGTCACCCCAAGACACAGGGACAGAGAATTCAGTGGAAAGACTCCGAGAATTCTGCTCCCAGAGATCATTCATTCCTGCTCACACTGACCCTTGTAGAAAGGGGACATCGTTCCAGGCAGCCTGTACTGAGCATGTGGCTCCTGAGTGGGGTTTGTTGTTTAGGAAACCTGCTCCGGCTTTTCCATTCTTTCCTTGCAAACAGGAAAACTTCTCCTGGGGCTGTGTGCAGGCAGAGCCCTGAGGAGAGCAGGTGGCACATGGTGCGCTGGGCTGGGACAGCCAGCTGCAGAGCTCAAGGGAAGAAGCCCAAAGTGTCACAATGGCTCCTTGCCTTCCCATGCAACACCTGGGTCACAATGGTCTCCTTGATTCCATGAGGCCCCACTGTGTCACAATGGCTCCTTGGTTCCATCAGGTTCCGCAGTGTCACCATGGTCTCTTTTGATCCGCACTGTCATCATGGACAATTGGTTCCATGAGGCCCCGCAGTGTCACAATGGTCCCTTGCTTCCATAGCTTTTACGTTGTAACAATGGACTCCTTGCTTCTATGAGCTAGCCTGCTTTTTGCAGAGGTGTCTTTGGTTCCAACAAGGCCCCGCTGTGTCTCAGTGCACCCTGGCTTCCATGTGGATGCGGAGTATCACAAAGGCTCCTTGGTTCCACCAGGTCCTGCTGTGTCACAATGGGTCCTGTGGTCCCTGAGGCCCTCCAAAACCATCGTGGAGGCTTGCTTCCATGAGGTTCCATTATGTGCCAGTGGTCATCTTGGTTCCAGGAGTTTCCTTAGTGTCACAATGCTCTCCATGCTTCCATTAGGCCCTGCTTTGCCACAATGGTCCCCTTGTTTCCATGAGGCCCCGCTGTGTCACAATGGACCTATGGTTCCGTGATGTTGCGTGGTGTCACCGTGCTCTTCTTGAATCCGCCGTGTAACCATGGACCATTGGTTCCATGCAGCCGTGTCACAATGGGCTCCTTGATTCCATGATTCCCCACGGTGTCACAATGGAGCCTTGTTTCTAGGAGGTTCTGTACTGTCACAATTGCCTCATTGATGCCATCAGCCCCTGCAGTGTCACAATGGCTCCTTGGTTCCATGAGGAACACAAGAGCTTGGCATAAGCATTGAGCAACAGCTGCTGAACACACCTGGCAACATCTGCTTGCATCAAAAGAGGGCTTCAAGCTGACAATGGCACCAGCAGCTTCCATCTGCAACAGAGACCCAGGAAAGGACAGGCTGTGCCGGTTTGGACAAATGTGGAGGAAAATATCCTCTTATAGAAGGCAGGTTACACCCAGCCCTCCCCCACCAGGTTTTTGGAAAAAAGAACTTTCCTGGGAAGAAAGTGAAAGAGATAAAACCTATTTTTTTAACAAACACACAGGAAAAGGATAACAATGCTAAATATTAAAACCTCTCGCTGTGCAGAGAAAGCTGGGATAATTTGAGAGTCCTTCTGTGTTTCGGTGGGGTCTCCTGAAACATCCATAGACAGCGAGGCCCGTGCAAAGAAACAGGGAGCGATTCTTGAGAGAAGTTTCAGAGCTCTTTCTTCTCCAGCCACATGGGCGGGGCACTGCCAAAGAACTGAGCAATCACAGCACAACCAGGGCCCTCCTGGCACAGGGCAACACAAAATAAGCAGTGCTGAACAGGGTTAGGGCACATGTGAGCAGGGAGCAGGGAGACCCCCGTGCCCAGGCCATGCCTCTACCCCAGGGTCCCCTCTCCCATGACCTCATGGCAGGGGGGAGGAACCCCAACACTTCCGTAGGTGTAGTCTCTCTCCTCCTCCTTGCAGCTGGCTCATGGGCCCACATTCAGGGCCCCCACCTCGGGAGAAAATTCTCCCAATGTGCTCTGATGTTGAAAGAGTCAAGAAGAGAAGAAGGGAAAAAAAACCCCCGAAGTCCCAGGAAAACAAAGTTCAACTCTCCATCTCCCCCCAGAGAAAAGGAGCTGAAAACTGGCTAAAAAGAAACAAAGTTGCTTCCCTCTGCTCTTGCTGCAAGCAGGATGCAGAGGAGTGTGTATGTGTGTCCTTGAACAAACGCTCTGAGAAGTTTGTCCGGTTTTTTTTCCTCTCCCCCCTCTCAGGCTCAGTTGAAAGGCACAGAAATGCACAAAGTTCACTTCTGGGCATAGAGCAGCAATAGGGGATACACATGATAAAGTCACCCCAAGACACAGGGAGAGAGAATTCAGTGGAAAGACTCCGAGAATTCTGCTCCCAGAGATCATTCCTGCTCACACTGACCCTTGTAGAAAGGGGACATCGTTCCAGGCAGCCTGTACTGAGCATGTGGCTCCTGAGTGGGGTTTGTTGTTTAGGAAACCTGCTCCGGCTTTTCCATTCTTTCCTTGCAAACAGGAAAACTTCTCCTGGGGCTGTGTGCAGGCAGAGCCCTGAGGAGAGCAGGTGGCACATGGTGCGCTGGGCTGGGACAGCCAGCTGCAGAGCTCAAGGGAAGAAGCCCAAAGTGTCACAATGGCTCCTTGCCTTCCCATGCAACACCTGGGTCACAATGGTCTCCTTGATTCCATGAGGCCCCACTGTGTCACAATGGCTCCTTGGTTCCATCAGGTTCCGCAGTGTCACCATGGTCTCCTTTGATCCGCACTGTCATCATGGACAATTGGTTCCATGAGGCCCCGCAGTGTCACAATGGTCCCTTGCTTCCATAGCTTTTACGTTGTAACAATGGACTCCTTGCTTCTATGAGCTAGCCTGCTTTTTGCAGAGGTGTCTTTGGTTCCAACAAGGCCCCACTGTGTCTCAGTGCACCCTGGCTTCCATGTGGATCTGGAGTATCACAAAGGCTCCTTGGTTCCACCAGGTCCTGCTGTGTCACAATGGGTCCTGTGGTCCCTGAGGCCCTCCAAAGTCATCATGGATGCTTGCTTCCATGAGGTTCCATTATGTGCCAGTGGTCATCTTGGTTCCAGGAGTTTCCTTAGTGTCACAATGCTCTCCATGTTTCCATGATTCCCCACAATGTCACAATGCTCTCCAGGCTTCCATTAGGCCCTGCTTTGCCACAATGGTCCCCTTGTTTCCATGCGGCCTTGCTGTGTCACAATGGACGTACGGTTCCATGATGTTGCGTGGTGTCACCGTGCTCTTCTTGAATCCGCCGTGTAACCATGGACCATTGGTTCCATGCAGCCGTGTCACAATGGGCTCCTTGATTCCATGATTCCCCACGGTGTCACAATGGAGCCTTGTTTCTAGGAGGTTCTGTACTGTCACAATTGCCTCCTTGATGCCATCAGCCCCTGCAGTGTCACAATGGCTCCTTGGTTCCATGAGGAACACAAGAGCTTGGCATAAGCATTGAGCAACAGCTGCTGAACACACCTGGCAACATCTGCTTGCATCAAAAGAGGGCTTCAAGCTGACAATGGCACCAGCAGCTTCCATCTGCAACAGACACCCAGGGAAAGGACAGGCTGTGCTGGTTTGGACAAATGTGGAGGAAAATATCCTCTGATAGAAGGCAGGTTACACCCAGCCCTCCCCCACCAGCTTCGGGAAAAAAGAATTTTCCTGGGAAGAAAGTGAAAGAGATAAAAACTACTTTTTTAACAAACACACAGGAAAAGGATAACAATGCTAAATATTAAAACCTCTCGCTGTGCAGAGAAAGCTGGGATAATTTGAGAGTCCTTCCGTGTTTCGGTGGGGTCTCCTGAAACATCCATAGACAGCGAGGCCCGTGCAAAGAAACAGGGAGCGATTCTTGAGAGAAGTTTCAGAGCTCTTTCTTCTCCAGCCACATGGGCGGGGCACTGCCAAAGAACTGAGCAATCACGGCACAACCAGGGCCCTCCTGGCACAGGGCAACACAAAATAAGCAGTGCTGAACAGGATTAGGGCACATGTGAGCAGGGAGCAGGGAGACCCCCCGTGCCCAGGCCATGCCTCTACCCCAGGGTCCCCTCTCCCATGACCTCATGGCAGGGGGGAGGAACCCCAACACTTCCGTAGGTGTAGTCTCTCTCCTCCTCCTTGCAGCTGGCTCATGGGCCCATATTCAGGGCCCCCACCTCGGGAGAAAATTCTCCCAATGTGCTCTGATGTTGAAAGAATCAAGAAGAGAAGAAGGGAAAAAAAACCCCCGAAGTCCCAGGAAAACAAAGTTCAACTCTCCATCTCCCTCCAGAGAAAAGGAGCTGAAAACTGGCTAAAAAGAAACAAAGTTGCTTCCTCTGCTCTTGCTGCAAGCAGGATGCAGAGGAGTGTGTATGTGTGTCCTTGAACAAACGCTCTGAGAAGTTTGTCTGGCTTTTTTTTCCTCTCCCCCCTCTCAGGCTCAGTTGAAAGGCACAGAAATGCACAAAGTTCACTTCTGGGCATAGAGCAGTATTGGGGGATACACATGATAAAGTCACCCCAAGACACAGGGACAGAGAATTCAGTGGAAAGACTCCGAGAATTCTGCTCCCAGAGATCATTCATTCCTGCTCACACTGACCCTTGTAGAAAGGGGACATCGTTCCAGGCAGCCTGTACTGAGCATGTGGCTCCTGAGTGGGGTTTGTTGTTTAGGAAACCTGCTCCGGCTTTTCCATTCTTTCCTTCCAAACAGGAAAACTTCTCCTGGGGCTGTGTGCAGGCAGAGCCCTGAGGAGAGCAGGTGGCACATGGTGCGCTGGGCTGGGACAGCCAGCTGCAGAGCTCAAGGGAAGAAGCCCAAAGTGTCACAATGGCTCCTTGCCTTCCCATGCAACACCTGGGTCACAATGGTCTCCTTGATTCCATGAGGCCCCACTGTGTCACAATGGCTCCTTGGTTCCATCAGGTTCCGCAGTGTCACCATGGTCTCTTTTGATCCGCATTGTCATCATGGACAATTGGTTCCATGAGGCCCCGCAGTGTCACAATGGTCCCTTGCTTCCATAGCTTTTACGTTGTAACAATGGACTCCTTGCTTCTATGAGCTAGCCTGCTTTTTGCAGAGGTGTCTTTGGTTCCAACAAGGCCCCGCTGTGTCTCAGTGCACCCTGGCTTCCATGTAGATGCGGAGTATCACAAAGGCTCCTTGGTTCCACCAGGTCCTGCTGTGTCACAATGGGTCCTGTGGTCCCTGAGGCCCTCCAAAACCATCGTGGAGGCTTGCTTCCATGAGGTTCCATTATGTGCCAGTGGTCATCTTGGTTCCAGGAGTTTCCTTAGTGTCACAATGCTCTCCATGCTTCCATTAGGCCCTGCTTTGCCACAATGGTCCCCTTGTTTCCATGAGGCCCCGCTGTGTCACAATGGACCTATGGTTCCGTGATGTTGCGTGGTGTCACCGTGCTCTTCTTGAATCCGCCGTGTAACCATGGACCATTGGTTCCATGCAGCCGTGTCACAATGGGCTCCTTGATTCCATGATTCCCCACGGTGTCACAATGGAGCCTTGTTTCTAGGAGGTTCTGTACTGTCACAATTGCCTCATTGATGCCATCAGCCCCTGCAGTGTCACAATGGCTCCTTGGTTCCATGAGGAACACAAGAGCTTGGCATAAGCATTGAGCAACAGCTGCTGAACACACCTGGCAACATCTGCTTGCATCAAAAGAGGGCTTCAAGCTGACAATGGCACCAGCAGCTTCCATCTGCAACAGAGACCCAGGAAAGGACAGGCTGTGCCGGTTTGGACAAATGTGGAGGAAAATATCCTCTTATAGAAGGCAGGTTACACCCAGCCCTCCCCCACCAGGTTTTTGGAAAAAAGAACTTTCCTGGGAAGAAAGTGAAAGAGATAAAACCTATTTTTTTAACAAACACACAGGAAAAGGATAACAATGCTAAATATTAAAACCTCTCGCTGTGCAGAGAAAGCTGGGATAATTTGAGAGTCCTTCTGTGTTTCGGTGGGGTCTCCTGAAACATCCATAGACAGCGAGGCCCGTGCAAAGAAACAGGGAGCGATTCTTGAGAGAAGTTTCAGAGCTCTTTCTTCTCCAGCCACATGGGCGGGGCACTGCCAAAGAACTGAGCAATCACAGCACAACCAGGGCCCTCCTCGCACAGGGCAACACAAAATAAGCAGTGCTGAACAGGGTTAGGGCACATGTGAGCAGGGAGCAGGGAGACCCCCGTGCCCAGGCCATGCCTCTACCCCAGGGTCCCCTCTCCCATGACCTCATGGCAGGGGGGAGGAACCCCAACACTTCCGTAGGTGCAGTCTCTCTCCTCCTCCTTGCAGCTGGCTCATGGGCCCACATTCAGGGCCCCCACCTCGGGAGAAAATTCTCCCAATGTGCTCTGATGTTGAAAGAGTTAAGAAGAGAAGAAGGGAAAAAAAACCCCCGAAGTCCCAGGAAAACAAAGTTCAACTCTCCATCTCCCCCCAGAGAAAAGGAGCTGAAAACTGGCTAAAAAGAAACAAAGTTGCTTCCCTCTGCTCTTGCTGCAAGCAGGATGCAGAGGAGTGTGTATGTGTGTCCTTGAACAAACGCTCTGAGAAGTTTGTCCGGTTTTTTTTCCTCTCCCCCCTCTCAGGCTCAGTTGAAAGGCACAGAAATGCACAAAGTTCACTTCTGGGCATAGAGCAGTATTGGGGGATACACATGATAAAGTCACCCCAAGACACAGGGAGAGAGAATTCAGTGGAAAGACTCCGAGAATTCTGCTCCCAGAGATCATTCCTGCTCACACTGACCCTTGTAGAAAGGGGACATCGTTCCAGGCAGCCTGTACTGAGCATGTGGCTCCTGAGTGGGGTTTGTTGTTTAGGAAACCTGCTCCGGCTTTTCCATTCTTTCCTTGCAAACAGGAAAACTTCTCCTGGGGCTGTGTGCAGGCAGAGCCCTGAGGAGAGCAGGTGGCACATGGTGCGCTGGGCTGGGACAGCCAGCTGCAGAGCTCAAGGGAAGAAGCCCAAAGTGTCACAATGGCTCCTTGCCTTCCCATGCAACACCTGGGTCACAATGGTCTCCTTGATTCCATGAGGCCCCACTGTGTCACAATGGCTCCTTGGTTCCATCAGGTTCCGCAGTGTCACCATGGTCTCCTTTGATCCGCACTGTCATCATGGACAATTGGTTCCATGAGGCCCCGCAGTGTCACAATGGTCCCTTGCTTCCATAGCTTTTACGTTGTAACAATGGACTCCTTGCTTCTATGAGCTAGCCTGCTTTTTGCAGAGGTGTCTTTGGTTCCAACAAGGCCCCACTGTGTCTCAGTGCACCCTGGCTTCCATGTGGATCTGGAGTATCACAAAGGCTCCTTGGTTCCACCAGGTCCTGCTGTGTCACAATGGGTCCTGTGGTCCCTGAGGCCCTCCAAAGTCATCATGGATGCTTGCTTCCATGAGGTTCCATTATGTGCCAGTGGTCATCTTGGTTCCAGGAGTTTCCTTAGTGTCACAATGCTCTCCATGTTTCCATGATTCCCCACAATGTCACAATGCTCTCCAGGCTTCCATTAGGCCCTGCTTTGCCACAATGGTCCCCTTGTTTCCATGCGGCCTTGCTGTGTCACAATGGACGTACGGTTCCATGATGTTGCGTGGTGTCACCGTGCTCTTCTTGAATCCGCCGTGTAACCATGGACCATTGGTTCCATGCAGCCGTGTCACAATGGGCTCCTTGATTCCATGATTCCCCACGGTGTCACAATGGAGCCTTGTTTCTAGGAGGTTCTGTACTGTCACAATTGCCTCCTTGATGCCATCAGCCCCTGCAGTGTCACAATGGCTCCTTGGTTCCATGAGGAACACAAGAGCTTGGCATAAGCATTGAGCAACAGCTGCTGAACACACCTGGCAACATCTGCTTGCATCAAAAGAGGGCTTCAAGCTGACAATGGCACCAGCAGCTTCCATCTGCAACAGACACCCAGGGAAAGGACAGGCTGTGCTGGTTTGGACAAATGTGGAGGAAAATATCCTCTGATAGAAGGCAGGTTACACCCAGCCCTCCCCCACCAGCTTCGGGAAAAAAGAATTTTCCTGGGAAGAAAGTGAAAGAGATAAAAACTACTTTTTTAACAAACACACAGGAAAAGGATAACAATGCTAAATATTAAAACCTCTCGCTGTGCAGAGAAAGCTGGGATAATTTGAGAGTCCTTCCGTGTTTCGGTGGGGTCTCCTGAAACATCCATAGACAGCGAGGCCCGTGCAAAGAAACAGGGAGCGATTCTTGAGAGAAGTTTCAGAGCTCTTTCTTCTCCAGCCACATGGGCGGGGCACTGCCAAAGAACTGAGCAATCACGGCACAACCAGGGCCCTCCTGGCACAGGGCAACACAAAATAAGCAGTGCTGAACAGGATTAGGGCACATGTGAGCAGGGAGCAGGGAGACCCCCCGTGCCCAGGCCATGCCTCTACCCCAGGGTCCCCTCTCCCATGACCTCATGGCAGGGGGGAGGAACCCCAACACTTCCGGAGGTGTAGTCTCTCTCCTCCTCCTTGCAGCTGGCTCATGGGCCCACATTCAGGGCCCCCACCTCGGGAGAAAATTCTCCCAATGTGCTCTGATGTTGAAAGAGTCAAGAAGAGAAGAAGGGAAAAAAAACCCCCGAAGTCCCAGGAAAACAAAGTTCAACTCTCCATCTCCCTCCAGAGAAAAGGAGCTGAAAACTGGCTAAAAAGAAACAAAGTTGCTTCCTCTGCTCTTGCTGCAAGCAGGATGCAGAGGAGTGTGTATGTGTGTCCTTGAACAAACGCTCTGAGAAGTTTGTCTGGCTTTTTTTTCCTCTCCCCCCTCTCAGGCTCAGTTGAAAGGCACAGAAATGCACAAAGTTCACTTCTGGGCATAGAGCAGTATTGGGGGATACACATGATAAAGTCACCCCAAGACACAGGGACAGAGAATTCAGTGGAAAGACTCCGAGAATTCTGCTCCCAGAGATCATTCATTCCTGCTCACACTGACCCTTGTAGAAAGGGGACATCGTTCCAGGCAGCCTGTACTGAGCATGTGGCTCCTGAGTGGGGTTTGTTGTTTAGGAAACCTGCTCCGGCTTTTCCATTCTTTCCTTGCAAACAGGAAAACTTCTCCTGGGGCTGTGTGCAGGCAGAGCCCTGAGGAGAGCAGGTGGCACATGGTGCGCTGGGCTGGGACAGCCAGCTGCAGAGCTCAAGGGAAGAAGCCCAAAGTGTCACAATGGCTCCTTGCCTTCCCATGCAACACCTGGGTCACAATGGTCTCCTTGATTCCATGAGGCCCCACTGTGTCACAATGGCTCCTTGGTTCCATCAGGTTCCGCAGTGTCACCATGGTCTCTTTTGATCCGCACTGTCATCATGGACAATTGGTTCCATGAGGCCCCGCAGTGTCACAATGGTCCCTTGCTTCCATAGCTTTTACGTTGTAACAATGGACTCCTTGCTTCTATGAGCTAGCCTGCTTTTTGCAGAGGTGTCTTTGGTTCCAACAAGGCCCCGCTGTGTCTCAGTGCACCCTGGCTTCCATGTGGATGCGGAGTATCACAAAGGCTCCTTGGTTCCACCAGGTCCTGCTGTGTCACAATGGGTCCTGTGGTCCCTGAGGCCCTCCAAAACCATCGTGGAGGCTTGCTTCCATGAGGTTCCATTATGTGCCAGTGGTCATCTTGGTTCCAGGAGTTTCCTTAGTGTCACAATGCTCTCCATGCTTCCATTAGGCCCTGCTTTGCCACAATGGTCCCCTTGTTTCCATGAGGCCCCGCTGTGTCACAATGGACCTATGGTTCCGTGATGTTGCGTGGTGTCACCGTGCTCTTCTTGAATCCGCCGTGTAACCATGGACCATTGGTTCCATGCAGCCGTGTCACAATGGGCTCCTTGATTCCATGATTCCCCACGGTGTCACAATGGAGCCTTGTTTCTAGGAGGTTCTGTACTGTCACAATTGCCTCATTGATGCCATCAGCCCCTGCAGTGTCACAATGGCTCCTTGGTTCCATGAGGAACACAAGAGCTTGGCATAAGCATTGAGCAACAGCTGCTGAACACACCTGGCAACATCTGCTTGCATCAAAAGAGGGCTTCAAGCTGACAATGGCACCAGCAGCTTCCATCTGCAACAGAGACCCAGGAAAGGACAGGCTGTGCCGGTTTGGACAAATGTGGAGGAAAATATCCTCTTATAGAAGGCAGGTTACACCCAGCCCTCCCCCACCAGGTTTTTGGAAAAAAGAACTTTCCTGGGAAGAAAGTGAAAGAGATAAAACCTATTTTTTTAACAAACACACAGGAAAAGGATAACAATGCTAAATATTAAAACCTCTCGCTGTGCAGAGAAAGCTGGGATAATTTGAGAGTCCTTCTGTGTTTCGGTGGGGTCTCCTGAAACATCCATAGACAGCGAGGCCCGTGCAAAGAAACAGGGAGCGATTCTTGAGAGAAGTTTCAGAGCTCTTTCTTCTCCAGCCACATGGGCGGGGCACTGCCAAAGAACTGAGCAATCACAGCACAACCAGGGCCCTCCTGGCACAGGGCAACACAAAATAAGCAGTGCTGAACAGGGTTAGGGCACATGTGAGCAGGGAGCAGGGAGACCCCCGTGCCCAGGCCATGCCTCTACCCCAGGGTCCCCTCTCCCATGACCTCATGGCAGGGGGGAGGAACCCCAACACTTCCGTAGGTGTAGTCTCTCTCCTCCTCCTTGCAGCTGGCTCATGGGCCCACATTCAGGGCCCCCACCTCGGGAGAAAATTCTCCCAATGTGCTCTGATGTTGAAAGAGTCAAGAAGAGAAGAAGGGAAAAAAAACCCCCGAAGTCCCAGGAAAACAAAGTTCAACTCTCCATCTCCCCCCAGAGAAAAGGAGCTGAAAACTGGCTAAAAAGAAACAAAGTTGCTTCCCTCTGCTCTTGCTGCAAGCAGGATGCAGAGGAGTGTGTATGTGTGTCCTTGAACAAACGCTCTGAGAAGTTTGTCCGGTTTTTTTTCCTCTCCCCCCTCTCAGGCTCAGTTGAAAGGCACAGAAATGCACAAAGTTCACTTCTGGGCATAGAGCAGCAATAGGGGATACACATGATAAAGTCACCCCAAGACACAGGGAGAGAGAATTCAGTGGAAAGACTCCGAGAATTCTGCTCCCAGAGATCATTCCTGCTCACACTGACCCTTGTAGAAAGGGGACATCGTTCCAGGCAGCCTGTACTGAGCATGTGGCTCCTGAGTGGGGTTTGTTGTTTAGGAAACCTGCTCCGGCTTTTCCATTCTTTCCTTGCAAACAGGAAAACTTCTCCTGGGGCTGTGTGCAGGCAGAGCCCTGAGGAGAGCAGGTGGCACATGGTGCGCTGGGCTGGGACAGCCAGCTGCAGAGCTCAAGGGAAGAAGCCCAAAGTGTCACAATGGCTCCTTGCCTTCCCATGCAACACCTGGGTCACAATGGTCTCCTTGATTCCATGAGGCCCCACTGTGTCACAATGGCTCCTTGGTTCCATCAGGTTCCGCAGTGTCACCATGGTCTCCTTTGATCCGCACTGTCATCATGGACAATTGGTTCCATGAGGCCCCGCAGTGTCACAATGGTCCCTTGCTTCCATAGCTTTTACGTTGTAACAATGGACTCCTTGCTTCTATGAGCTAGCCTGCTTTTTGCAGAGGTGTCTTTGGTTCCAACAAGGCCCCACTGTGTCTCAGTGCACCCTGGCTTCCATGTGGATCTGGAGTATCACAAAGGCTCCTTGGTTCCACCAGGTCCTGCTGTGTCACAATGGGTCCTGTGGTCCCTGAGGCCCTCCAAAGTCATCATGGATGCTTGCTTCCATGAGGTTCCATTATGTGCCAGTGGTCATCTTGGTTCCAGGAGTTTCCTTAGTGTCACAATGCTCTCCATGTTTCCATGATTCCCCACAATGTCACAATGCTCTCCAGGCTTCCATTAGGCCCTGCTTTGCCACAATGGTCCCCTTGTTTCCATGCGGCCTTGCTGTGTCACAATGGACGTACGGTTCCATGATGTTGCGTGGTGTCACCGTGCTCTTCTTGAATCCGCCGTGTAACCATGGACCATTGGTTCCATGCAGCCGTGTCACAATGGGCTCCTTGATTCCATGATTCCCCACGGTGTCACAATGGAGCCTTGTTTCTAGGAGGTTCTGTACTGTCACAATTGCCTCCTTGATGCCATCAGCCCCTGCAGTGTCACAATGGCTCCTTGGTTCCATGAGGAACACAAGAGCTTGGCATAAGCATTGAGCAACAGCTGCTGAACACACCTGGCAACATCTGCTTGCATCAAAAGAGGGCTTCAAGCTGACAATGGCACCAGCAGCTTCCATCTGCAACAGACACCCAGGGAAAGGACAGGCTGTGCTGGTTTGGACAAATGTGGAGGAAAATATCCTCTGATAGAAGGCAGGTTACACCCAGCCCTCCCCCACCAGCTTCGGGAAAAAAGAATTTTCCTGGGAAGAAAGTGAAAGAGATAAAAACTACTTTTTTAACAAACACACAGGAAAAGGATAACAATGCTAAATATTAAAACCTCTCGCTGTGCAGAGAAAGCTGGGATAATTTGAGAGTCCTTCCGTGTTTCGGTGGGGTCTCCTGAAACATCCATAGACAGCGAGGCCCGTGCAAAGAAACAGGGAGCGATTCTTGAGAGAAGTTTCAGAGCTCTTTCTTCTCCAGCCACATGGGCGGGGCACTGCCAAAGAACTGAGCAATCACGGCACAACCAGGGCCCTCCTGGCACAGGGCAACACAAAATAAGCAGTGCTGAACAGGATTAGGGCACATGTGAGCAGGGAGCAGGGAGACCCCCCGTGCCCAGGCCATGCCTCTACCCCAGGGTCCCCTCTCCCATGACCTCATGGCAGGGGGGAGGAACCCCAACACTTCCGGAGGTGCAGTCTCTCTCCTCCTCCTTGCAGCTGGCTCATGGGCCCACATTCAGGGCCCCCACCTCGGGAGAAAATTCTCCCAATGTGCTCTGATGTTGAAAGAATCAAGAAGAGAAGAAGGGAAAAAAAACCCCCGAAGTCCCAGGAAAACAAAGTTCAACTCTCCATCTCCCTCCAGAGAAAAGGAGCTGAAAACTGGCTAAAAAGAAACAAAGTTGCTTCCTCTGCTCTTGCTGCAAGCAGGATGCAGAGGAGTGTGTATGTGTGTCCTTGAACAAACGCTCTGAGAAGTTTGTCTGGCTTTTTTTTCCTCTCCCCCCTCTCAGGCTCAGTTGAAAGGCACAGAAATGCACAAAGTTCACTTCTGGGCATAGAGCAGCAATAGGGGATACACATGATAAAGTCACCCCAAGACACAGGGACAGAGAATTCAGTGGAAAGACTCCGAGAATTCTGCTCCCAGAGATCATTCATTCCTGCTCACACTGACCCTTGTAGAAAGGGGACATCGTTCCAGGCAGCCTGTACTGAGCATGTGGCTCCTGAGTGGGGTTTGTTGTTTAGGAAACCTGCTCCGGCTTTTCCATTCTTTCCTTCCAAACAGGAAAACTTCTCCTGGGGCTGTGTGCAGGCAGAGCCCTGAGGAGAGCAGGTGGCACATGGTGCGCTGGGCTGGGACAGCCAGCTGCAGAGCTCAAGGGAAGAAGCCCAAAGTGTCACAATGGCTCCTTGCCTTCACATGCAACACCTGGGTCACAATGGTCTCCTTGATTCCATGAGGCCCCACTGTGTCACAATGGCTCCTTGGTTCCATCAGGTTCCGCAGTGTCACCATGGTCTCTTTTGATCCGCATTGTCATCATGGACAATTGGTTCCATGAGGCCCCGCAGTGTCACAATGGTCCCTTGGTTGCATAGCTTTTACGTTGTAACAATGGACTCCTTGCTTCTATGAGCTAGCCTGCTTTTTGCAGAGGTGTCTTTGGTTCCAACAAGGCCCCGCTGTGTCTCAGTGCACCCTGGCTTCCATGTGGATGCGGAGTATCACAAAGGCTCCTTGGTTCCACCAGGTCCTGCTGTGTCACAATGGGTCCTGTGGTCCCTGAGGCCCTCCAAAACCATCGTGGAGGCTTGCTTCCATGAGGTTCCATTATGTGCCAGTGGTCATCTTGGTTCCAGGAGTTTCCTTAGTGTCACAATGCTCTCCATGCTTCCATTAGGCCCTGCTTTGCCACAATGGTCCCCTTGTTTCCATGAGGCCCCGCTGTGTCACAATGGACCTATGGTTCCGTGATGTTGCGTGGTGTCACCGTGCTCTTCTTGAATCCGCCGTGTAACCATGGACCATTGGTTCCATGCAGCCGTGTCACAATGGGCTCCTTGATTCCATGATTCCCCACGGTGTCACAATGGAGCCTTGTTTCTAGGAGGTTCTGTACTGTCACAATTGCCTCATTGATGCCATCAGCCCCTGCAGTGTCACAATGGCTCCTTGGTTCCATGAGGAACACAAGAGCTTGGCATAAGCATTGAGCAACAGCTGCTGAACACACCTGGCAACATCTGCTTGCATCAAAAGAGGGCTTCAAGCTGACAATGGCACCAGCAGCTTCCATCTGCAACAGAGACCCAGGAAAGGACAGGCTGTGCCGGTTTGGACAAATGTGGAGGAAAATATCCTCTTATAGAAGGCAGGTTACACCCAGCCCTCCCCCACCAGGTTTTTGGAAAAAAGAACTTTCCTGGGAAGAAAGTGAAAGAGATAAAACCTATTTTTTTAACAAACACACAGGAAAAGGATAACAATGCTAAATATTAAAACCTCTCGCTGTGCAGAGAAAGCTGGGATAATTTGAGAGTCCTTCTGTGTTTCGGTGGGGTCTCCTGAAACATCCATAGACAGCGAGGCCCGTGCAAAGAAACAGGGAGCGATTCTTGAGAGAAGTTTCAGAGCTCTTTCTTCTCCAGCCACATGGGCGGGGCACTGCCAAAGAACTGAGCAATCACAGCACAACCAGGGCCCTCCTCGCACAGGGCAACACAAAATAAGCAGTGCTGAACAGGGTTAGGGCACATGTGAGCAGGGAGCAGGGAGACCCCCGTGCCCAGGCCATGCCTCTACCCCAGGGTCCCCTCTCCCATGACCTCATGGCAGGGGGGAGGAACCCCAACACTTCCGTAGGTGCAGTCTCTCTCCTCCTCCTTGCAGCTGGCTCATGGGCCCACATTCAGGGCCCCCACCTCGGGAGAAAATTCTCCCAATGTGCTCTGATGTTGAAAGAGTCAAGAAGAGAAGAAGGGAAAAAAAACCCCCGAAGTCCCAGGAAAACAAAGTTCAACTCTCCATCTCCCCCCAGAGAAAAGGAGCTGAAAACTGGCTAAAAAGAAACAAAGTTGCTTCCCTCTGCTCTTGCTGCAAGCAGGATGCAGAGGAGTGTGTATGTGTGTCCTTGAACAAACGCTCTGAGAAGTTTGTCCGGTTTTTTTTCCTCTCCCCCCTCTCAGGCTCAGTTGAAAGGCACAGAAATGCACAAAGTTCACTTCTGGGCATAGAGCAGTATTGGGGGATACACATGATAAAGTCACCCCAAGACACAGGGAGAGAGAATTCAGTGGAAAGACTCCGAGAATTCTGCTCCCAGAGATCATTCCTGCTCACACTGACCCTTGTAGAAAGGGGACATCGTTCCAGGCAGCCTGTACTGAGCATGTGGCTCCTGAGTGGGGTTTGTTGTTTAGGAAACCTGCTCCGGCTTTTCCATTCTTTCCTTGCAAACAGGAAAACTTCTCCTGGGGCTGTGTGCAGGCAGAGCCCTGAGGAGAGCAGGTGGCACATGGTGCGCTGGGCTGGGACAGCCAGCTGCAGAGCTCAAGGGAAGAAGCCCAAAGTGTCACAATGGCTCCTTGCCTTCCCATGCAACACCTGGGTCACAATGGTCTCCTTGATTCCATGAGGCCCCACTGTGTCACAATGGCTCCTTGGTTCCATCAGGTTCCGCAGTGTCACCATGGTCTCCTTTGATCCGCACTGTCATCATGGACAATTGGTTCCATGAGGCCCCGCAGTGTCACAATGGTCCCTTGCTTCCATAGCTTTTACGTTGTAACAATGGACTCCTTGCTTCTATGAGCTAGCCTGCTTTTTGCAGAGGTGTCTTTGGTTCCAACAAGGCCCCACTGTGTCTCAGTGCACCCTGGCTTCCATGTGGATCTGGAGTATCACAAAGGCTCCTTGGTTCCACCAGGTTCTGCTGTGTCACAATGGGTCCTGTGGTCCCTGAGGCCCTCCAAAGTCATCATGGATGCTTGCTTCCATGAGGTTCCATTATGTGCCAGTGGTCATCTTGGTTCCAGGAGTTTCCTTAGTGTCACAATGCTCTCCATGTTTCCATGATTCCCCACAATGTCACAATGCTCTCCAGGCTTCCATTAGGCCCTGCTTTGCCACAATGGTCCCCTTGTTTCCATGCGGCCTTGCTGTGTCACAATGGACGTACGGTTCCATGATGTTGCGTGGTGTCACCGTGCTCTTCTTGAATCCGCCGTGTAACCATGGACCATTGGTTCCATGCAGCCGTGTCACAATGGGCTCCTTGATTCCATGATTCCCCACGGTGTCACAATGGAGCCTTGTTTCTAGGAGGTTCTGTACTGTCACAATTGCCTCCTTGATGCCATCAGCCCCTGCAGTGTCACAATGGCTCCTTGGTTCCATGAGGAACACAAGAGCTTGGCATAAGCATTGAGCAACAGCTGCTGAACACACCTGGCAACATCTGCTTGCATCAAAAGAGGGCTTCAAGCTGACAATGGCACCAGCAGCTTCCATCTGCAACAGACACCCAGGGAAAGGACAGGCTGTGCTGGTTTGGACAAATGTGGAGGAAAATATCCTCTGATAGAAGGCAGGTTACACCCAGCCCTCCCCCACCAGCTTCGGGAAAAAAGAATTTTCCTGGGAAGAAAGTGAAAGAGATAAAAACTACTTTTTTAACAAACACACAGGAAAAGGATAACAATGCTAAATATTAAAACCTCTCGCTGTGCAGAGAAAGCTGGGATAATTTGAGAGTCCTTCCGTGTTTCGGTGGGGTCTCCTGAAACATCCATAGACAGCGAGGCCCGTGCAAAGAAACAGGGAGCGATTCTTGAGAGAAGTTTCAGAGCTCTTTCTTCTCCAGCCACATGGGCGGGGCACTGCCAAAGAACTGAGCAATCACGGCACAACCAGGGCCCTCCTGGCACAGGGCAACACAAAATAAGCAGTGCTGAACAGGATTAGGGCACATGTGAGCAGGGAGCAGGGAGACCCCCCGTGCCCAGGCCATGCCTCTACCCCAGGGTCCCCTCTCCCATGACCTCATGGCAGGGGGGAGGAACCCCAACACTTCCGGAGGTGTAGTCTCTCTCCTCCTCCTTGCAGCTGGCTCATGGGCCCACATTCAGGGCCCCCACCTCGGGAGAAAATTCTCCCAATGTGCTCTGATGTTGAAAGAGTCAAGAAGAGAAGAAGGGAAAAAAAACCCCCGAAGTCCCAGGAAAACAAAGTTCAACTCTCCATCTCCCTCCAGAGAAAAGGAGCTGAAAACTGGCTAAAAAGAAACAAAGTTGCTTCCTCTGCTCTTGCTGCAAGCAGGATGCAGAGGAGTGTGTATGTGTGTCCTTGAACAAACGCTCTGAGAAGTTTGTCTGGCTTTTTTTTCCTCTCCCCCCTCTCAGGCTCAGTTGAAAGGCACAGAAATGCACAAAGTTCACTTCTGGGCATAGAGCAGTATTGGGGGATACACATGATAAAGTCACCCCAAGACACAGGGACAGAGAATTCAGTGGAAAGACTCCGAGAATTCTGCTCCCAGAGATCATTCATTCCTGCTCACACTGACCCTTGTAGAAAGGGGACATCGTTCCAGGCAGCCTGTACTGAGCATGTGGCTCCTGAGTGGGGTTTGTTGTTTAGGAAACCTGCTCCGGCTTTTCCATTCTTTCCTTGCAAACAGGAAAACTTCTCCTGGGGCTGTGTGCAGGCAGAGCCCTGAGGAGAGCAGGTGGCACATGGTGCGCTGGGCTGGGACAGCCAGCTGCAGAGCTCAAGGGAAGAAGCCCAAAGTGTCACAATGGCTCCTTGCCTTCCCATGCAACACCTGGGTCACAATGGTCTCCTTGATTCCATGAGGCCCCACTGTGTCACAATGGCTCCTTGGTTCCATCAGGTTCCGCAGTGTCACCATGGTCTCCTTTGATCCGCACTGTCATCATGGACAATTGGTTCCATGAGGCCCCGCAGTGTCACAATGGTCCCTTGGTTGCATAGCTTTTACGTTGTAACAATGGACTCCTTGCTTCTATGAGCTAGCCTGCTTTTTGCAGAGGTGTCTTTGGTTCCAACAAGGCCCCGCTGTGTCTCAGTGCACCCTGGCTTCCATGTGGATGCGGAGTATCACAAAGGCTCCTTGGTTCCACCAGGTCCTGCTGTGTCACAATGGGTCCTGTGGTCCCTGAGGCCCTCCAAAACCATCGTGGAGGCTTGCTTCCATGAGGTTCCATTATGTGCCAGTGGTCATCTTGGTTCCAGGAGTTTCCTTAGTGTCACAATGCTCTCCATGCTTCCATTAGGCCCTGCTTTGCCACAATGGTCCCCTTGTTTCCATGAGGCCCCGCTGTGTCACAATGGACCTATGGTTCCGTGATGTTGCGTGGTGTCACCGTGCTCTTCTTGAATCCGCCGTGTAACCATGGACCATTGGTTCCATGCAGCCGTGTCACAATGGGCTCCTTGATTCCATGATTCCCCACGGTGTCACAATGGAGCCTTGTTTCTAGGAGGTTCTGTACTGTCACAATTGCCTCATTGATGCCATCAGCCCCTGCAGTGTCACAATGGCTCCTTGGTTCCATGAGGAACACAAGAGCTTGGCATAAGCATTGAGCAACAGCTGCTGAACACACCTGGCAACATCTGCTTGCATCAAAAGAGGGCTTCAAGCTGACAATGGCACCAGCAGCTTCCATCTGCAACAGAGACCCAGGAAAGGACAGGCTGTGCCGGTTTGGACAAATGTGGAGGAAAATATCCTCTTATAGAAGGCAGGTTACACCCAGCCCTCCCCCACCAGGTTTTTGGAAAAAAGAACTTTCCTGGGAAGAAAGTGAAAGAGATAAAACCTATTTTTTTAACAAACACACAGGAAAAGGATAACAATGCTAAATATTAAAAGCTCTCGCTGTGCAGAGAAAGCTGGGATAATTTGAGAGTCCTTCTGTGTTTCGGTGGGGTCTCCTGAAACATCCATAGACAGCGAGGCCCGTGCAAAGAAACAGGGAGCGATTCTTGAGAGAAGTTTCAGAGCTCTTTCTTCTCCAGCCACATGGGCGGGGCACTGCCAAAGAACTGAGCAATCACAGCACAACCAGGGCCCTCCTCGCACAGGGCAACACAAAATAAGCAGTGCTGAACAGGGTTAGGGCACATGTGAGCAGGGAGCAGGGAGACCCCCGTGCCCAGGCCATGCCTCTACCCCAGGGTCCCCTCTCCCATGACCTCATGGCAGGGGGGAGGAACCCCAACACTTCCGTAGGTGCAGTCTCTCTCCTCCTCCTTGCAGCTGGCTCATGGGCCCACATTCAGGGCCCCCACCTCGGGAGAAAATTCTCCCAATGTGCTCTGATGTTGAAAGAGTTAAGAAGAGAAGAAGGGAAAAAAAACCCCCGAAGTCCCAGGAAAACAAAGTTCAACTCTCCATCTCCCCCCAGAGAAAAGGAGCTGAAAACTGGCTAAAAAGAAACAAAGTTGCTTCCCTCTGCTCTTGCTGCAAGCAGGATGCAGAGGAGTGTGTATGTGTGTCCTTGAACAAACGCTCTGAGAA
Organism: Aphelocoma coerulescens; assembly: GCF_041296385.1. Lineage (NCBI taxonomy): Eukaryota > Metazoa > Chordata > Aves > Passeriformes > Corvidae > Aphelocoma > Aphelocoma coerulescens. Next base: position 1,626,778 of record NW_027184058.1, on the reverse strand, counting down.
GTTTGTCCGGTTTTTTTTCCTCTCCCCCCTCTCAGGCTCAGTTGAAAGGCACAGAAATGCACAAAGTTCACTTCTGGGCATAGAGCAGTATTGGGGGATACACATGATAAAGTCACCCCAAGACACAGGGAGAGAGAATTCAGTGGAAAGACTCCGAGAATTCTGCTCCCAGAGATCATTCCTGCTCACACTGACCCTTGTAGAAAGGGGACATCGTTCCAGGCAGCCTGTACTGAGCATGTGGCTCCTGAGTGGGGTTTGTTGTTTAGGAAACCTGCTCCGGCTTTTCCATTCTTTCCTTGCAAACAGGAAAACTTCTCCTGGGGCTGTGTGCAGGCAGAGCCCTGAGGAGAGCAGGTGGCACATGGTGCGCTGGGCTGGGACAGCCAGCTGCAGAGCTCAAGGGAAGAAGCCCAAAGTGTCACAATGGCTCCTTGCCTTCCCATGCAACACCTGGGTCACAATGGTCTCCTTGATTCCATGAGGCCCCACTGTGTCACAATGGCTCCTTGGTTCCATCAGGTTCCGCAGTGTCACCATGGTCTCCTTTGATCCGCACTGTCATCATGGACAATTGGTTCCATGAGGCCCCGCAGTGTCACAATGGTCCCTTGCTTCCATAGCTTTTACGTTGTAACAATGGACTCCTTGCTTCTATGAGCTAGCCTGCTTTTTGCAGAGGTGTCTTTGGTTCCAACAAGGCCCCACTGTGTCTCAGTGCACCCTGGCTTCCATGTGGATCTGGAGTATCACAAAGGCTCCTTGGTTCCACCAGGTCCTGCTGTGTCACAATGGGTCCTGTGGTCCCTGAGGCCCTCCAAAGTCATCATGGATGCTTGCTTCCATGAGGTTCCATTATGTGCCAGTGGTCATCTTGGTTCCAGGAGTTTCCTTAGTGTCACAATGCTCTCCATGTTTCCATGATTCCCCACAATGTCACAATGCTCTCCAGGCTTCCATTAGGCCCTGCTTTGCCACAATGGTCCCCTTGTTTCCATGCGGCCTTGCTGTGTCACAATGGACGTACGGTTCCATGATGTTGCGTGGTGTCACCGTGCTCTTCTTGAATCCGCCGTGTAACCATGGACCATTGGTTCCATGCAGCCGTGTCACAATGGGCTCCTTGATTCCATGATTCCCCACGGTGTCACAATGGAGCCTTGTTTCTAGGAGGTTCTGTACTGTCACAATTGCCTCCTTGATGCCATCAGCCCCTGCAGTGTCACAATGGCTCCTTGGTTCCATGAGGAACACAAGAGCTTGGCATAAGCATTGAGCAACAGCTGCTGAACACACCTGGCAACATCTGCTTGCATCAAAAGAGGGCTTCAAGCTGACAATGGCACCAGCAGCTTCCATCTGCAACAGACACCCAGGGAAAGGACAGGCTGTGCTGGTTTGGACAAATGTGGAGGAAAATATCCTCTGATAGAAGGCAGGTTACACCCAGCCCTCCCCCACCAGCTTCGGGAAAAAAGAATTTTCCTGGGAAGAAAGTGAAAGAGATAAAAACTACTTTTTTAACAAACACACAGGAAAAGGATAACAATGCTAAATATTAAAACCTCTCGCTGTGCAGAGAAAGCTGGGATAATTTGAGAGTCCTTCCGTGTTTCGGTGGGGTCTCCTGAAACATCCATAGACAGCGAGGCCCGTGCAAAGAAACAGGGAGCGATTCTTGAGAGAAGTTTCAGAGCTCTTTCTTCTCCAGCCACATGGGCGGGGCACTGCCAAAGAACTGAGCAATCACGGCACAACCAGGGCCCTCCTCGCACAGGGCAACACAAAATAAGCAGTGCTGAACAGGATTAGGGCACATGTGAGCAGGGAGCAGGGAGACCCCCCGTGCCCAGGCCATGCCTCTACCCCAGGGTCCCCTCTCCCATGACCTCATGGCAGGGGGGAGGAACCCCAACACTTCCGGAGGTGTAGTCTCTCTCCTCCTCCTTGCAGCTGGCTCATGGGCCCACATTCAGGGCCCCCACCTCGGGAGAAAATTCTCCCAATGTGCTCTGATGTTGAAAGAGTCAAGAAGAGAAGAAGGGAAAAAAAACCCCCGAAGTCCCAGGAAAACAAAGTTCAACTCTCCATCTCCCTCCAGAGAAAAGGAGCTGAAAACTGGCTAAAAAGAAACAAAGTTGCTTCCTCTGCTCTTGCTGCAAGCAGGATGCAGAGGAGTGTGTATGTGTGTCCTTGAACAAACGCTCTGAGAAGTTTGTCTGGCTTTTTTTTCCTCTCCCCCCTCTCAGGCTCAGTTGAAAGGCACAGAAATGCACAAAGTTCACTTCTGGGCATAGAGCAGTATTGGGGGATACACATGATAAAGTCACCCCAAGACACAGGGACAGAGAATTCAGTGGAAAGACTCCGAGAATTCTGCTCCCAGAGATCATTCATTCCTGCTCACACTGACCCTTGTAGAAAGGGGACATCGTTCCAGGCAGCCTGTACTGAGCATGTGGCTCCTGAGTGGGGTTTGTTGTTTAGGAAACCTGCTCCGGCTTTTCCATTCTTTCCTTGCAAACAGGAAAACTTCTCCTGGGGCTGTGTGCAGGCAGAGCCCTGAGGAGAGCAGGTGGCACATGGTGCGCTGGGCTGGGACAGCCAGCTGCAGAGCTCAAGGGAAGAAGCCCAAAGTGTCACAATGGCTCCTTGCCTTCCCATGCAACACCTGGGTCACAATGGTCTCCTTGATTCCATGAGGCCCCACTGTGTCACAATGGCTCCTTGGTTCCATCAGGTTCCGCAGTGTCACCATGGTCTCTTTTGATCCGCACTGTCATCATGGACAATTGGTTCCATGAGGCCCCGCAGTGTCACAATGGTCCCTTGCTTCCATAGCTTTTACGTTGTAACAATGGACTCCTTGCTTCTATGAGCTAGCCTGCTTTTTGCAGAGGTGTCTTTGGTTCCAACAAGGCCCCGCTGTGTCTCAGTGCACCCTGGCTTCCATGTGGATGCGGAGTATCACAAAGGCTCCTTGGTTCCACCAGGTCCTGCTGTGTCACAATGGGTCCTGTGGTCCCTGAGGCCCTCCAAAACCATCGTGGAGGCTTGCTTCCATGAGGTTCCATTATGTGCCAGTGGTCATCTTGGTTCCAGGAGTTTCCTTAGTGTCACAATGCTCTCCATGCTTCCATTAGGCCCTGCTTTGCCACAATGGTCCCCTTGTTTCCATGAGGCCCCGCTGTGTCACAATGGACCTATGGTTCCGTGATGTTGCGTGGTGTCACCGTGCTCTTCTTGAATCCGCCGTGTAACCATGGACCATTGGTTCCATGCAGCCGTGTCACAATGGGCTCCTTGATTCCATGATTCCCCACGGTGTCACAATGGAGCCTTGTTTCTAGGAGGTTCTGTACTGTCACAATTGCCTCATTGATGCCATCAGCCCCTGCAGTGTCACAATGGCTCCTTGGTTCCATGAGGAACACAAGAGCTTGGCATAAGCATTGAGCAACAGCTGCTGAACACACCTGGCAACATCTGCTTGCATCAAAAGAGGGCTTCAAGCTGACAATGGCACCAGCAGCTTCCATCTGCAACAGAGACCCAGGAAAGGACAGGCTGTGCCGGTTTGGACAAATGTGGAGGAAAATATCCTCTTATAGAAGGCAGGTTACACCCAGCCCTCCCCCACCAGGTTTTTGGAAAAAAGAACTTTCCTGGGAAGAAAGTGAAAGAGATAAAACCTATTTTTTTAACAAACACACAGGAAAAGGATAACAATGCTAAATATTAAAACCTCTCGCTGTGCAGAGAAAGCTGGGATAATTTGAGAGTCCTTCTGTGTTTCGGTGGGGTCTCCTGAAACATCCATAGACAGCGAGGCCCGTGCAAAGAAACAGGGAGCGATTCTTGAGAGAAGTTTCAGAGCTCTTTCTTCTCCAGCCACATGGGCGGGGCACTGCCAAAGAACTGAGCAATCACAGCACAACCAGGGCCCTCCTGGCACAGGGCAACACAAAATAAGCAGTGCTGAACAGGGTTAGGGCACATGTGAGCAGGGAGCAGGGAGACCCCCGTGCCCAGGCCATGCCTCTACCCCAGGGTCCCCTCTCCCATGACCTCATGGCAGGGGGGAGGAACCCCAACACTTCCGTAGGTGTAGTCTCTCTCCTCCTCCTTGCAGCTGGCTCATGGGCCCACATTCAGGGCCCCCACCTCGGGAGAAAATTCTCCCAATGTGCTCTGATGTTGAAAGAGTCAAGAAGAGAAGAAGGGAAAAAAAACCCCCGAAGTCCCAGGAAAACAAAGTTCAACTCTCCATCTCCCCCCAGAGAAAAGGAGCTGAAAACTGGCTAAAAAGAAACAAAGTTGCTTCCCTCTGCTCTTGCTGCAAGCAGGATGCAGAGGAGTGTGTATGTGTGTCCTTGAACAAACGCTCTGAGAAGTTTGTCCGGTTTTTTTTCCTCTCCCCCCTCTCAGGCTCAGTTGAAAGGCACAGAAATGCACAAAGTTCACTTCTGGGCATAGAGCAGCAATAGGGGATACACATGATAAAGTCACCCCAAGACACAGGGAGAGAGAATTCAGTGGAAAGACTCCGAGAATTCTGCTCCCAGAGATCATTCCTGCTCACACTGACCCTTGTAGAAAGGGGACATCGTTCCAGGCAGCCTGTACTGAGCATGTGGCTCCTGAGTGGGGTTTGTTGTTTAGGAAACCTGCTCCGGCTTTTCCATTCTTTCCTTGCAAACAGGAAAACTTCTCCTGGGGCTGTGTGCAGGCAGAGCCCTGAGGAGAGCAGGTGGCACATGGTGCGCTGGGCTGGGACAGCCAGCTGCAGAGCTCAAGGGAAGAAGCCCAAAGTGTCACAATGGCTCCTTGCCTTCCCATGCAACACCTGGGTCACAATGGTCTCCTTGATTCCATGAGGCCCCACTGTGTCACAATGGCTCCTTGGTTCCATCAGGTTCCGCAGTGTCACCATGGTCTCCTTTGATCCGCACTGTCATCATGGACAATTGGTTCCATGAGGCCCCGCAGTGTCACAATGGTCCCTTGCTTCCATAGCTTTTACGTTGTAACAATGGACTCCTTGCTTCTATGAGCTAGCCTGCTTTTTGCAGAGGTGTCTTTGGTTCCAACAAGGCCCCACTGTGTCTCAGTGCACCCTGGCTTCCATGTGGATCTGGAGTATCACAAAGGCTCCTTGGTTCCACCAGGTCCTGCTGTGTCACAATGGGTCCTGTGGTCCCTGAGGCCCTCCAAAGTCATCATGGATGCTTGCTTCCATGAGGTTCCATTATGTGCCAGTGGTCATCTTGGTTCCAGGAGTTTCCTTAGTGTCACAATGCTCTCCATGTTTCCATGATTCCCCACAATGTCACAATGCTCTCCAGGCTTCCATTAGGCCCTGCTTTGCCACAATGGTCCCCTTGTTTCCATGCGGCCTTGCTGTGTCACAATGGACGTACGGTTCCATGATGTTGCGTGGTGTCACCGTGCTCTTCTTGAATCCGCCGTGTAACCATGGACCATTGGTTCCATGCAGCCGTGTCACAATGGGCTCCTTGATTCCATGATTCCCCACGGTGTCACAATGGAGCCTTGTTTCTAGGAGGTTCTGTACTGTCACAATTGCCTCCTTGATGCCATCAGCCCCTGCAGTGTCACAATGGCTCCTTGGTTCCATGAGGAACACAAGAGCTTGGCATAAGCATTGAGCAACAGCTGCTGAACACACCTGGCAACATCTGCTTGCATCAAAAGAGGGCTTCAAGCTGACAATGGCACCAGCAGCTTCCATCTGCAACAGACACCCAGGGAAAGGACAGGCTGTGCTGGTTTGGACAAATGTGGAGGAAAATATCCTCTGATAGAAGGCAGGTTACACCCAGCCCTCCCCCACCAGCTTCGGGAAAAAAGAATTTTCCTGGGAAGAAAGTGAAAGAGATAAAAACTACTTTTTTAACAAACACACAGGAAAAGGATAACAATGCTAAATATTAAAACCTCTCGCTGTGCAGAGAAAGCTGGGATAATTTGAGAGTCCTTCCGTGTTTCGGTGGGGTCTCCTGAAACATCCATAGACAGCGAGGCCCGTGCAAAGAAACAGGGAGCGATTCTTGAGAGAAGTTTCAGAGCTCTTTCTTCTCCAGCCACATGGGCGGGGCACTGCCAAAGAACTGAGCAATCACGGCACAACCAGGGCCCTCCTGGCACAGGGCAACACAAAATAAGCAGTGCTGAACAGGATTAGGGCACATGTGAGCAGGGAGCAGGGAGACCCCCCGTGCCCAGGCCATGCCTCTACCCCAGGGTCCCCTCTCCCATGACCTCATGGCAGGGGGGAGGAACCCCAACACTTCCGGAGGTGTAGTCTCTCTCCTCCTCCTTGCAGCTGGCTCATGGGCCCACATTCAGGGCCCCCACCTCGGGAGAAAATTCTCCCAATGTGCTCTGATGTTGAAAGAATCAAGAAGAGAAGAAGGGAAAAAAAACCCCCGAAGTCCCAGGAAAACAAAGTTCAACTCTCCATCTCCCTCCAGAGAAAAGGAGCTGAAAACTGGCTAAAAAGAAACAAAGTTGCTTCCTCTGCTCTTGCTGCAAGCAGGATGCAGAGGAGTGTGTATGTGTGTCCTTGAACAAACGCTCTGAGAAGTTTGTCTGGCTTTTTTTTCCTCTCCCCCCTCTCAGGCTCAGTTGAAAGGCACAGAAATGCACAAAGTTCACTTCTGGGCATAGAGCAGCAATAGGGGATACACATGATAAAGTCACCCCAAGACACAGGGACAGAGAATTCAGTGGAAAGACTCCGAGAATTCTGCTCCCAGAGATCATTCATTCCTGCTCACACTGACCCTTGTAGAAAGGGGACATCGTTCCAGGCAGCCTGTACTGAGCATGTGGCTCCTGAGTGGGGTTTGTTGTTTAGGAAACCTGCTCCGGCTTTTCCATTCTTTCCTTCCAAACAGGAAAACTTCTCCTGGGGCTGTGTGCAGGCAGAGCCCTGAGGAGAGCAGGTGGCACATGGTGCGCTGGGCTGGGACAGCCAGCTGCAGAGCTCAAGGGAAGAAGCCCAAAGTGTCACAATGGCTCCTTGCCTTCACATGCAACACCTGGGTCACAATGGTCTCCTTGATTCCATGAGGCCCCACTGTGTCACAATGGCTCCTTGGTTCCATCAGGTTCCGCAGTGTCACCATGGTCTCTTTTGATCCGCATTGTCATCATGGACAATTGGTTCCATGAGGCCCCGCAGTGTCACAATGGTCCCTTGGTTGCATAGCTTTTACGTTGTAACAATGGACTCCTTGCTTCTATGAGCTAGCCTGCTTTTTGCAGAGGTGTCTTTGGTTCCAACAAGGCCCCGCTGTGTCTCAGTGCACCCTGGCTTCCATGTGGATGCGGAGTATCACAAAGGCTCCTTGGTTCCACCAGGTCCTGCTGTGTCACAATGGGTCCTGTGGTCCCTGAGGCCCTCCAAAACCATCGTGGAGGCTTGCTTCCATGAGGTTCCATTATGTGCCAGTGGTCATCTTGGTTCCAGGAGTTTCCTTAGTGTCACAATGCTCTCCATGCTTCCATTAGGCCCTGCTTTGCCACAATGGTCCCCTTGTTTCCATGAGGCCCCGCTGTGTCACAATGGACCTATGGTTCCGTGATGTTGCGTGGTGTCACCGTGCTCTTCTTGAATCCGCCGTGTAACCATGGACCATTGGTTCCATGCAGCCGTGTCACAATGGGCTCCTTGATTCCATGATTCCCCACGGTGTCACAATGGAGCCTTGTTTCTAGGAGGTTCTGTACTGTCACAATTGCCTCATTGATGCCATCAGCCCCTGCAGTGTCACAATGGCTCCTTGGTTCCATGAGGAACACAAGAGCTTGGCATAAGCATTGAGCAACAGCTGCTGAACACACCTGGCAACATCTGCTTGCATCAAAAGAGGGCTTCAAGCTGACAATGGCACCAGCAGCTTCCATCTGCAACAGAGACCCAGGAAAGGACAGGCTGTGCCGGTTTGGACAAATGTGGAGGAAAATATCCTCTTATAGAAGGCAGGTTACACCCAGCCCTCCCCCACCAGGTTTTTGGAAAAAAGAACTTTCCTGGGAAGAAAGTGAAAGAGATAAAACCTATTTTTTTAACAAACACACAGGAAAAGGATAACAATGCTAAATATTAAAACCTCTCGCTGTGCAGAGAAAGCTGGGATAATTTGAGAGTCCTTCTGTGTTTCGGTGGGGTCTCCTGAAACATCCATAGACAGCGAGGCCCGTGCAAAGAAACAGGGAGCGATTCTTGAGAGAAGTTTCAGAGCTCTTTCTTCTCCAGCCACATGGGCGGGGCACTGCCAAAGAACTGAGCAATCACAGCACAACCAGGGCCCTCCTCGCACAGGGCAACACAAAATAAGCAGTGCTGAACAGGGTTAGGGCACATGTGAGCAGGGAGCAGGGAGACCCCCGTGCCCAGGCCATGCCTCTACCCCAGGGTCCCCTCTCCCATGACCTCATGGCAGGGGGGAGGAACCCCAACACTTCCGTAGGTGCAGTCTCTCTCCTCCTCCTTGCAGCTGGCTCATGGGCCCACATTCAGGGCCCCCACCTCGGGAGAAAATTCTCCCAATGTGCTCTGATGTTGAAAGAGTCAAGAAGAGAAGAAGGGAAAAAAAACCCCCGAAGTCCCAGGAAAACAAAGTTCAACTCTCCATCTCCCCCCAGAGAAAAGGAGCTGAAAACTGGCTAAAAAGAAACAAAGTTGCTTCCCTCTGCTCTTGCTGCAAGCAGGATGCAGAGGAGTGTGTATGTGTGTCCTTGAACAAACGCTCTGAGAAGTTTGTCCGGTTTTTTTTCCTCTCCCCCCTCTCAGGCTCAGTTGAAAGGCACAGAAATGCACAAAGTTCACTTCTGGGCATAGAGCAGTATTGGGGGATACACATGATAAAGTCACCCCAAGACACAGGGAGAGAGAATTCAGTGGAAAGACTCCGAGAATTCTGCTCCCAGAGATCATTCCTGCTCACACTGACCCTTGTAGAAAGGGGACATCGTTCCAGGCAGCCTGTACTGAGCATGTGGCTCCTGAGTGGGGTTTGTTGTTTAGGAAACCTGCTCCGGCTTTTCCATTCTTTCCTTGCAAACAGGAAAACTTCTCCTGGGGCTGTGTGCAGGCAGAGCCCTGAGGAGAGCAGGTGGCACATGGTGCGCTGGGCTGGGACAGCCAGCTGCAGAGCTCAAGGGAAGAAGCCCAAAGTGTCACAATGGCTCCTTGCCTTCCCATGCAACACCTGGGTCACAATGGTCTCCTTGATTCCATGAGGCCCCACTGTGTCACAATGGCTCCTTGGTTCCATCAGGTTCCGCAGTGTCACCATGGTCTCCTTTGATCCGCACTGTCATCATGGACAATTGGTTCCATGAGGCCCCGCAGTGTCACAATGGTCCCTTGCTTCCATAGCTTTTACGTTGTAACAATGGACTCCTTGCTTCTATGAGCTAGCCTGCTTTTTGCAGAGGTGTCTTTGGTTCCAACAAGGCCCCACTGTGTCTCAGTGCACCCTGGCTTCCATGTGGATCTGGAGTATCACAAAGGCTCCTTGGTTCCACCAGGTTCTGCTGTGTCACAATGGGTCCTGTGGTCCCTGAGGCCCTCCAAAGTCATCATGGATGCTTGCTTCCATGAGGTTCCATTATGTGCCAGTGGTCATCTTGGTTCCAGGAGTTTCCTTAGTGTCACAATGCTCTCCATGTTTCCATGATTCCCCACAATGTCACAATGCTCTCCAGGCTTCCATTAGGCCCTGCTTTGCCACAATGGTCCCCTTGTTTCCATGCGGCCTTGCTGTGTCACAATGGACGTACGGTTCCATGATGTTGCGTGGTGTCACCGTGCTCTTCTTGAATCCGCCGTGTAACCATGGACCATTGGTTCCATGCAGCCGTGTCACAATGGGCTCCTTGATTCCATGATTCCCCACGGTGTCACAATGGAGCCTTGTTTCTAGGAGGTTCTGTACTGTCACAATTGCCTCATTGATGCCATCAGCCCCTGCAGTGTCACAATGGCTCCTTGGTTCCATGAGGAACACAAGAGCTTGGCATAAGCATTGAGCAACAGCTGCTGAACACACCTGGCAACATCTGCTTGCATCAAAAGAGGGCTTCAAGCTGACAATGGCACCAGCAGCTTCCATCTGCAACAGACACCCAGGGAAAGGACAGGCTGTGCTGGTTTGGACAAATGTGGAGGAAAATATCCTCTGATAGAAGGCAGGTTACACCCAGCCCTCCCCCACCAGCTTCGGGAAAAAAGAATTTTCCTGGGAAGAAAGTGAAAGAGATAAAAACTACTTTTTTAACAAACACACAGGAAAAGGATAACAATGCTAAATATTAAAACCTCTCGCTGTGCAGAGAAAGCTGGGATAATTTGAGAGTCCTTCCGTGTTTCGGTGGGGTCTCCTGAAACATCCATAGACAGCGAGGCCCGTGCAAAGAAACAGGGAGCGATTCTTGAGAGAAGTTTCAGAGCTCTTTCTTCTCCAGCCACATGGGCGGGGCACTGCCAAAGAACTGAGCAATCACGGCACAACCAGGGCCCTCCTGGCACAGGGCAACACAAAATAAGCAGTGCTGAACAGGATTAGGGCACATGTGAGCAGGGAGCAGGGAGACCCCCCGTGCCCAGGCCATGCCTCTACCCCAGGGTCCCCTCTCCCATGACCTCATGGCAGGGGGGAGGAACCCCAACACTTCCGGAGGTGTAGTCTCTCTCCTCCTCCTTGCAGCTGGCTCATGGGCCCACATTCAGGGCCCCCACCTCGGGAGAAAATTCTCCCAATGTGCTCTGATGTTGAAAGAGTCAAGAAGAGAAGAAGGGAAAAAAAACCCCCGAAGTCCCAGGAAAACAAAGTTCAACTCTCCATCTCCCTCCAGAGAAAAGGAGCTGAAAACTGGCTAAAAAGAAACAAAGTTGCTTCCTCTGCTCTTGCTGCAAGCAGGATGCAGAGGAGTGTGTATGTGTGTCCTTGAACAAACGCTCTGAGAAGTTTGTCTGGCTTTTTTTTCCTCTCCCCCCTCTCAGGCTCAGTTGAAAGGCACAGAAATGCACAAAGTTCACTTCTGGGCATAGAGCAGTATTGGGGGATACACATGATAAAGTCACCCCAAGACACAGGGACAGAGAATTCAGTGGAAAGACTCCGAGAATTCTGCTCCCAGAGATCATTCATTCCTGCTCACACTGACCCTTGTAGAAAGGGGACATCGTTCCAGGCAGCCTGTACTGAGCATGTGGCTCCTGAGTGGGGTTTGTTGTTTAGGAAACCTGCTCCGGCTTTTCCATTCTTTCCTTGCAAACAGGAAAACTTCTCCTGGGGCTGTGTGCAGGCAGAGCCCTGAGGAGAGCAGGTGGCACATGGTGCGCTGGGCTGGGACAGCCAGCTGCAGAGCTCAAGGGAAGAAGCCCAAAGTGTCACAATGGCTCCTTGCCTTCCCATGCAACACCTGGGTCACAATGGTCTCCTTGATTCCATGAGGCCCCACTGTGTCACAATGGCTCCTTGGTTCCATCAGGTTCCGCAGTGTCACCATGGTCTCTTTTGATCCGCACTGTCATCATGGACAATTGGTTCCATGAGGCCCCGCAGTGTCACAATGGTCCCTTGCTTCCATAGCTTTTACGTTGTAACAATGGACTCCTTGCTTCTATGAGCTAGCCTGCTTTTTGCAGAGGTGTCTTTGGTTCCAACAAGGCCCCGCTGTGTCTCAGTGCACCCTGGCTTCCATGTGGATGCGGAGTATCACAAAGGCTCCTTGGTTCCACCAGGTCCTGCTGTGTCACAATGGGTCCTGTGGTCCCTGAGGCCCTCCAAAACCATCGTGGAGGCTTGCTTCCATGAGGTTCCATTATGTGCCAGTGGTCATCTTGGTTCCAGGAGTTTCCTTAGTGTCACAATGCTCTCCATGCTTCCATTAGGCCCTGCTTTGCCACAATGGTCCCCTTGTTTCCATGAGGCCCCGCTGTGTCACAATGGACCTATGGTTCCGTGATGTTGCGTGGTGTCACCGTGCTCTTCTTGAATCCGCCGTGTAACCATGGACCATTGGTTCCATGCAGCCGTGTCACAATGGGCTCCTTGATTCCATGATTCCCCACGGTGTCACAATGGAGCCTTGTTTCTAGGAGGTTCTGTACTGTCACAATTGCCTCATTGATGCCATCAGCCCCTGCAGTGTCACAATGGCTCCTTGGTTCCATGAGGAACACAAGAGCTTGGCATAAGCATTGAGCAACAGCTGCTGAACACACCTGGCAACATCTGCTTGCATCAAAAGAGGGCTTCAAGCTGACAATGGCACCAGCAGCTTCCATCTGCAACAGAGACCCAGGAAAGGACAGGCTGTGCCGGTTTGGACAAATGTGGAGGAAAATATCCTCTTATAGAAGGCAGGTTACACCCAGCCCTCCCCCACCAGGTTTTTGGAAAAAAGAACTTTCCTGGGAAGAAAGTGAAAGAGATAAAACCTATTTTTTTAACAAACACACAGGAAAAGGATAACAATGCTAAATATTAAAACCTCTCGCTGTGCAGAGAAAGCTGGGATAATTTGAGAGTCCTTCTGTGTTTCGGTGGGGTCTCCTGAAACATCCATAGACAGCGAGGCCCGTGCAAAGAAACAGGGAGCGATTCTTGAGAGAAGTTTCAGAGCTCTTTCTTCTCCAGCCACATGGGCGGGGCACTGCCAAAGAACTGAGCAATCACAGCACAACCAGGGCCCTCCTGGCACAGGGCAACACAAAATAAGCAGTGCTGAACAGGGTTAGGGCACATGTGAGCAGGGAGCAGGGAGACCCCCGTGCCCAGGCCATGCCTCTACCCCAGGGTCCCCTCTCCCATGACCTCATGGCAGGGGGGAGGAACCCCAACACTTCCGTAGGTGTAGTCTCTCTCCTCCTCCTTGCAGCTGGCTCATGGGCCCACATTCAGGGCCCCCACCTCGGGAGAAAATTCTCCCAATGTGCTCTGATGTTGAAAGAGTCAAGAAGAGAAGAAGGGAAAAAAAACCCCCGAAGTCCCAGGAAAACAAAGTTCAACTCTCCATCTCCCCCCAGAGAAAAGGAGCTGAAAACTGGCTAAAAAGAAACAAAGTTGCTTCCCTCTGCTCTTGCTGCAAGCAGGATGCAGAGGAGTGTGTATGTGTGTCCTTGAACAAACGCTCTGAGAAGTTTGTCCGGTTTTTTTTCCTCTCCCCCCTCTCAGGCTCAGTTGAAAGGCACAGAAATGCACAAAGTTCACTTCTGGGCATAGAGCAGCAATAGGGGATACACATGATAAAGTCACCCCAAGACACAGGGAGAGAGAATTCAGTGGAAAGACTCCGAGAATTCTGCTCCCAGAGATCATTCATTCCTGCTCACACTGACCCTTGTAGAAAGGGGACATCGTTCCAGGCAGCCTGTACTGAGCATGTGGCTCCTGAGTGGGGTTTGTTGTTTAGGAAACCTGCTCCGGCTTTTCCATTCTTTCCTTGCAAACAGGAAAACTTCTCCTGGGGCTGTGTGCAGGCAGAGCCCTGAGGAGAGCAGGTGGCACATGGTGCGCTGGGCTGGGACAGCCAGCTGCAGAGCTCAAGGGAAGAAGCCCAAAGTGTCACAATGGCTCCTTGCCTTCCCATGCAACACCTGGGTCACAATGGTCTCCTTGATTCCATGAGGCCCCACTGTGTCACAATGGCTCCTTGGTTCCATCAGGTTCCGCAGTGTCACCATGGTCTCCTTTGATCCGCACTGTCATCATGGACAATTGGTTCCATGAGGCCCCGCAGTGTCACAATGGTCCCTTGCTTCCATAGCTTTTACGTTGTAACAATGGACTCCTTGCTTCTATGAGCTAGCCTGCTTTTTGCAGAGGTGTCTTTGGTTCCAACAAGGCCCCACTGTGTCTCAGTGCACCCTGGCTTCCATGTGGATCTGGAGTATCACAAAGGCTCCTTGGTTCCACCAGGTCCTGCTGTGTCACAATGGGTCCTGTGGTCCCTGAGGCCCTCCAAAGTCATCATGGATGCTTGCTTCCATGAGGTTCCATTATGTGCCAGTGGTCATCTTGGTTCCAGGAGTTTCCTTAGTGTCACAATGCTCTCCATGTTTCCATGATTCCCCACAATGTCACAATGCTCTCCAGGCTTCCATTAGGCCCTGCTTTGCCACAATGGTCCCCTTGTTTCCATGCGGCCTTGCTGTGTCACAATGGACGTACGGTTCCATGATGTTGCGTGGTGTCACCGTGCTCTTCTTGAATCCGCCGTGTAACCATGGACCATTGGTTCCATGCAGCCGTGTCACAATGGGCTCCTTGATTCCATGATTCCCCACGGTGTCACAATGGAGCCTTGTTTCTAGGAGGTTCTGTACTGTCACAATTGCCTCCTTGATGCCATCAGCCCCTGCAGTGTCACAATGGCTCCTTGGTTCCATGAGGAACACAAGAGCTTGGCATAAGCATTGAGCAACAGCTGCTGAACACACCTGGCAACATCTGCTTGCATCAAAAGAGGGCTTCAAGCTGACAATGGCACCAGCAGCTTCCATCTGCAACAGACACCCAGGGAAAGGACAGGCTGTGCTGGTTTGGACAAATGTGGAGGAAAATATCCTCTGATAGAAGGCAGGTTACACCCAGCCCTCCCCCACCAGCTTCGGGAAAAAAGAATTTTCCTGGGAAGAAAGTGAAAGAGATAAAAACTACTTTTTTAACAAACACACAGGAAAAGGATAACAATGCTAAATATTAAAACCTCTCGCTGTGCAGAGAAAGCTGGGATAATTTGAGAGTCCTTCCGTGTTTCGGTGGGGTCTCCTGAAACATCCATAGACAGCGAGGCCCGTGCAAAGAAACAGGGAGCGATTCTTGAGAGAAGTTTCAGAGCTCTTTCTTCTCCAGCCACATGGGCGGGGCACTGCCAAAGAACTGAGCAATCACGGCACAACCAGGGCCCTCCTGGCACAGGGCAACACAAAATAAGCAGTGCTGAACAGGATTAGGGCACATGTGAGCAGGGAGCAGGGAGACCCCCCGTGCCCAGGCCATGCCTCTACCCCAGGGTCCCCTCTCCCATGACCTCATGGCAGGGGGGAGGAACCCCAACACTTCCGTAGGTGTAGTCTCTCTCCTCCTCCTTGCAGCTGGCTCATGGGCCCACATTCAGGGCCCCCACCTCGGGAGAAAATTCTCCCAATGTGCTCTGATGTTGAAAGAATCAAGAAGAGAAGAAGGGAAAAAAAACCCCCGAAGTCCCAGGAAAACAAAGTTCAACTCTCCATCTCCCTCCAGAGAAAAGGAGCTGAAAACTGGCTAAAAAGAAACAAAGTTGCTTCCTCTGCTCTTGCTGCAAGCAGGATGCAGAGGAGTGTGTATGTGTGTCCTTGAACAAACGCTCTGAGAAGTTTGTCTGGCTTTTTTTTCCTCTCCCCCCTCTCAGGCTCAGTTGAAAGGCACAGAAATGCACAAAGTTCACTTCTGGGCATAGAGCAGCAATAGGGGATACACATGATAAAGTCACCCCAAGACACAGGGACAGAGAATTCAGTGGAAAGACTCCGAGAATTCTGCTCCCAGAGATCATTCATTCCTGCTCACACTGACCCTTGTAGAAAGGGGACATCGTTCCAGGCAGCCTGTACTGAGCATGTGGCTCCTGAGTGGGGTTTGTTGTTTAGGAAACCTGCTCCGGCTTTTCCATTCTTTCCTTCCAAACAGGAAAACTTCTCCTGGGGCTGTGTGCAGGCAGAGCCCTGAGGAGAGCAGGTGGCACATGGTGCGCTGGGCTGGGACAGCCAGCTGCAGAGCTCAAGGGAAGAAGCCCAAAGTGTCACAATGGCTCCTTGCCTTCACATGCAACACCTGGGTCACAATGGTCTCCTTGATTCCATGAGGCCCCACTGTGTCACAATGGCTCCTTGGTTCCATCAGGTTCCGCAGTGTCACCATGGTCTCTTTTGATCCGCATTGTCATCATGGACAATTGGTTCCATGAGGCCCCGCAGTGTCACAATGGTCCCTTGCTTCCATAGCTTTTACGTTGTAACAATGGACTCCTTGCTTCTATGAGCTAGCCTGCTTTTTGCAGAGGTGTCTTTGGTTCCAACAAGGCCCCGCTGTGTCTCAGTGCACCCTGGCTTCCATGTAGATGCGGAGTATCACAAAGGCTCCTTGGTTCCACCAGGTCCTGCTGTGTCACAATGGGTCCTGTGGTCCCTGAGGCCCTCCAAAACCATCGTGGAGGCTTGCTTCCATGAGGTTCCATTATGTGCCAGTGGTCATCTTGGTTCCAGGAGTTTCCTTAGTGTCACAATGCTCTCCATGCTTCCATTAGGCCCTGCTTTGCCACAATGGTCCCCTTGTTTCCATGAGGCCCCGCTGTGTCACAATGGACCTATGGTTCCGTGATGTTGCGTGGTGTCACCGTGCTCTTCTTGAATCCGCCGTGTAACCATGGACCATTGGTTCCATGCAGCCGTGTCACAATGGGCTCCTTGATTCCATGATTCCCCACGGTGTCACAATGGAGCCTTGTTTCTAGGAGGTTCTGTACTGTCACAATTGCCTCATTGATGCCATCAGCCCCTGCAGTGTCACAATGGCTCCTTGGTTCCATGAGGAACACAAGAGCTTGGCATAAGCATTGAGCAACAGCTGCTGAACACACCTGGCAACATCTGCTTGCATCAAAAGAGGGCTTCAAGCTGACAATGGCACCAGCAGCTTCCATCTGCAACAGAGACCCAGGAAAGGACAGGCTGTGCCGGTTTGGACAAATGTGGAGGAAAATATCCTCTTATAGAAGGCAGGTTACACCCAGCCCTCCCCCACCAGGTTTTTGGAAAAAAGAACTTTCCTGGGAAGAAAGTGAAAGAGATAAAACCTATTTTTTTAACAAACACACAGGAAAAGGATAACAATGCTAAATATTAAAACCTCTCGCTGTGCAGAGAAAGCTGGGATAATTTGAGAGTCCTTCTGTGTTTCGGTGGGGTCTCCTGAAACATCCATAGACAGCGAGGCCCGTGCAAAGAAACAGGGAGCGATTCTTGAGAGAAGTTTCAGAGCTCTTTCTTCTCCAGCCACATGGGCGGGGCACTGCCAAAGAACTGAGCAATCACAGCACAACCAGGGCCCTCCTCGCACAGGGCAACACAAAATAAGCAGTGCTGAACAGGGTTAGGGCACATGTGAGCAGGGAGCAGGGAGACCCCCGTGCCCAGGCCATGCCTCTACCCCAGGGTCCCCTCTCCCATGACCTCATGGCAGGGGGGAGGAACCCCAACACTTCCGTAGGTGTAGTCTCTCTCCTCCTCCTTGCAGCTGGCTCATGGGCCCACATTCAGGGCCCCCACCTCGGGAGAAAATTCTCCCAATGTGCTCTGATGTTGAAAGAGTCAAGAAGAGAAGAAGGGAAAAAAAACCCCCGAAGTCCCAGGAAAACAAAGTTCAACTCTCCATCTCCCCCCAGAGAAAAGGAGCTGAAAACTGGCTAAAAAGAAACAAAGTTGCTTCCTCTGCTCTTGCTGCAAGCAGGATGCAGAGGAGTGTGTATGTGTGTCCTTGAACAAACGCTCTGAGAAGTTTGTCCGGTTTTTTTTCCTCTCCCCCCTCTCAGGCTCAGTTGAAAGGCACAGAAATGCACAAAGTTCACTTCTGGGCATAGAGCAGCAATAGGGGATACACATGATAAAGTCACCCCAAGACACAGGGAGAGAGAATTCAGTGGAAAGACTCCGAGAATTCTGCTCCCAGAGATCATTCCTGCTCACACTGACCCTTGTAGAAAGGGGACATCGTTCCAGGCAGCCTGTACTGAGCATGTGGCTCCTGAGTGGGGTTTGTTGTTTAGGAAACCTGCTCCGGCTTTTCCATTCTTTCCTTGCAAACAGGAAAACTTCTCCTGGGGCTGTGTGCAGGCAGAGCCCTGAGGAGAGCAGGTGGCACATGGTGCGCTGGGCTGGGACAGCCAGCTGCAGAGCTCAAGGGAAGAAGCCCAAAGTGTCACAATGGCTCCTTGCCTTCCCATGCAACACCTGGGTCACAATGGTCTCCTTGATTCCATGAGGCCCCACTGTGTCACAATGGCTCCTTGGTTCCATCAGGTTCCGCAGTGTCACCATGGTCTCCTTTGATCCGCACTGTCATCATGGACAATTGGTTCCATGAGGCCCCGCAGTGTCACAATGGTCCCTTGCTTCCATAGCTTTTACGTTGTAACAATGGACTCCTTGCTTCTATGAGCTAGCCTGCTTTTTGCAGAGGTGTCTTTGGTTCCAACAAGGCCCCACTGTGTCTCAGTGCACCCTGGCTTCCATGTGGATCTGGAGTATCACAAAGGCTCCTTGGTTCCACCAGGTCCTGCTGTGTCACAATGGGTCCTGTGGTCCCTGAGGCCCTCCAAAGTCATCATGGATGCTTGCTTCCATGAGGTTCCATTATGTGCCAGTGGTCATCTTGGTTCCAGGAGTTTCCTTAGTGTCACAATGCTCTCCATGTTTCCATGATTCCCCACAATGTCACAATGCTCTCCAGGCTTCCATTAGGCCCTGCTTTGCCACAATGGTCCCCTTGTTTCCATGCGGCCTTGCTGTGTCACAATGGACGTACGGTTCCATGATGTTGCGTGGTGTCACCGTGCTCTTCTTGAATCCGCCGTGTAACCATGGACCATTGGTTCCATGCAGCCGTGTCACAATGGGCTCCTTGATTCCATGATTCCCCACGGTGTCACAATGGAGCCTTGTTTCTAGGAGGTTCTGTACTGTCACAATTGCCTCCTTGATGCCATCAGCCCCTGCAGTGTCACAATGGCTCCTTGGTTCCATGAGGAACACAATAGCTTGGCATAAGCATTGAGCAACAGCTGCTGAACACACCTGGCAACATCTGCTTGCATCAAAAGAGTCTTCAAGCTGACAATGGCACCAGCAGCTTCCATCTGCAACAGAGACCCAGGAAAGGACAGGCTGTGCCGGTTTGGACAAATGTGGAGGAAAATATCCTCTGATAGAAGGCAGGTTACACCCAGCTCTCCCCCACCAGGTTTTTGGAAAAAAGAACTTTCCTGGGAAGAAAGTGAAAGAGATAAAAACTATTTTTTTAACAAACACACAGGAAAAGGATAGCAATGCTAAATATTAAAAGCTCTCGCTGTGCAGAGAAAGCTGGGATAATTTGAGAGTCCTTCCGTGTTTCGGTGGGGTCTCCTGAAACATCCATAGACAGCGAGGCCCGTGCAAAGAAACAGGGAGCGATTCTTGAGAGAAGTTTCAGAGCTCTTTCTTCTCCAGCCACATGGGCGGGGCACTGCCAAAGAACTGAGCAATCACAGCACAACCAGGGCCCTCCTCGCACAGGGCAACACAAAATAAGCAGTGCTGAACAGGGTTAGGGCACATGTGAGCAGGGAGCAGGGAGACCCCCGTGCCCAGGCCATGCCTCTACCCCAGGGTCCCCTCTCCCATGACCTCATGGCAGGGGGGAGGAACCCCAACACTTCCGTAGGTGTAGTCTCTCTCCTCCTCCTTGCAGCTGGCTCATGGGCCCACATTCAGGGCCCCCACCTCGGGAGAAAATTCTCCCAATGTGCTCTGATGTTGAAAGAGTCAAGAAGAGAAGAAGGGAAAAAAAACCCCCGAAGTCCCAGGAAAACAAAGTTCAACTCTCCATCTCCCCCCAGAGAAAAGGAGCTGAAAACTGGCTAAAAAGAAACAAAGTTGCTTCCTCTGCTCTTGCTGCAAGCAGGATGCAGAGGAGTGTGTATGTGTGTCCTTGAACAAACGCTCTGAGAAGTTTGTCCGGTTTTTTTTCCTCTCCCCCCTCTCAGGCTCAGTTGAAAGGCACAGAAACGCACAAAGTTCACTTCTGGGCATAGAGCAGCAATAGGGGATACACACAATAAAGTCACCCCAAGACACAGGGACAGAGAATTCAGTGGAAAGACTCCAAGAATTCTGCTCCCAGAGATCATTCATTCCTGCTCACACTGACCCTTGTAGAAAGGGGACATCGTTCCAGGCAGCCTGTACTGAGCATGTGGCTCCTGAGTGGGGTTTGTTGTTTAGGAAACCTGCTCCGGCTTTTCCATTCTTTCCTTGCAAACAGGAAAACTTCTCCTGGGGCTGTGTGCAGGCAGAGCCCTGAGGAGAGCAGGTGGCACATGGTGCGCTGGGCTGGGACAGCCAGCTGCAGAGCTCAAGGGAAGAAGCCCAAAGTGTCACAATGGCTCCTTGCCTTCACATGCAACACCTGGGTCACAATGGTCTCCTTGATTCCATGAGGCCCCACTGTGTCACAATGGCTCCTTGGTTCCATCAGGTTCCGCAGTGTCACCATGGTCTCCTTTGATCCGCACTGTCATCATGGACAATTGGTTCCATGAGGCCCCGCAGTGTCACAATGGTCCCTTGCTTCCATAGGTTTGATGGTGTAACAATGGACTCCTTGCTTCAATGAGCTAGCCTGCTTTTTGCAGAGGTGTCTTTGGTTCCAACAAGGCCCCGCTGTGTCTCAGTGCACCCTGGCTTCCATGTGGATGTGGAGTATCACAAAGGCTCCTTGGTTCCACCAGGTCCTGCTGTGTCACAATGGGTCCTGTGGTCCCTGAGGCCCTCCAAAGTCATTGTGGAGGCTTGCTTCCATGAGGTTCCATTATGTGCCAGTGGTCATCTTGGTTCCAGGAGTTTCCTTAGTGTCACAATGCTCTCCATGTTTCCATGATTCCCCACAATGTCACAATGCTCTCCAGGCTTCCATTAGGCCCTGCTTTGCCACAATGGTCCCCTTGTTTCCATGCGGCCTTGCTGTGTCACAATGGACGTACGGTTCCATGATGTTGCGTGGTGTCACCGTGCTCTTCTTGAATCCGCCGTGTAACCATGGACCATTGGTTCCATGCAGCCGTGTCACAATGGGCTCCTTGATTCCATGATTCCCCACGGTGTCACAATGGAGCCTTGTTTCTAGGAGGTTCTGTACTGTCACAATTGCCTCCTTGATGCCATCAGCCCCTGCAGTGTCACAATGGCTCCTTGGTTCCATGAGGAACACAATAGCTTGGCATAAGCATTGAGCAACAGCTGCTGAACACACCTGGCAACATCTGCTTGCATCAAAAGAGTCTTCAAGCTGACAATGGCACCAGCAGCTTCCATCTGCAACAGAGACCCAGGAAAGGACAGGCTGTGCCGGTTTGGACAAATGTGGAGGAAAATATCCTCTGATAGAAGGCAGGTTACACCCAGCTCTCCCCCACCAGGTTTTTGGAAAAAAGAACTTTCCTGGGAAGAAAGTGAAAGAGATAAAAACTATTTTTTTAACAAACACACAGGAAAAGGATAGCAATGCTAAATATTAAAAGCTCTCGCTGTGCAGAGAAAGCTGGGATAATTTGAGAGTCCTTCCGTGTTTCGGTGGGGTCTCCTGAAACATCCATAGACAGCGAGGCCCGTGCAAAGAAACAGGGAGCGATTCTTGAGAGAAGTTTCAGAGCTCTTTCTTCTCCAGCCACATGGGCGGGGCACTGCCAAAGAACTGAGCAATCACAGCACAACCAGGGCCCTCCTCGCACAGGGCAACACAAAATAAGCAGTGCTGAACAGGGTTAGGGCACATGTGAGCAGGGAGCAGGGAGACCCCCGTGCCCAGGCCATGCCTCTACCCCAGGGTCCCCTCTCCCATGACCTCATGGCAGGGGGGAGGAACCCCAACACTTCCGTAGGTGTAGTCTCTCTCCTCCTCCTTGCAGCTGGCTCATGGGCCCACATTCAGGGCCCCCACCTCGGGAGAAAATTCTCCCAATGTGCTCTGATGTTGAAAGAGTCAAGAAGAGAAGAAGGGAAAAAAACCCCCCGAAGTCCCAGGAAAACAAAGTTCAACTCTCCATCTCCCCCCAGAGAAAAGGAGCTGAAAACTGGCTAAAAAGAAACAAAGTTGCTTCCTCTGCTCTTGCTGCAAGCAGGATGCAGAGGAGTGTGTATGTGTGTCCTTGAACAAACGCTCTGAGAAGTTTGTCCGGTTTTTTTTCCTCTCCCCCCTCTCAGGCTCAGTTGAAAGGCACAGAAACGCACAAAGTTCACTTCTGGGCATAGAGCAGCAATAGGGGATACACACAATAAAGTCACCCCAAGACACAGGGACAGAGAATTCAGTGGAAAGACTCCGAGAATTCTGCTCCCAGAGATCATTCATTCCTGCTCACACTGACCCTTGTAGAAAGGGGACATCGTTCCAGGCAGCCTGTACTGAGCATGTGGCTCCTGAGTGGGGTTTGTTGTTTAGGAAACCTGCTCCGGCTTTTCCATTCTTTCCTTGCAAACAGGAAAACTTCTCCTGGGGCTGTGTGCAGGCAGAGCCCTGAGGAGAGCAGGTGGCACATGGTGCGCTGGGCTGGGACAGCCAGCTGCAGAGCTCAAGGGAAGAAGCCCAAAGTGTCACAATGGCTCCTTGCCTTCACATGCAACACCTGGGTCACAATGGTCTCCTTGATTCCATGAGGCCCCACTGTGTCACAATGGCTCCTTGGTTCCATCAGGTTCCGCAGTGTCACCATGGTCTCCTTTGATCCGCACTGTCATCATGGACAATTGGTTCCATGAGGCCCCGCAGTGTCACAATGGTCCCTTGCTTCCATAGGTTTGATGGTGTAACAATGGACTCCTTGCTTCAATGAGCTAGCCTGCTTTTTGCAGAGGTGTCTTTGGTTCCAACAAGGCCCCGCTGTGTCTCAGTGCACCCTGGCTTCCATGTGGATGTGGAGTATCACAAAGGCTCCTTGGTTCCACCAGGTCCTGCTGTGTCACAATGGGTCCTGTGGTCCCTGAGGCCCTCCAAAGTCATTGTGGAGGCTTGCTTCCATGAGGTTCCATTATGTGCCAGTGGTCATCTTGGTTCCAGGAGTTTCCTTAGTGTCACAATGCTCTCCATGTTTCCATGATTCCCCACAATGTCACAATGCTCTCCAGGCTTCCATTAGGCCCTGCTTTGCCACAATGGTCCCCTTGTTTCCATGCGGCCTTGCTGTGTCACAATGGACGTACGGTTCCATGATGTTGCGTGGTGTCACCGTGCTCTTCTTGAATCCGCCGTGTAACCATGGACCATTGGTTCCATGCAGCCGTGTCACAATGGGCTCCTTGATTCCATGATTCCCCACGGTGTCACAATGGAGCCTTGTTTCTAGGAGGTTCTGTACTGTCACAATTGCCTCCTTGATGCCATCAGCCCCTGCAGTGTCACAATGGCTCCTTGGTTCCATGAGGAACACAATAGCTTGGCATAAGCATTGAGCAACAGCTGCTGAACACACCTGGCAACATCTGCTTGCATCAAAAGAGGGCTTCAAGCTGACAATGGCACCAGCAGCTTCCATCTGCAACAGAGACCCAGGAAAGGACAGGCTGTGCCGGTTTGGACAAATGTGGAGGAAAATATCCTCTGATAGAAGGCAGGTTACACCCAGCTCTCCCCCACCAGGTTTTTGGAAAAAAGAACTTTCCTGGGAAGAAAGTGAAAGAGATAAAAACTATTTTTTTAACAAACACACAGGAAAAGGATAGCAATGCTAAATATTAAAAGCTCTCGCTGTGCAGAGAAAGCTGGGATAATTTGAGAGTCCTTCCGTGTTTCGGTGGGGTCTCCTGAAACATCCATAGACAGCGAGGCCCGTGCAAAGAAACAGGGAGCGATTCTTGAGAGAAGTTTCAGAGCTCTTTCTTCTCCAGCCACATGGGCGGGGCACTGCCAAAGAACTGAGCAATCACAGCACAACCAGGGCCCTCCTGGCACAGGGCAACACAAAATAAGCAGTGCTGAACAGGGTTAGGGCACATGTGAGCAGGGAGCAGGGAGACCCCCGTGCCCAGGCCATGCCTCTACCCCAGGGTCCCCTCTCCCATGACCTCATGGCAGGGGGGAGGAACCCCAACACTTCCGTAGGTGTAGTCTCTCTCCTCCTCCTTGCAGCTGGCTCATGGGCCCACATTCAGGGCCCCCACCTCGGGAGAAAATTCTCCCAATGTGCTCTGATGTTGAAAGAGTCAAGAAGAGAAGAAGGGAAAAAAAACCCCCGAAGTCCCAGGAAAACAAAGTTCAACTCTCCATCTCCCCCCAGAGAAAAGGAGCTGAAAACTGGCTAAAAAGAAACCAAGTTGCTTCCTCTGCTCTTGCTGCAAGCAGGATGCAGAGGAGTGTGTATGTGTGTCCTTGAACAAACGCTCTGAGAAGTTTGTCCGGTTTTTTTTCCTCTCCCCCCTCTCAGGCTCAGTTGAAAGGCACAGAAATGCACAAAGTTCACTTCTGGGCATAGAGCAGCAATAGGGGATACACACAATAAAGTCACCCCAAGACACAGGGACAGAGAATTCAGTGGAAAGACTCCAAGAATTCTGCTCCCAGAGATCATTCATTCCTGCTCACACTGACCCTTGTAGAAAGGGGACATCGTTCCAGGCAGCCTGTACTGAGCATGTGGCTCCTGAGTGGGGTTTGTTGTTTAGGAAACCTGCTCCGGCTTTTCCATTCTTTCCTTGCAAACAGGAAAACTTCTCCTGGGGCTGTGTGCAGGCAGAGCCCTGAGGAGAGCAGGTGGCACATGGTGCGCTGGGCTGGGACAGCCAGCTGCAGAGCTCAAGGGAAGAAGCCCAAAGTGTCACAATGGCTCCTTGCCTTCCCATGCAACACCTGGGTCACAATGGTCTCCTTGATTCCATGAGGCCCCACTGTGTCACAATGGCTCCTTGGTTCCATCAGGTTCCGCAGTGTCACCATGGTCTCTTTTGATCCGCATTGTCATCATGGACAATTGGTTCCATGAGGCCCCGCAGTGTCACAATGGTCCCTTGCTTCCATAGCTTTTACGTTGTAACAATGGACTCCTTGCTTCTATGAGCTAGCCTGCTTTTTGCAGAGGTGTCTTTGGTTCCAACAAGGCCCCGCTGTGTCTCAGTGCACCCTGGCTTCCATGTAGATGCGGAGTATCACAAAGGCTCCTTGGTTCCACCAGGTCCTGCTGTGTCACAATGGGTCCTGTGGTCCCTGAGGCCCTCCAAAACCATCGTGGAGGCTTGCTTCCATGAGGTTCCATTATGTGCCAGTGGTCATCTTGGTTCCAGGAGTTTCCTTAGTGTCACAATGCTCTCCATGCTTCCATTAGGCCCTGCTTTGCCACAATGGTCCCCTTGTTTCCATGAGGCCCCGCTGTGTCACAATGGACCTATGGTTCCGTGATGTTGCGTGGTGTCACCGTGCTCTTCTTGAATCCGCCGTGTAACCATGGACCATTGGTTCCATGCAGCCGTGTCACAATGGGCTCCTTGATTCCATGATTCCCCACGGTGTCACAATGGAGCCTTGTTTCTAGGAGGTTCTGTACTGTCACAATTGCCTCATTGATGCCATCAGCCCCTGCAGTGTCACAATGGCTCCTTGGTTCCATGAGGAACACAATAGCTTGGCATAAGCATTGAGCAACAGCTGCTGAACACACCTGGCAACATCTGCTTGCATCAAAAGAGGGCTTCAAGCTGACAATGGCACCAGCAGCTTCCATCTGCAACAGAGACCCAGGAAAGGACAGGCTGTGCCGGTTTGGACAAATGTGGAGGAAAATATCCTCTGATAGAAGGCAGGTTACACCCAGCTCTCCCCCACCAGGTTTTTGGAAAAAAGAACTTTCCTGGGAAGAAAGTGAAAGAGATAAAAACTATTTTTTTAACAAACACACAGGAAAAGGATAGCAATGCTAAATATTAAAAGCTCTCGCTGTGCAGAGAAAGCTGGGATAATTTGAGAGTCCTTCCGTGTTTCGGTGGGGTCTCCTGAAACATCCATAGACAGCGAGGCCCGTGCAAAGAAACAGGGAGCGATTCTTGAGAGAAGTTTCAGAGCTCTTTCTTCTCCAGCCACATGGGCGGGGCACTGCCAAAGAACTGAGCAATCACAGCACAACCAGGGCCCTCCTCGCACAGGGCAACACAAAATAAGCAGTGCTGAACAGGGTTAGGGCACATGTGAGCAGGGAGCAGGGAGACCCCCGTGCCCAGGCCATGCCTCTACCCCAGGGTCCCCTCTCCCATGACCTCATGGCAGGGGGGAGGAACCCCAACACTTCCGGAGGTGTAGTCTCTCTCCTCCTCCTTGCAGCTGGCTCATGGGCCCACATTCAGGGCCCCCACCTCGGGAGAAAATTCTCCCAATGTGCTCTGATGTTGAAAGAGTCAAGAAGAGAAGAAGGGAAAAAAAACCCCCGAAGTCCCAGGAAAACAAAGTTCAACTCTCCATCTCCCCCCAGAGAAAAGGAGCTGAAAACTGGCTAAAAAGAAACAAAGTTGCTTCCTCTGCTCTTGCTGCAAGCAGGATGCAGAGGAGTGTGTATGTGTGTCCTTGAACAAACGCTCTGAGAAGTTTGTCCGGTTTTTTTTCCTCTCCCCCCTCTCAGGCTCAGTTGAAAGGCACAGAAACGCACAAAGTTCACTTCTGGGCATAGAGCAGCAATAGGGGATACACACAATAAAGTCACCCCAAGACACAGGGACAGAGAATTCAGTGGAAAGACTCCAAGAATTCTGCTCCCAGACATCATTCATTCCTGCTCACACTGACCCTTGTAGAAAGGGGACATCGTTCCAGGCAGCCTGTACTGAGCATGTGGCTCCTGAGTGGGGTTTGTTGTTTAGGAAACCTGCTCCGGCTTTTCCATTCTTTCCTTGCAAACAGGAAAACTTCTCCTGGGGCTGTGTGCAGGCAGAGCCCTGAGGAGAGCAGGTGGCACATGGTGCGCTGGGCTGGGACAGCCAGCTGCAGAGCTCAAGGGAAGAAGCCCAAAGTGTCACAATGGCTCCTTGCCTTCACATGCAACACCTGGGTCACAATGGTCTCCTTGATTCCATGAGGCCCCACTGTGTCACAATGGCTCCTTGGTTCCATCAGGTTCCGCAGTGTCACCATGGTCTCCTTTGATCCGCACTGTCATCATGGACAATTGGTTCCATGAGGCCCCGCAGTGTCACAATGGTCCCTTGCTTCCATAGGTTTGATGGTGTAACAATGGACTCCTTGCTTCAATGAGCTAGCCTGCTTTTTGCAGAGGTGTCTTTGGTTCCAACAAGGCCCCGCTGTGTCTCAGTGCACCCTGGCTTCCATGTGGATGTGGAGTATCACAAAGGCTCCTTGGTTCCACCAGGTCCTGCTGTGTCACAATGGGTCCTGTGGTCCCTGAGGCCCTCCAAAGTCATTGTGGAGGCTTGCTTCCATGAGGTTCCATTATGTGCCAGTGGTCATCTTGGTTCCAGGAGTTTCCTTAGTGTCACAATGCTCTCCATGTTTCCATGATTCCCCACAATGTCACAATGCTCTCCAGGCTTCCATTAGGCCCTGCTTTGCCACAATGGTCCCCTTGTTTCCATGCGGCCTTGCTGTGTCACAATGGACGTACGGTTCCATGATGTTGCGTGGTGTCACCGTGCTCTTCTTGAATCCGCCGTGTAACCATGGACCATTGGTTCCATGCAGCCGTGTCACAATGGGCTCCTTGATTCCATGATTCCCCACGGTGTCACAATGGAGCCTTGTTTCTAGGAGGTTCTGTACTGTCACAATTGCCTCCTTGATGCCATCAGCCCCTGCAGTGTCACAATGGCTCCTTGGTTCCATGAGGAACACAATAGCTTGGCATAAGCATTGAGCAACAGCTGCTGAACACACCTGGCAACATCTGCTTGCATCAAAAGAGTCTTCAAGCTGACAATGGCACCAGCAGCTTCCATCTGCAACAGACACCCAGGGAAAGGACAGGCTGTGCCGGTTTGGACAAATGTGGAGGAAAATATCCTCTGATAGAAGGCAGGTTACACCCAGCTCTCCCCCACCAGGTTTTTGGAAAAAAGAACTTTCCTGGGAAGAAAGTGAAAGAGATAAAAACTATTTTTTTAACAAACACACAGGAAAAGGATAGCAATGCTAAATATTAAAAGCTCTCGCTGTGCAGAGAAAGCTGGGATAATTTGAGAGTCCTTCCGTGTTTCGGTGGGGTCTCCTGAAACATCCATAGACAGCGAGGCCCGTGCAAAGAAACAGGGAGCGATTCTTGAGAGAAGTTTCAGAGCTCTTTCTTCTCCAGCCACATGGGCGGGGCACTGCCAAAGAACTGAGCAATCACAGCACAACCAGGGCCCTCCTCGCACAGGGCAACACAAAATAAGCAGTGCTGAACAGGGTTAGGGCACATGTGAGCAGGGAGCAGGGAGACCCCCGTGCCCAGGCCATGCCTCTACCCCAGGGTCCCCTCTCCCATGACCTCATGGCAGGGGGGAGGAACCCCAACACTTCCGTAGGTGCAGTCTCTCTCCTCCTCCTTGCAGCTGGCTCATGGGCCCACATTCAGGGCCCCCACCTCGGGAGAAAATTCTCCCAATGTGCTCTGATGTTGAAAGAGTCAAGAAGAGAAGAAGGGAAAAAAACCCCCCCGAAGTCCCAGGAAAACAAAGTTCAACTCTCCATCTCCCCCCAGAGAAAAGGAGCTGAAAACTGGCTAAAAAGAAACAAAGTTGCTTCCTCTGCTCTTGCTGCAAGCAGGATGCAGAGGAGTGTGTATGTGTGTCCTTGAACAAACGCTCTGAGAAGTTTGTCCGGTTTTTTTTCCTCTCCCCCCTCTCAGGCTCAGTTGAAAGGCACAGAAACGCACAAAGTTCACTTCTGGGCATAGAGCAGCAATAGGGGATACACACAATAAAGTCACCCCAAGACACAGGGACAGAGAATTCAGTGGAAAGACTCCAAGAATTCTGCTCCCAGAGATCATTCATTCCTGCTCACACTGACCCTTGTAGAAAGGGGACATCGTTCCCGGCAGCCTGTACTGAGCATGTGGCTCCTGAGTGGGGTTTGTTGTTTAGGAAACCTGCTCCGGCTTTTCCATTCTTTCCTTCCAAACAGGAAAACTTCTCCTGGGGCTGTGTGCAGGCAGAGCCCTGAGGAGAGCAGGTGGCACATGGTGCGCTGGGCTGGGACAGCCAGCTGCAGAGCTCAAGGGAAGAAGCCCAAAGTGTCACAATGGCTCCTTGCCTTCCCATGCAACACCTGGGTCACAATGGTCTCCTTGATTCCATGAGGCCCCACTGTGTCACAATGGCTCCTTGGTTCCATCAGGTTCCGCAGTGTCACCATGGTCTCCTTTGATCCGCACTGTCATCATGGACAATTGGTTCCATGAGGCCCCGCAGTGTCACAATGGTCCCTTGCTTCCATAGGTTTGATGGTGTAACAATGGACTCCTTGCTTCAATGAGCTAGCCTGCTTTTTGCAGAGGTGTCTTTGGTTCCAACAAGGCCCCGCTGTGTCTCAGTGCACCCTGGCTTCCATGTGGATGTGGAGTATCACAAAGGCTCCTTGGTTCCACCAGGTCCTGCTGTGTCACAATGGGTCCTGTGGTCCCTGAGGCCCTCCAAAGTCATTGTGGAGGCTTGCTTCCATGAGGTTCCATTATGTGCCAGTGGTCATCTTGGTTCCAGGAGTTTCCTTAGTGTCACAATGCCCTCCATGCTTCCATTAGGCCCTGCTTTGCCACAATGGTCCCCTTGTTTCCATGAGGCCCCGCTGTGTCACAATGGACCTATGGTTCCGTGATGTTGCGTGGTGTCACCGTGCTCTTCTTGAATCCGCCGTGTAACCATGGACCATTGGTTCCATGCAGCCGTGTCACAATGGGCTCCTTGATTCCATGATTCCCCACGGTGTCACAATGGAGCCTTGTTTCTAGGAGGTTCTGTACTGTCACAATTGCCTCCTTGATGCCATCAGCCCCTGCAGTGTCACAATGGCTCCTTGGTTCCATGAGGAACACAATAGCTTGGCATAAGCATTGAGCAACAGCTGCTGAACACACCTGGCAACATCTGCTTGCATCAAAAGAGGGCTTCAAGCTGACAATGGCACCAGCAGCTTCCATCTGCAACAGAGACCCAGGAAAGGACAGGCTGTGCCGGTTTGGACAAATGTGGAGGAAAATATCCTCTGATAGAAGGCAGGTTACACCCAGCCCTCCCCCACCAGGTTTTTGGAAAAAAGAACTTTCCTGGGAAGAAAGTGAAAGAGATAAAAACTATTTTTTTAACAAACACACAGGAAAAGGATAGCAATGCTAAATATTAAAAGCTCTCGCTGTGCAGAGAAAGCTGGGATAATTTGAGAGTCCTTCCGTGTTTCGGTGGGGTCTCCTGAAACATCCATAGACAGCGAGGCCCGTGCAAAGAAACAGGGAGCGATTCTTGAGAGAAGTTTCAGAGCTCTTTCTTCTCCAGCCACATGGGCGGGGCACTGCCAAAGAACTGAGCAATCACGGCACAACCAGGGCCCTCCTGGCACAGGGCAACACAAAATAAGCAGTGCTGAACAGGGTTAGGGCACATGTGAGCAGGGAGCAGGGAGACCCCCGTGCCCAGGCCATGCCTCTACCCCAGGGTCCCCTCTCCCATGACCTCATGGCAGGGGGGAGGAACCCCAACACTTCCGTAGGTGTAGTCTCTCTCCTCCTCCTTGCAGCTGGCTCATGGGCCCACATTCAGGGCCCCCACCTCGGGAGAAAATTCTCCCAATGTGCTCTGATGTTGAAAGAGTCAAGAAGAGAAGAAGGGAAAAAAAACCCCCGAAGTCCCAGGAAAACAAAGTTCAACTCTCCATCTCCCCCCAGAGAAAAGGAGCTGAAAACTGGCTAAAAAGAAACAAAGTTGCTTCCTCTGCTCTTGCTGCAAGCAGGATGCAGAGGAGTGTGTATGTGTGTCCTTGAACAAACGCTCTGAGAAGTTTGTCCGGTTTTTTTTCCTCTCCCCCCTCTCAGGCTCAGTTGAAAGGCACAGAAACGCACAAAGTTCACTTCTGGGCATAGAGCAGCAATAGGGGATACACACAATAAAGTCACCCCAAGACACAGGGACAGAGAATTCAGTGGAAAGACTCCGAGAATTCTGCTCCCAGAGATCATTCATTCCTGCTCACACTGACCCTTGTAGAAAGGGGACATCGTTCCAGGCAGCCTGTACTGAGCATGTGGCTCCTGAGTGGGGTTTGTTGTTTAGGAAACCTGCTCCGGCTTTTCCATTCTTTCCTTGCAAACAGGAAAACTTCTCCTGGGGCTGTGTGCAGGCAGAGCCCTGAGGAGAGCAGGTGGCACATGGTGCGCTGGGCTGGGACAGCCAGCTGCAGAGCTCAAGGGAAGAAGCCCAAAGTGTCACAATGGCTCCTTGCCTTCACATGCAACACCTGGGTCACAATGGTCTCCTTGATTCCATGAGGCCCCACTGTGTCACAATGGCTCCTTGGTTCCATCAGGTTCCGCAGTGTCACCATGGTCTCCTTTGATCCGCACTGTCATCATGGACAATTGGTTCCATGAGGCCCCGCAGTGTCACAATGGTCCCTTGGTTCCATAGCTTTTACGTTGTAACAATGGACTCCTTGCTTCTATGAGCTAGCCTGCTTTTTGCAGAGGTGTCTTTGGTTCCAACAAGGCCCCGCTGTGTCTCAGTGCACCCTGGCTTCCATGTGGATGTGGAGTATCACAAAGGCTCCTTGGTTCCACCAGGTCCTGCTGTGTCACAATGGGTCCTGTGGTCCCTGAGGCCCTCCAAAGTCATTGTGGAGGCTTGCTTCCATGAGGTTCCATTATGTGCCAGTGGTCATCTTGGTTCCAGGAGTTTCCTTAGTGTCACAATGCCCTCCATGCTTCCATTAGGCCCTGCTTTGCCACAATGGTCCCCTTGTTTCCATGAGGCCCCGCTGTGTCACAATGGACCTATGGTTCCGTGATGTTGCGTGGTGTCACCGTGCTCTTCTTGAATCCGCCGTGTAACCATGGACCATTGGTT
Organism: Aphelocoma coerulescens; assembly: GCF_041296385.1. Classification (NCBI taxonomy): domain Eukaryota; kingdom Metazoa; phylum Chordata; class Aves; order Passeriformes; family Corvidae; genus Aphelocoma; species Aphelocoma coerulescens. Next base: position 1,594,926 of record NW_027184058.1, on the reverse strand, counting down.
CCATGCAGCCGTGTCACAATGGGCTCCTTGATTCCATGATTCCCCACGGTGTCACAATGGAGCCTTGTTTCTAGGAGGTTCTGTACTGTCACAATTGCCTCCTTGATGCCATCAGCCCCTGCAGTGTCACAATGGCTCCTTGGTTCCATGAGGAACACAATAGCTTGGCATAAGCATTGAGCAACAGCTGCTGAACACACCTGGCAACATCTGCTTGCATCAAAAGAGGGCTTCAAGCTGACAATGGCACCAGCAGCTTCCATCTGCAACAGAGACCCAGGAAAGGACAGGCTGTGCCGGTTTGGACAAATGTGGAGGAAAATATCCTCTGATAGAAGGCAGGTTACACCCAGCCCTCCCCCACCAGGTTTTTGGAAAAAAGAACTTTCCTGGGAAGAAAGTGAAAGAGATAAAAACTATTTTTTTAACAAACACACAGGAAAAGGATAGCAATGCTAAATATTAAAACCTCTCGCTGTGCAGAGAAAGCTGGGATAATTTGAGAGTCCTTCCGTGTTTCGGTGGGGTCTCCTGAAACATCCATAGACAGCGAGGCCCGTGCAAAGAAACAGGGAGCGATTCTTGAGAGAAGTTTCAGAGCTCTTTCTTCTCCAGCCACATGGGCGGGGCACTGCCAAAGAACTGAGCAATCACAGCACAACCAGGGCCCTCCTCGCACAAGGCAACACAAAATAAGCAGTGCTGAACAGGGTTAGGGCACATGTGAGCAGGGAGCAGGGAGACCCCCGTGCCCAGGCCATGCCTCTACCCCAGGGTCCCCTCTCCCATGACCTCATGGCAGGGGGGAGGAACCCCAACACTTCCGTAGGTGTAGTCTCTCTCCTCCTCCTTGCAGCTGGCTCATGGGCCCACATTCAGGGCCCCCACCTCGGGAGAAAATTCTCCCAATGTGCTCTGATGTTGAAAGAGTCAAGAAGAGAAGAAGGGAAAAAAAACCCCCGAAGTCCCAGGAAAACAAAGTTCAACTCTCCATCTCCCCCCAGAGAAAAGGAGCTGAAAACTGGCTAAAAAGAAACAAAGTTGCTTCCTCTGCTCTTGCTGCAAGCAGGATGCAGAGGAGTGTGTATGTGTGTCCTTGAACAAACGCTCTGAGAAGTTTGTCCGGTTTTTTTTCCTCTCCCCCCTCTCAGGCTCAGTTGAAAGGCACAGAAACGCACAAAGTTCACTTCTGGGCATAGAGCAGCAATAGGGGATACACACAATAAAGTCACCCCAAGACACAGGGACAGAGAATTCAGTGGAAAGACTCCAAGAATTCTGCTCCCAGAGATCATTCATTCCTGCTCACACTGACCCTTGTAGAAAGGGGACATCGTTCCAGGCAGCCTGTACTGAGCATGTGGCTCCTGAGTGGGGTTTGTTGTTTAGGAAACCTGCTCCGGCTTTTCCATTCTTTCCTTGCAAACAGGAAAACTTCTCCTGGGGCTGTGTGCAGGCAGAGCCCTGAGGAGAGCAGGTGGCACATGGTGCGCTGGGCTGGGACAGCCAGCTGCAGAGCTCAAGGGAAGAAGCCCAAAGTGTCACAATGGCTCCTTGCCTTCCCATGCAACACCTGGGTCACAATGGTCTCCTTGATTCCATGAGGCCCCACTGTGTCACAATGGCTCCTTGGTTCCATCAGGTTCCGCAGTGTCACCATGGTCTCCTTTGATCCGCACTGTCATCATGGACAATTGGTTCCATGAGGCCCCGCAGTGTCACAATGGTCCCTTGGTTCCATAGCTTTTACGTTGTAACAATGGACTCCTTGCTTCAATGAGCTAGCCTGCTTTTTGCAGAGGTGTCTTTGGTTCCAACAAGGCCCCGCTGTGTCTCAGTGCACCCTGGCTTCCATGTGGATGTGGAGTATCACAAAGGCTCCTTGGTTCCACCAGGTCCTGCTGTGTCACAATGGGTCCTGTGGTCCCTGAGGCCCTCCAAAGTCATTGTGGAGGCTTGCTTCCATGAGGTTCCATGATGTGCCAGTGGTCATCTTGGTTCCAGGAGTTTCCTTAGTGTCACAATGCTCTCCATGCTTCCATTAGGCCCTGCTTTGCCACAATGGTCCCCTTGTTTCCATGAGGCCCCGCTGTGTCACAATGGACCTATGGTTCCATGATGTTGCGTGGTGTCACCGTGCTCTTCTTGAATCCGCAGTGTAACCATGGACCATTGGTTCCATGCGGCCTGGCTGTGTCACAATGGGCTCCTTGATTCCATGATTCCCCACGGTGTCACAATGGAGCCTTGTTTCTAGGAGGTTCTGTACTGTCACAATTGCCTCCTTGATGCCATCAGCCCCTGCAGTGTCACAATGGCTCCTTGGTTCCATGAGGAACACAATAGCTTGGCATAAGCATTGAGCAACAGCTGCTGAACACACCTGGCAACATCTGCTTGCATCAAAAGAGTCTTCAAGCTGACAATGGCACCAGCAGCTTCCATCTGCAACAGAGACCCAGGAAAGGACAGGCTGTGCCGGTTTGGACAAATGTGGAGGAAAATATCCTCTGATAGAAGGCAGGTTACACCCAGCCCTCCCCCACCAGGTTTTTGGAAAAAAGAACTTTCCTGGGAAGAAAGTGAAAGAGATAAAAACTATTTTTTTAACAAACACACAGGAAAAGGATAGCAATGCTAAATATTAAAAGCTCTTGCTGTGCAGAGAAAGCTGGGATAATTTGAGAGTCCTTCCGTGTTTCGGTGGGGTCTCCTGAAACATCCATAGACAGCGAGGCCCGTGCAAAGAAACAGGGAGCGATTCTTGAGAGAAGTTTCAGAGCTCTTTCTTCTCCAGCCACATGGGCGGGGCACTGCCAAAGAACTGAGCAATCACAGCACAACCAGGGCCCTCCTCGCACAAGGCAACACAAAATAAGCAGTGCTGAACAGGGTTAGGGCACATGTGAGCAGGGAGCAGGGAGACCCCGTGCCCAGGCCATGCCTCTACCCCAGGGTCCCCTCTCCCATGACCTCATGGCAGGGGGGAGGAACCCCAACACTTCCGTAGGTGTAGTCTCTCTCCTCCTCCTTGCAGCTGGCTCATGGGCCCACATTCAGGGCCCCCACCTCGGGAGAAAATTCTCCCAATGTGCTCTGATGTTGAAAGAGTCAAGAAGAGAAGAAGGGAAAAAAAACCCCCGAAGTCCCAGGAAAACAAAGTTCAACTCTCCATCTCCCCCCAGAGAAAAGGAGCTGAAAACTGGCTAAAAAGAAACAAAGTTGCTTCCTCTGCTCTTGCTGCAAGCAGGATGCAGAGGAGTGTGTATGTGTGTCCTTGAACAAACGCTCTGAGAAGTTTGTCCGGTTTTTTTTCCTCTCCCCCCTCTCAGGCTCAGTTGAAAGGCACAGAAACGCACAAAGTTCACTTCTGGGCATAGAGCAGCAATAGGGGATACACACAATAAAGTCACCCCAAGACACAGGGACAGAGAATTCAGTGGAAAGACTCCAAGAATTCTGCTCCCAGAGATCATTCATTCCTGCTCACACTGACCCTTGTAGAAAGGGGACATCGTTCCAGGCAGCCTGTACTGAGCATGTGGCTCCTGAGTGGGGTTTGTTGTTTAGGAAACCTGCTCCGGCTTTTCCATTCTTTCCTTGCAAACAGGAAAACTTCTCCTGGGGCTGTGTGCAGGCAGAGCCCTGAGGAGAGCAGGTGGCACATGGTGCGCTGGGCTGGGACAGCCAGCTGCAGAGCTCAAGGGAAGAAGCCCAAAGTGTCACAATGGCTCCTTGCCTTCCCATGCAACACCTGGGTCACAATGGTCTCCTTGATTCCATGAGGCCCCACTGTGTCACAATGGCTCCTTGGTTCCATCAGGTTCCGCAGTGTCACCATGGTCTCCTTTGATCCGCACTGTCATCATGGACAATTGGTTCCATGAGGCCCCGCAGTGTCACAATGGTCCCTTGCTTCCATAGGTTTGATGTTGTAACAATGGACTCCTTGCTTCTATGAGCTAGCCTGCTTTTTGCAGAGGTGTCTTTGGTTCCAACAAGGCCCCGCTGTGTCTCAGTGCACCCTGGCTTCCATGTGGATGTGGAGTATCACAAAGGCTCCTTGGTTCCACCAGGTCCTGCTGTGTCACAATGGGTCCTGTGGTCCCTGAGGCCCTCCAAAGTCATTGTGGAGGCTTGCTTCCATGAGGTTCCATTATGTGCCAGTGGTCATCTTGGTTCCAGGAGTTTCCTTAGTGTCACAATGCCCTCCATGCTTCCATTAGGCCCTGCTTTGCCACAATGGTCCCCTTGTTTCCATGAGGCCCCGCTGTGTCACAATGGACCTATGGTTCCGTGATGTTGCGTGGTGTCACCGTGCTCTTCTTGAATCCGCCGTGTAACCATGGACCATTGGTTCCATGCAGCCGTGTCACAATGGGCTCCTTGATTCCATGATTCCCCACGGTGTCACAATGGAGCCTTGTTTCTAGGAGGTTCTGTACTGTCACAATTGCCTCCTTGATGCCATCAGCCCCTGCAGTGTCACAATGGCTCCTTGGTTCCATGAGGAACACAATAGCTTGGCATAAGCATTGAGCAACAGCTGCTGAACACACCTGGCAACATCTGCTTGCATCAAAAGAGTCTTCAAGCTGACAATGGCACCAGCAGCTTCCATCTGCAACAGAGACCCAGGAAAGGACAGGCTGTGCCGGTTTGGACAAATGTGGAGGAAAATATCCTCTGATAGAAGGCAGGTTACACCCAGCCCTCCCCCACCAGGTTTTTGGAAAAAAGAACTTTCCTGGGAAGAAAGTGAAAGAGATAAAAACTATTTTTTTAACAAACACACAGGAAAAGGATAGCAATGCTAAATATTAAAAGCTCTCGCTGTGCAGAGAAAGCTGGGATAATTTGAGAGTCCTTCCGTGTTTCGGTGGGGTCTCCTGAAACATCCATAGACAGCGAGGCCCGTGCAAAGAAACAGGGAGCGATTCTTGAGAGAAGTTTCAGAGCTCTTTCTTCTCCAGCCACATGGGCGGGGCACTGCCAAAGAACTGAGCAATCACAGCACAACCAGGGCCCTCCTCGCACAAGGCAACACAAAATAAGCAGTGCTGAACAGGGTTAGGGCACATGTGAGCAGGGAGCAGGGAGACCCCCGTGCCCAGGCCATGCCTCTACCCCAGGGTCCCCTCTCCCATGACCTCATGGCAGGGGGGAGGAACCCCAACACTTCCGTAGGTGCAGTCTCTCTCCTCCTCCTTGCAGCTGGCTCATGGGCCCACATTCAGGGCCCCCACCTCGGGAGAAAATTCTCCCAATGTGATCTGATGTTGAAAGAGTCAAGAAGAGAAGAAGGGAAAAAAAAACCCCGAAGTCCCAGGAAAACAAAGTTCAACTCTCCATCTCCCCCCAGAGAAAAGGAGCTGAAAACTGGCTCAAAAGAAACAAAGTTGCTTCCTCTGCTCTTGCTGCAAGCAGGATGCAGAGGAGTGTGTATGTGTGTCCTTGAACAAACGCTCTGAGAAGTTTGTCCGGTTTTTTTTCCTCTCCCCCCTCTCAGGCTCAGTTGAAAGGCACAGAAACGCACAAAGTTCACTTCTGGGCATAGAGCAGCAATAGGGGATACACACAATAAAGTCACCCCAAGACACAGGGACAGAGAATTCAGTGGAAAGACTCCGAGAATTCTGCTCCCAGAGATCATTCATTCCTGCTCACACTGACCCTTGTAGAAAGGGGACATCGTTCCAGGCAGCCTGTACTGAGCATGTGGCTCCTGAGTGGGGTTTGTTGTTTAGGAAACCTGCTCCGGCTTTTCCATTCTTTCCTTGCAAACAGGAAAACTTCTCCTGGGGCTGTGTGCAGGCAGAGCCCTGAGGAGAGCAGGTGGCACATGGTGCGCTGGGCTGGGACAGCCAGCTGCAGAGCTCAAGGGAAGAAGCCCAAAGTGTCACAATGGCTCCTTGCCTTCCCATGCAACACCTGGGTCACAATGGTCTCCTTGATTCCATGAGGCCCCACTGTGTCACAATGGCTCCTTGGTTCCATCAGGTTCCGCAGTGTCACCATGGTCTCCTTTGATCCGCACTGTCATCATGGACAATTGGTTCCATGAGGCCCCGCAGTGTCACAATGGTCCCTTGCTTCCATAGGTTTGATGTTGTAACAATGGACTCCTTGCTTCTATGAGCTAGCCTGCTTTTTGCAGAGGTGTCTTTGGTTCCAACAAGGCCCCGCTGTGTCTCAGTGCACCCTGGCTTCCATGTGGATCTGGAGTATCACAAAGGCTCCTTGGTTCCACCAGGTCCTGCTGTGTCACAATGGGTCCTGTGGTCCCTGAGGCCCTCCAAAGTCATTGTGGAGGCTTGCTTCCATGAGGTTCCATTATGTGCCAGTGGTCATCTTGGTTCCAGGAGTTTCCTTAGTGTCACAATGCTCTCCATGCTTCCATTCGGCCCTGCTTTGCCACAATGGTCCCCTTGTTTCCATGAGGCCCCGCTGTGTCACAATGGACCTATGGTTCCATGATGTTGCGTGGTGTCACCGTGCTCTTCTTGAATCCGCCGTGTAACCATGGACCATTGGTTCCATGCGGCGTGTCACAATGGGCTCCTTGATTCCATGATTCCCCACGGTGTCACAATGGAGCCTTGTTTCTAGGAGGTTCTGTACTGTCACAATTGTCTCCTTGATGCCATCAGCCCCTGCAGTGTCACAATGGCTCCTTGGTTCCATGAGGAACACAATAGCTTGGCATAAGCATTGAGCAACAGCTGCTGAACACACCTGGCAACATCTGCTTGCATCAAAAGAGTGCTTCAAGCTGACAATGGCACCAGCAGCTTCCATCTGCAACAGAGACCCAGGAAAGGACAGGCTGTGCCGGTTTGGACAAATGTGGAGGAAAATATCCTCTGATAGAAGGCAGGTTACACCCAGCCCTCCCCCACCAGGTTTTTGGAAAAAAGAACTTTCCTGGGAAGAAAGTGAAAGAGATAAAAACTATTTTTTTAACAAACACACAGGAAAAGGATAACAATGCTAAATATTAAAAGCTCTCGCTGTGCAGAGAAAGCTGGGATAATTTGAGAGTCCTTCTGTGTTTCGGTGGGGTCTCCTGAAACATCCATAGACAGCGAGGCCCGTGCAAAGAAACAGGGAGCGATTCTTGAGAGAAGTTTCAGAGCTCTTTCTTCTCCAGCCACATGGGCGGGGCACTGCCAAAGAACTGAGCAATCACAGCACAACCAGGGCCCTCCTCGCACAGGGCAACACAAAATAAGCAGTGCTGAACAGGATTAGGGCACATGTGAGCAGGGAGCAGGGAGACCCCCGTGCCCAGGCCATGCCTCTACCCCAGGGTCCCCTCTCCCATGACCGCATGGCAGGAGGGAGGAACCCCAACACTTCCGTAGGTGTAGTCTCTCTCCTCCTCCTTGCAGCTGGCTCATGGGCCCACATTCAGGGCCCCCACCTCGGGAGAAAATTCTCCCAATGTGCTCTGATGTTGAAAGAGTCAAGAAGAGAAGAAGGGAAAAAAAACCCCCGAAGTCCCAGGAAAACAAAGTTCAACTCTCCATCTCCCCCCAGAGAAAAGGAGCTGAAAACTGGCTAAAAAGAAACAAAGTTGCTTCCTCTGCTCTTGCTGCAAGCAGGATGCAGAGGAGTGTGTATGTGTGTCCTTGAACAAACGCTCTGAGAAGTTTGTCCGGTTTTTTTTCCTCTCCCCCCTCTCAGGCTCAGTTGAAAGGCACAGAAACGCACAAAGTTCACTTCTGGGCATAGAGCAGCAATAGGGGATACACACAATAAAGTCACCCCAAGACACAGGGACAGAGAATTCAGTGGAAAGACTCCAAGAATTCTGCTCCCAGAGATCATTCATTCCTACTCACACTGACCCTTGTAGAAAGGGGACATCGTTCCAGGCAGCCTGTACTGAGCATGTGGCTCCTGAGTGGGGTTTGTTGTTTAGGAAACCTGCTCCGGCTTTTCCATTCTTTCCTTGCAAACAGGAAAACTTCTCCTGGGGCTGTGTGCAGGCAGAGCCCTGAGGAGAGCAGGTGGCACATGGTGCGCTGGGCTGGGACAGCCAGCTGCAGAGCTCAAGGGAAGAAGCCCAAAGTGTCACAATGGCTCCTTGCCTTCCCATGCAACACCTGGGTCACAATGGTCTCCTTGATTCCATGAGGCCCCACTGTGTCACAATGGCTCCTTGGTTCCATCAGGTTCCGCAGTGTCACCATGGTCTCCTTTGATCCGCACTGTCATCATGGACAATTGGTTCCATGAGGCCCCGCAGTGTCACAATGGTCCCTTGCTTCCATAGGTTTGATGTTGTAACAATGGACTCCTTGCTTCTATGAGCTAGCCTGCTTTTTGCAGAGGTGTCTTTGGTTCCAACAAGGCCCCGCTGTGTCTCAGTGCACCCTGGCTTCCATGTGGATGTGGAGTATCACAAAGGCTCCTTGGTTCCACCAGGTCCTGCTGTGTCACAATGGGTCCTGTGGTCCCTGAGGCCCTCCAAAGTCATTGTGGAGGCTTGCTTCCATGAGGTTCCATTATGTGCCAGTGGTCATCTTGGTTCCAGGAGTTTCCTTAGTGTCACAATGCCCTCCATGCTTCCATTAGGCCCTGCTTTGCCACAATGGTCCCCTTGTTTCCATGAGGCCCCGCTGTGTCACAATGGACCTATGGTTCCGTGATGTTGCGTGGTGTCACCGTGCTCTTCTTGAATCCGCCGTGTAACCATGGACCATTGGTTCCATGCAGCCGTGTCACAATGGGCTCCTTGATTCCATGATTCCCCACGGTGTCACAATGGAGCCTTGTTTCTAGGAGGTTCTGTACTGTCACAATTGCCTCCTTGATGCCATCAGCCCCTGCAGTGTCACAATGGCTCCTTGGTTCCATGAGGAACACAATAGCTTGGCATAAGCATTGAGCAACAGCTGCTGAACACACCTGGCAACATCTGCTTGCATCAAAAGAGTCTTCAAGCTGACAATGGCACCAGCAGCTTCCATCTGCAACAGAGACCCAGGAAAGGACAGGCTGTGCCGGTTTGGACAAATGTGGAGGAAAATATCCTCTGATAGAAGGCAGGTTACACCCAGCCCTCCCCCACCAGGTTTTTGGAAAAAAGAACTTTCCTGGGAAGAAAGTGAAAGAGATAAAAACTATTTTTTTAACAAACACACAGGAAAAGGATAGCAATGCTAAATATTAAAAGCTCTCGCTGTGCAGAGAAAGCTGGGATAATTTGAGAGTCCTTCCGTGTTTCGGTGGGGTCTCCTGAAACATCCATAGACAGCGAGGCCCGTGCAAAGAAACAGGGAGCGATTCTTGAGAGAAGTTTCAGAGCTCTTTCTTCTCCAGCCACATGGGCGGGGCACTGCCAAAGAACTGAGCAATCACAGCACAACCAGGGCCCTCCTCGCACAAGGCAACACAAAATAAGCAGTGCTGAACAGGGTTAGGGCACATGTGAGCAGGGAGCAGGGAGACCCCCGTGCCCAGGCCATGCCTCTACCCCAGGGTCCCCTCTCCCATGACCTCATGGCAGGGGGGAGGAACCCCAACACTTCCGTAGGTGCAGTCTCTCTCCTCCTCCTTGCAGCTGGCTCATGGGCCCACATTCAGGGCCCCCACCTCGGGAGAAAATTCTCCCAATGTGATCTGATGTTGAAAGAGTCAAGAAGAGAAGAAGGGAAAAAAAAACCCCGAAGTCCCAGGAAAACAAAGTTCAACTCTCCATCTCCCCCCAGAGAAAAGGAGCTGAAAACTGGCTCAAAAGAAACAAAGTTGCTTCCTCTGCTCTTGCTGCAAGCAGGATGCAGAGGAGTGTGTATGTGTGTCCTTGAACAAACGCTCTGAGAAGTTTGTCCGGTTTTTTTTCCTCTCCCCCCTCTCAGGCTCAGTTGAAAGGCACAGAAACGCACAAAGTTCACTTCTGGGCATAGAGCAGCAATAGGGGATACACACAATAAAGTCACCCCAAGACACAGGGACAGAGAATTCAGTGGAAAGACTCCGAGAATTCTGCTCCCAGAGATCATTCATTCCTGCTCACACTGACCCTTGTAGAAAGGGGACATCGTTCCAGGCAGCCTGTACTGAGCATGTGGCTCCTGAGTGGGGTTTGTTGTTTAGGAAACCTGCTCCGGCTTTTCCATTCTTTCCTTGCAAACAGGAAAACTTCTCCTGGGGCTGTGTGCAGGCAGAGCCCTGAGGAGAGCAGGTGGCACATGGTGCGCTGGGCTGGGACAGCCAGCTGCAGAGCTCAAGGGAAGAAGCCCAAAGTGTCACAATGGCTCCTTGCCTTCCCATGCAACACCTGGGTCACAATGGTCTCCTTGATTCCATGAGGCCCCACTGTGTCACAATGGCTCCTTGGTTCCATCAGGTTCCGCAGTGTCACCATGGTCTCCTTTGATCCGCACTGTCATCATGGACAATTGGTTCCATGAGGCCCCGCAGTGTCACAATGGTCCCTTGCTTCCATAGGTTTGATGTTGTAACAATGGACTCCTTGCTTCTATGAGCTAGCCTGCTTTTTGCAGAGGTGTCTTTGGTTCCAACAAGGCCCCGCTGTGTCTCAGTGCACCCTGGCTTCCATGTGGATGTGGAGTATCACAAAGGCTCCTTGGTTCCACCAGGTCCTGCTGTGTCACAATGGGTCCTGTGGTCCCTGAGGCCCTCCAAAGTCATTGTGGAGGCTTGCTTCCATGAGGTTCCATTATGTGCCAGTGGTCATCTTGGTTCCAGGAGTTTCCTTAGTGTCACAATGCCCTCCATGCTTCCATTAGGCCCTGCTTTGCCACAATGGTCCCCTTGTTTCCATGAGGCCCCGCTGTGTCACAATGGACCTATGGTTCCGTGATGTTGCGTGGTGTCACCGTGCTCTTCTTGAATCCGCCGTGTAACCATGGACCATTGGTTCCATGCAGCCGTGTCACAATGGGCTCCTTGATTCCATGATTCCCCACGGTGTCACAATGGAGCCTTGTTTCTAGGAGGTTCTGTACTGTCACAATTGCCTCCTTGATGCCATCAGCCCCTGCAGTGTCACAATGGCTCCTTGGTTCCATGAGGAACACAATAGCTTGGCATAAGCATTGAGCAACAGCTGCTGAACACACCTGGCAACATCTGCTTGCATCAAAAGAGTCTTCAAGCTGACAATGGCACCAGCAGCTTCCATCTGCAACAGAGACCCAGGAAAGGACAGGCTGTGCCGGTTTGGACAAATGTGGAGGAAAATATCCTCTGATAGAAGGCAGGTTACACCCAGCCCTCCCCCACCAGGTTTTTGGAAAAAAGAACTTTCCTGGGAAGAAAGTGAAAGAGATAAAAACTATTTTTTTAACAAACACACAGGAAAAGGATAGCAATGCTAAATATTAAAAGCTCTCGCTGTGCAGAGAAAGCTGGGATAATTTGAGAGTCCTTCCGTGTTTCGGTGGGGTCTCCTGAAACATCCATAGACAGCGAGGCCCGTGCAAAGAAACAGGGAGCGATTCTTGAGAGAAGTTTCAGAGCTCTTTCTTCTCCAGCCACATGGGCGGGGCACTGCCAAAGAACTGAGCAATCACAGCACAACCAGGGCCCTCCTCGCACAAGGCAACACAAAATAAGCAGTGCTGAACAGGGTTAGGGCACATGTGAGCAGGGAGCAGGGAGACCCCCGTGCCCAGGCCATGCCTCTACCCCAGGGTCCCCTCTCCCATGACCTCATGGCAGGGGGGAGGAACCCCAACACTTCCGTAGGTGCAGTCTCTCTCCTCCTCCTTGCAGCTGGCTCATGGGCCCACATTCAGGGCCCCCACCTCGGGAGAAAATTCTCCCAATGTGATCTGATGTTGAAAGAGTCAAGAAGAGAAGAAGGGAAAAAAAAACCCCGAAGTCCCAGGAAAACAAAGTTCAACTCTCCATCTCCCCCCAGAGAAAAGGAGCTGAAAACTGGCTCAAAAGAAACAAAGTTGCTTCCTCTGCTCTTGCTGCAAGCAGGATGCAGAGGAGTGTGTATGTGTGTCCTTGAACAAACGCTCTGAGAAGTTTGTCCGGTTTTTTTTCCTCTCCCCCCTCTCAGGCTCAGTTGAAAGGCACAGAAATGCACAAAGTTCACTTCTGGGCATAGAGCAGCAATAGGGGATACACACAATAAAGTCACCCCAAGACACAGGGACAGAGAATTCAGTGGAAAGACTCCGAGAATTCTGCTCCCAGAGATCATTCATTCCTGCTCACACTGACCCTTGTAGAAAGGGGACATCGTTCCAGGCAGCCTGTACTGAGCATGTGGCTCCTGAGTGGGGTTTGTTGTTTAGGAAACCTGCTCCGGCTTTTCCATTCTTTCCTTCCAAACAGGAAAACTTCTCCTGGGGCTGTGTGCAGGCAGAGCCCTGAGGAGAGCAGGTGGCACATGGTGCGCTGGGCTGGGACAGCCAGCTGCAGAGCTCAAGGGAAGAAGCCCAAAGTGTCACAATGGCTCCTTGCCTTCCCATGCAACACCTGGGTCACAATGGTCTCCTTGATTCCATGAGGCCCCACTGTGTCACAATGGCTCCTTGGTTCCATCAGGTTCCGCAGTGTCACCATGGTCTCCTTTGATCCGCACTGTCATCATGGACAATTGGTTCCATGAGGCCCCGCAGTGTCACAATGGTCCCTTGCTTCCATAGGTTTGATGTTGTAACAATGGACTCCTTGCTTCTATGAGCTAGCCTGCTTTTTGCAGAGGTGTCTTTGGTTCCAACAAGGCCCCGCTGTGTCTCAGTGCACCCTGGCTTCCATGTGGATCTGGAGTATCACAAAGGCTCCTTGGTTCCACCAGGTCCTGCTGTGTCACAATGGGTCCTGTGGTCCCTGAGGCCCTCCAAAGTCATTGTGGAGGCTTGCTTCCATGAGGTTCCATTATGTGCCAGTGGTCATCTTGGTTCCAGGAGTTTCCTTAGTGTCACAATGCTCTCCATGCTTCCATTAGGCCCTGCTTTGCCACAATGGTCCCCTTGTTTCCATGAGGCCCCGCTGTGTCACAATGGACCTATGGTTCCATGATGTTGCGTGGTGTCACCGTGCTCTTCTTGAATCCGCCGTGTAACCATGGACCATTGGTTCCATGCGGCCTGGCTGTGTCACAATGGGCTCCTTGATTCCATGATTCCCCACGGTGTCACAATGGAGCCTTGTTTCTAGGAGGTTCTGTACTGTCACAATTGCCTCCTTGATGCCATCAGCCCCTGCAGTGTCACAATGGCTCCTTGGTTCCATGAGGAACACAATAGCTTGGCATAAGCATTGAGCAACAGCTGCTGAACACACCTGGCAACATCTGCTTGCATCAAAAGAGTCTTCAAGCTGACAATGGCACCAGCAGCTTCCATCTGCAACAGAGACCCAGGAAAGGACAGGCTGTGCCGGTTTGGACAAATGTGGAGGAAAATATCCTCTGATAGAAGGCAGGTTACACCCAGCCCTCCCCCACCAGGTTTTTGGAAAAAAGAACTTTCCTGGGAAGAAAGTGAAAGAGATAAAAACTATTTTTTTAACAAACACACAGGAAAAGGATAGCAATGCTAAATATTAAAAGCTCTTGCTGTGCAGAGAAAGCTGGGATAATTTGAGAGTCCTTCCGTGTTTCGGTGGGGTCTCCTGAAACATCCATAGACAGCGAGGCCCGTGCAAAGAAACAGGGAGCGATTCTTGAGAGAAGTTTCAGAGCTCTTTCTTCTCCAGCCACATGGGCGGGGCACTGCCAAAGAACTGAGCAATCACAGCACAACCAGGGCCCTCCTCGCACAAGGCAACACAAAATAAGCAGTGCTGAACAGGGTTAGGGCACATGTGAGCAGGGAGCAGGGAGACCCCGTGCCCAGGCCATGCCTCTACCCCAGGGTCCCCTCTCCCATGACCTCATGGCAGGGGGGAGGAACCCCAACACTTCCGTAGGTGTAGTCTCTCTCCTCCTCCTTGCAGCTGGCTCATGGGCCCACATTCAGGGCCCCCACCTCGGGAGAAAATTCTCCCAATGTGCTCTGATGTTGAAAGAGTCAAGAAGAGAAGAAGGGAAAAAAAACCCCCGAAGTCCCAGGAAAACAAAGTTCAACTCTCCATCTCCCCCCAGAGAAAAGGAGCTGAAAACTGGCTAAAAAGAAACAAAGTTGCTTCCTCTGCTCTTGCTGCAAGCAGGATGCAGAGGAGTGTGTATGTGTGTCCTTGAACAAACGCTCTGAGAAGTTTGTCCGGTTTTTTTTCCTCTCCCCCCTCTCAGGCTCAGTTGAAAGGCACAGAAACGCACAAAGTTCACTTCTGGGCATAGAGCAGCAATAGGGGATACACACAATAAAGTCACCCCAAGACACAGGGACAGAGAATTCAGTGGAAAGACTCCAAGAATTCTGCTCCCAGAGATCATTCATTCCTACTCACACTGACCCTTGTAGAAAGGGGACATCGTTCCAGGCAGCCTGTACTGAGCATGTGGCTCCTGAGTGGGGTTTGTTGTTTAGGAAACCTGCTCCGGCTTTTCCATTCTTTCCTTGCAAACAGGAAAACTTCTCCTGGGGCTGTGTGCAGGCAGAGCCCTGAGGAGAGCAGGTGGCACATGGTGCGCTGGGCTGGGACAGCCAGCTGCAGAGCTCAAGGGAAGAAGCCCAAAGTGTCACAATGGCTCCTTGCCTTCCCATGCAACACCTGGGTCACAATGGTCTCCTTGATTCCATGAGGCCCCACTGTGTCACAATGGCTCCTTGGTTCCATCAGGTTCCGCAGTGTCACCATGGTCTCCTTTGATCCGCACTGTCATCATGGACAATTGGTTCCATGAGGCCCCGCAGTGTCACAATGGTCCCTTGCTTCCATAGCTTTTACGTTGTAACAATGGACTCCTTGCTTCTATGAGCTAGCCTGCTTTTTGCAGAGGTGTCTTTGGTTCCAACAAGGCCCCGCTGTGTCTCAGTGCACCCTGGCTTCCATGTGGATGTGGAGTATCACAAAGGCTCCTTGGTTCCACCAGGTCCTGCTGTGTCACAATGGGTCCTGTGGTCCCTGAGGCCCTCCAAAGTCATTGTGGAGGCTTGCTTCCATGAGGTTCCATTATGTGCCAGTGGTCATCTTGGTTCCAGGAGTTTCCTTAGTGTCACAATGCCCTCCATGCTTCCATTAGGCCCTGCTTTGCCACAATGGTCCCCTTGTTTCCATGAGGCCCCGCTGTGTCACAATGGACCTATGGTTCCGTGATGTTGCGTGGTGTCACCGTGCTCTTCTTGAATCCGCCGTGTAACCATGGACCATTGGTTCCATGCGGCCTGGCTGTGTCACAATGGGCTCCTTGATTCCATGATTCCCCACGGTGTCACAATGGAGCCTTGTTTCTAGGAGGTTCTGTACTGTCACAATTGCCTCCTTGATGCCATCAGCCCCTGCAGTGTCACAATGGCTCCCTGGTTCCATGAGGAACACAATAGCTTGGCATAAGCATTGAGCAACAGCTGCTGAACACACCTGGCAACATCTGCTTGCATCAAAAGAGGGCTTCAAGCTGACAATGGCACCAGCAGCTTCCATCTGCAACAGAGACCCAGGAAAGGACAGGCTGTGCCGGTTTGGACAAATGTGGAGGAAAATATCCTCTGATAGAAGGCAGGTTACACCCAGCCCTCCCCCACCAGGTTTTTGGAAAAAAGAACTTTCCTGGGAAGAAAGTGAAAGAGATAAAAACTATTTTTTTAACAAACACACAGGAAAAGGATAGCAATGCTAAATATTAAAAGCTCTCGCTGTGCAGAGAAACCTGGGATAATTTGAGAGTCCTTCCGTGTTTCGGTGGGGTCTCCTGAAACATCCATAGACAGCGAGGCCCGTGCAAAGAAACAGGGAGCGATTCTTGAGAGAAGTTTCAGAGCTCTTTCTTCTCCAGCCACATGGGCGGGGCACTGCCAAAGAACTGAGCAATCACAGCACAACCAGGGCCCTCCTCACACAAGGCAACACAAAATAAGCAGTGCTGAACAGGGTTAGGGCACATGTGAGCACGGAGCAGGGAGACCCCCGTGCCCAGGCCATGCCTCTACCCCAGGGTCCCCTCTCCCATGACCTCATGGCAGGGGGGAGGAACCCCAACACTTCCGTAGGTGTAGTCTCTCTCCTCCTCCTTGCAGCTGGCTCATGGGCCCACATTCAGGGCCCCCACCTCGGGAGAAAATTCTCCCAATGTGCTCTGATGTTGAAAGAGTCAAGAAGAGAAGAAGGGAAAAAAAACCCCCGAAGTCCCAGGAAAACAAAGTTCAACTCTCCATCTCCTCCCAGAGAAAAGGAGCTGAAAACTGGCTAAAAAGAAACAAAGTTGCTTCCTCTGCTCTTGCTGCAAGCAGGATGCAGAGGAGTGTGTATGTGTGTCCTTGAACAAACGCTCTGAGAAGTTTGTCCGGTTTTTTTTCCTCTCCCCCCTCTCAGGCTCAGTTGAAAGGCACAGAAATGCACAAAGTTCACTTCTGGGCATAGAGCAGCAATAGGGGATACACACAATAAAGTCACCCCAAGACACAGGGACAGAGAATTCAGTGGAAAGACTCCAAGAATTCTGCTCCCAGAGATCATTCATTCCTACTCACACTGACCCTTGTAGAAAGGGGACATCGTTCCAGGCAGCCTGTACTGAGCATGTGGCTCCTGAGTGGGGTTTGTTGTTTAGGAAACCTGCTCCGGCTTTTCCATTCTTTCCTTGCAAACAGGAAAACTTCTCCTGGGGCTGTGTGCAGGCAGAGCCCTGAGGAGAGCAGGTGGCACATGGTGCGCTGGGCTGGGACAGCCAGCTGCAGAGCTCAAGGGAAGAAGCCCAAAGTGTCACAATGGCTCCTTGCCTTCCCATGCAACACCTGGGTCACAATGGTCTCCTTGATTCCATGAGGCCCCACTGTGTCACAATGGCTCCTTGGTTCCATCAGGTTCCGCAGTGTCACCATGGTCTCCTTTGATCCGCACTGTCATCATGGACAATTGGTTCCATGAGGCCCCGCAGTGTCACAATGGTCCCTTGCTTCCATAGGTTTGATGGTGTAACAATGGACTCCTTGCTTCAATGAGCTAGCCTGCTTTTTGCAGAGGTGTCTTTGGTTCCAACAAGGCCCCGCTGTGTCTCAGTGCACCCTGGCTTCCATGTGGATGTGGAGTATCACAAAGGCTCCTTGGTTCCACCAGGTCCTGCTGTGTCACAATGGGTCCTGTGGTCCCTGAGGCCCTCCAAAGTCATTGTGGAGGCTTGCTTCCATGAGGTTCCATTATGTGCCAGTGGTCATCTTGGTTCCAGGAGTTTCCTTAGTGTCACAATGCTCTCCATGCTTCCATTAGGCCCTGCTTTGCCACAATGGTCCCCTTGTTTCCATCAGGCCCCGCTGTGTCACAATGGACCTATGGTTCCGTGATGTTGCGTGGTGTCACCGTGCTCTTCTTGAATCCGCCGTGTAACCATGGACCATTGGTTCCATGCGGCCTGGCTGTGTCACAATGGGCTCCTTGATTCCATGATTCCCCACGGTGTCACAATGGAGCCTTGTTTCTAGGAGGTTCTGTACTGTCACAATTGCCTCCTTGATGCCATCAGCCCCTGCAGTGTCACAATGGCTCCCTGGTTCCATGAGGAACACAATAGCTTGGCATAAGCATTGAGCAACAGCTGCTGAACACACCTGGCAACATCTGCTTGCATCAAAAGAGGGCTTCAAGCTGACAATGGCACCAGCAGCTTCCATCTGCAACAGAGACCCAGGAAAGGACAGGCTGTGCCGGTTTGGACAAATGTGGAGGAAAATATCCTCTGATAGAAGGCAGGTTACACCCAGCCCTCCCCCACCAGGTTTTTGGAAAAAAGAACTTTCCTGGGAAGAAAGTGAAAGAGATAAAAACTATTTTTTTAACAAACACACAGGAAAAGGATAGCAATGCTAAATATTAAAAGCTCTCGCTGTGCAGAGAAAGCTGGGATAATTTGAGAGTCCTTCCGTGTTTCGGTGGGGTCTCCTGAAACATCCATAGACAGCGAGGCCCGTGCAAAGAAACAGGGAGCGATTCTTGAGAGAAGTTTCAGAGCTCTTTCTTCTCCAGCCACACGGGCGGGGCACTGCCAAAGAACTGAGCAATCACAGCACAACCAGGGCCCTCCTCGCACAGGGCAACACAAAATAAGCAGTGCTGAACAGGATTAGGGCACATGTGAGCAGGGAGCAGGGAGACCCCCGTGCCCAGGCCATGCCTCTACCCCAGGGTCCCCTCTCCCATGACCTCATGGCAGGGGGGAGGAACCCCAACACTTCCGTAGGTGTAGTCTCTCTCCTCCTCCTTGCAGCTGGCTCATGGGCCCACATTCAGGGCCCCCACCTCGGGAGAAAATTCTCCCAATGTGCTCTGATGTTGAAAGAGTCAAGAAGAGAAGAAGGGAAAAAAAACCCCCGAAGTCCCAGGAAAACAAAGTTCAACTCTCCATCTCCTCCCAGAGAAAAGGAGCTGAAAACTGGCTAAAAAGAAACAAAGTTGCTTCCTCTGCTCTTGCTGCAAGCAGGATGCAGAGGAGTGTGTATGTGTGTCCTTGAACAAACGCTCTGAGAAGTTTGTCCGGTTTTTTTTCCTCTCCCCCCTCTCAGGCTCAGTTGAAAGGCACAGAAACGCACAAA